>NC_042616.1:385990416-386329658 GCF_901001135.1 Rhinatrema bivittatum
CTCTGAAGATTTCTGGGGTTTACTAACTACTACAGGTTGTTCATCAACCACTATTCGACACTAACCGCTCCTCTCACAGCTATGACCCGAAAGGGAGCCAATCCTTTCCAGTGGTCACCTGAGGCCATGTCTGTCTTCCGGGAGCTCAAGGAGACATTCCTACAAGAGCCATACCTGCGCCATCCCGTCCCCTGACGACCCTTCATCATTGTAGACACTTCAGATGTCAGTGTTGGTGCAGTCCTCAGCCAACATTCAACTAACCACACCTTGCACTTGTGTTCGTTCTTCTTCCAATGCTTCTACCCGGCTGAGCGTAATTATGGAATCAGGGACAAGAAATTTCTGGCAATTAAACTGGCCTTTGAAGAGTGGCGTCCCTGGCTAGAGGGAGCGCAGGACCAAATAACAGTATATACTGACCACAAGAAGCTTGAGTACCTACACCACGCTCAACGCCTTAACCACAGGCAGGCCCATTGGTCTCTTTTTTTCACTCTGTTCAATTTTCTCCTACGATACCGGCCAGCCAATAAGAACGTCCGAGCTGATGCTCTCTCTCGTTCATTCACCACAGATGATGTCCCAGATGTTCCCCGGCACATCATTGATCTGACTAAAGGACTCCTCTCCACCACCCTCACAGTGCCATCTGGGAAGACGGTGGTACCCCGACCTCTTCGAAAAAAGATCCTCCGCTGGGCGCATGATTCTGTTCTCGCAGGCCATCCCAGACAAGCTAGAACTCTTTCCACTCTCCAGAGGTTCTATTGGTGGCCAAACATGAAGAAGGATAACGAAGCGTATGTGGAATCATGACCCAATTGCACTCATCAGAAGCCGCTGGAGGGCTGACCTTGGGGTCTCCTAAACATCTTTCTGCACCTAGTGAGCCGTGGACCCACATAGCTATGGATTTCATTGTGGATCTACCCCCTTCTAGTGGCAATAACACTATTTGGGTTACCATGGACCGATTTTCGAAGATGGCTCACTTCGTGGCATTACCTGGTCTTCCTTCAGCGCTGGAGTTAGCTAAACTATTTATCCGTCACATCTTCCACTTCCACGGACTCCTGAGACACATACTCTCTGATTGGGACGTTAAGTTCACTGCCAGGTTATGGAGGTCACTTTGTAAAAAATTTGACATTGCCTTGGATCTCACATCGGCCTATCACCCGCAGGCCAATGGAGAGACAGAGAGGACAAACCACACCCTGAAACAGTTCCTTCGGGCGTATGTGAACTCTCGGCAGAATGACTGGTCCGACTTATTGCCCTGGGCCGAGTTCGCCTTGAACTCCCATTAGTCTGTATCTACTGGGTAATCACCCTTCCAAGTAGTGTACAGACGCCAGCCTCTGCCTCTTCTTCCAATATCTCTGTCTGTACCTTCTCCGGCAGCGCAAGCCTCTGCTCAAGAGCTACATCAACTGTGGGAGCATATCAAATAATGTCTTTAGCAAGCTGCCCTGAAATCAAAGACGTTCTACGATGCCCATCATCGGGCAGCTCCTCAGTTTAACCCCAGTGACAAGGTGTGGCTCAGCACTCGCTTTATTCACTTGAAACTGCCTTCAGCTCGCTTCGCTCCCAGATACATCGGGTCTTTTCCTGTACTTCGCCGGCTGGGCCCGGTCACTTACAGCCTTCGTCTACCCACATTGCGTGTGTGTGGGGTGACTTGTCACCCCATACAGTTAACCCAGTTACCCCCCCCCCCACACACACACACACCAGGCTTCTTCTCTCTCCCACCTGTCACCTCATACAGTCACCCCAGTCATGTCATGTCTCCTCTCACCAGTTCTACCTGACATACAACAGGCTGCTTCTCTTTCACCAATCATCACCCCAAGCAGTCTCTCTCCCCCCATCATCCCATATAGTCACCCCAGTCACTCTCCCCTTACCAGTCACCGCCACACACTAGGATGCCTTTCTCTCACAAATCACCAACCAGTCTTTCTCCCACCTGTCACTCCATACAATGGGCACTGCACCGCAGTGCGCCGTACATATCTCTAGGGCTTGTTGCGGACCATGCTGTCCTGCTGTGTGCCCTACACAACCATCTACGGGTTGGTTGCAACCGCACCAGGAGTGAGACAGGCTCTGGACAGACTCAGATGAGGATGGGAGCCAGGATATTCTTTGGAATGAGAAACATGAATTGGAATGAGGGACAAGGAGATTCACTGGCTGGACAAGCTCCACGAGACTGGAACTAGGAACATGACTAGTAACTTGGAACTTAGAAATCTAAAACAAGGATGGACTTCGAGGATTTGACCCAGTGAAGATAGACTTGGAGACAGGCCTTGTGCCAGGAGGTGCCCTACACAACCCGCCATGAACTGGTCACAGACCACGACGCTGGCACACCTGGAGGAACAATGAGAGAGGAGCTGAAAGGCAGAACTTGGGAACAAGGACTAGAACATCCAGAACTTGACCGAAGACTTGGGCGAGGTGAAGACTTAGAAGACTTAGACGAGGAACAGACAAGAGACCAGGAACATGGAACAGAAACGAGAAGGCCAGGAACATCCAATGAAGAACATTAAGACCATCAAGACAGGAACATGACCATGGAAGACCTTGAAGAATGAAAAGACATGGACAACTATGAGGATCCTTGCAAAGGCCCTGAATGAAGACTGCAGAGCCCTTTTATAGGGCTGCCTAGATGACATCATCCGAAAAGGCTGTGGGGCTTTTCCTGCAGCGGGCCCTTTAAATTGTGAAGAGAGGCATGCATGTACGCCTAGAGACGTCAGCGCAGGAGTGACAGCATCGGCAGCAAACCCAGCTGCACCAAGAAGCCAGCATTGGTGGCATCCCAGCCGTGAAGAGGAGTGGATTTGGTGGCCCAGCACCGCAAGTCTGTGACATCAGCGGCGGCGACTGCAACACCACAAGGACTGGCTCAGTGGCTGAGTCCAACAGGATAAAGATCATACAAGAGACTAAATGCTCAGTAGAATCTATATGGGTAGAAATCCCATGTGTGTTGGGATTTGGCAGTGCAATAATAATGGGAGATTTCAATTACCGCAACAAACAAAGTGGAAACAAAAAATATATTTAAGTCTAGCCTTAGAAGGTGTCAGCAAGTCTGATGTTATGTAACTTCAAAAGAAACCAACCGGTCTTATAATCATTCACCTTCTAAAAATCTTTTTAATTCAAAAAACTTCTTTTTTTTGTATATTTATATATGAGTGTAAAATTGTCCTCTGTCCTCAGAATGTGTCAAAAAACAGTCTCTTTAATATCTTTCATAAACAGCCCAACATGGCCGGTGTTTTGCAGCACAAAAAAAAGAAGTTTTTTTATTAAAAAGATTTAATTTAAGATCACTGCGAAGCATCGGACAGTGATTACAAATGAAAATTTATGGCAAAACATTTTTAGTTTTGTTTTCTGGTGCCAACATTGCCATTATAGTTTATGCCGCTACAAACATGTAACAATGCTTAATGTATATTGCACTTTTCTGGAAACAGTACGTGATACAGAAATAATAAATACATATTTGAGTTCAGGTTGTTAAAATGTACTTGTTTCACTGAAGGTTGTGGAGAAAACGAAATGTTCCCAGAAATTTGTTTACCAGTATTACCAGCATGGTTAAAAGGTGAGGTGAAAGAGGCTATTTTAGCCAAAAAAATCATCCTTCAAAAATTGGAAGAAGGATCCATCTGAAGAAAATAGGATAAAGCATAAGCATTGTCAAGTTAAGTGTAAAACATTGATAAGACAGGCGAAGAGAGAATTTGAAATGAAGTTGGCCGTAGAGGCAAAAGCTCATAATAAAAATATTTTTTAAATATATCCGAAGCAAGAAACCTGTGATGGAGTCTGTTGGACCGTTAGATGACCGAGGGGTTAAAGGGGCTCTTAGGGAAGATAAGGCCATTGCAGAAAGACTAAATTAATTCTTTGCTTCCATGTTTACTAATGAGGATATTGGGGAGATACCAGTTCTGGAGATGGTTTTCAAGGGTGATGAGTCAGACGAACTGAACCAAATCACTGTGAACCTGGAAGATGTAGTAGGCTAATTTGACAAACTAAAGAGTTGCATATCACCTTTGCCTAGGATGGTATGCATCCCAGGGTACTGAAGGAACTAAAAAATGAAATTTCTGATCTATTAGTTAAAATTTGTAACCTATCATTAAAATCATCCATTGTACCTGAAGACTAGAGGGTGGCCAGTATAACCCCAATATTTAAAAAGGGCTCCAGGGGTCAACTGGGAAACTATAGACCAGTGAGTCTGACTTCAGAGCCAGGAAAAATTGTGGAAACTATTCTAAAGATCAAAATCATAGAGCATATAGAAAGACATGGTTTAATGGAACACAGTCAACATGGATTTACCCAAGGGAAGTCTTGCCTTACAAATCTGCTTCATTTTTTTGAAGGGGTTAATAAACATGTGGATAAAGGTGAACTGGTAGATGTAGTGTATTTGGATTTTCAGAAGGCGTTTGACAAAGTCCCTCATGAGAGGCTTCTAAGAAAACTAAAAAGTCATGGGATAGGAGGCAATGTCCTTTCATGGATTACAAACTGGTTAAAAGACAAGAAACAGAGAGTAGGATTAAATGGTCAATTTTCTCAATGGAAAAGGGCAAACAGTGGAGTGCCTCAGGGATCTGTACTTGGACCAGTGCTTTTCAATACATTTATAAATGATCTGGAAAGGAATACAACAAGTGAGGTTATCAAATTTGCGGATGATACAAAATTATTCAGAGTAGTTAAATCACAAGCAGACTGTGATATATTACAGAAGGACCTTGCAAGACTGGAAGATTGGGCATCCAAATGGCAGATGAAATTTAAAATGTGGACAAGTGCAAGATGTTGCATATAGGGAAAAATAACCCTTGCTGTAGTTACACGATATTAGGTTCCATAGTAGGAGCTACCACTCAGGAAAAAGATCTAGGCATCATAGTGGATAAATCTTTAAAATCGTCAGCTGAGTGTGCTGCAGCAGTCAAAAAAGCAAACAGAATGCTAGGAATTATTAGGAAGGGAATGGTTAATAAAACGGAAAATGTCATAATGCCTCTGTATCACTTCATGGTGAGACCGCACCTTGAATACTGTGTGCAAGATTGGTCGCTGTATCTCAAAAAAGATATAGTTGCGAAGAAGAAGGTCAACCAAAATGATAAAGGGGATGGAACAGATCCCCTTTGAGGAAAGATTGAATAGGTTAGGGCTGTTCAGCTTGGAGAAGAGATGGCTGAGGGGGGATTTTATAGAGGTCTTTAAGATCATGATGCTACGGCTTAGTTCGATATGTGGATCCAAAGTAGCCAACAGTCTTACCTTAGCTCATGACGGCTGATCAAAAGGAAGTCCAAAATCAGCAAGAATAGTAGGCAAAGAGTAACTCAATCCAATCCGGGTTGTGGGTTGGCAGCAAACACGCAGAACCAAGGCACAGTGGTAATGAGGATGGAATATCCAATAAATATGAGACAGTGGGTATGGCTGGACGAATCCGTATCAAACAATTTTGATGACAGTAATTGCTACAACTGGCCAGCTGTAAGGTACCCCAGTCGACTTGAGGTTGGTGGAGCCTTAGCCAGGATAAACCGAGGATAAATTGGTTGACTGAGGAGGGAAGTACATATAATTGGTGCAGTACTTCGGTGGTGAGCTTAAGTGGTTTGGTAATCTGAAAAATGTTTTTTGCAAGAGACTGTCCAGAAGACACAGTAAGAGGAACTGTCAATGGTTCAGTAGGAATGTGATATCGACGGACTAGATCCTCCTCAATGAAGTTACCAGCCGCCCCTGAGTCCAAGAAGGCTTGAAGATGAAAAGTGTCACTATGAAGAGAAATTGAGACTGGAATCAAGATTTGTGGAGAGGAAATGACATGACCCAGGGAGGCCTCTCCCACCAGACCTGGATCCATGAGTTTCCTGACTTGTTTGGGCATTTATTGATGAAGTGTCCAGTACCGGCACAATAAAGACAGAGATTGTTCAGTCTTCCGCGCTGATGTTCCTCGGGGGTTAAACAACAACGATCGATCTGCATAGGCTCCTCACTGGATGGCTGGGGTTCTGGAGTTTTTAGAGCAATGAAAGATCTTTGGAAGGAGGGTGCCAGTCTAATGGGTCACCTAGAGAGTGTCCGTTCTCGAGACCTCTCTTGAAAACGAAGTTCAAGTTGGATTGCTAAGCGGATTAACTCCTCTAAGGATTCCGGAATTTCACGGCCCGCCAATTCATCCTTGATGGCTTCGGAGAGTCCTTGCCGGAAGATAGCAGTAAGACTATCATTTCCCCAATGAAGTTCAGCTGCTAATGTTTGAAACTGGATAGTGTACTCCCCAACCGATCAGAATCCTTGTTTAATCTGCAGTAAATCTGAAGCTGCCGAAGTTGTACGTCCAGGTTCATCAAATATCAGACGTAAATCTTTCAAAAATTCTCCAAGTTGTCCATCAGAGGATCCTCTTGTTCCCAAAATGGAGAAGCCCATGCCATCATCCCCACTATAACTCCCTCATTTCCAGTTGTCACATTTCATACTTCTCTCCATCACCTTCTCTCTGATTCGCTCTCAGTTCCAGTCATCCTCTTGCATACGCTCCCCTTCCTCCCCCTACCAAATATTATCTTTGGCTCTCTATCATACATGTTCTGCCTTCATCACTTCTGGTTATCAGATACCAACCACCCATCAGCCCTCATTCTTTCTCTCAATCACTGTCTCTGGCTGTCTGTCACCCCATCACTATCACACCTCTGGCTCACCTCCCCCATCATCTCCTCTGGTTCTATCACCCTTACTCCCCCTTCATCACCTCTTGTTCTCTCTCACACACCTTCTATAACCACCTCTGCCTCATGTACACCCAACACCTTCAGTGTATCTTTTCAATCCCATACCTACTTACGGCTTGCTTTTACACAGACCTTCCCCCTCTGCTTCTCTCTCATACCCACTTTATCACCAACTCTTTTCTTTTGTACCTTCCTTTCAGGTATTGTGCTCCTGCACTCCACTACACATAACCCTTCCTCCAACATGGTTCTCATGCACTCCTTCTCAAAAGCCCAACTATGCACTCCTGATTTCATGGAGGTGAGAGGAAACCACACCCATCTCTTCTTCTCATGCTCTTCCCAGCAGTTAACCCGCTTCTTGAGCCCCCACATTCAAACTCCTTTCCTTCCCACATTCATCCCTCTTTGTGCCACCCCCTCCTCACCTCCTATGACATTCAACCCCCTTGAAAATCACCCTGCTTTCACCATCCTCTTCATCTCACTCCCTTTCAGCAATGAACTCCTTTCCCTCCCCATCAATCACTTACAGCTCCCTCATTGTATACTAGGATGCCCCCTCCCCCCCCCCACTATTCCTAGCTGAATCCAGAGTATTGGCATCGGACGGCGATTTTGAATCTCAAAATGGCGCCGATCGCCTTTGCCCTCACTATGATGGCGATCGGCGCCATTTTGAGTATTTGCATCGGATGGCCGGCATTCAAGGAGGTCGCTCCCGCACCCCCGCTGGACTTTTGGCCAAAAGTCCCTGTGGGTCCAACGGGGGTCCCGGAGCGACCTGCCGTCCGATGCCAGGACTCAAAATGGCGCCGATAGCCTTTGCCCATACTATGTCACAGGGGCTACCGGTGCCATTGGTCAGCCCCTGTCACATGGTAGGAGCACAAGATGGCGCCGATGACCATGTGACAGGGGCTGACCAATGGCACCGGTAGCCCCTGTGACAAAGGCTATCGGCGCCATGATGAAACTAGCACCGAGGGTGTGAATGAGTTCCCGGACCCCACCACTGGACCACCAGGGAGTTTTGGTAAGTCTTGGGGGGGTCAGGAGGGTGGGGGGTTGTAGTTAATTTTAATTTTAGCTGGGACACTAATTTAACTCGCCGTAGTAACGTATTTACAGATCGACAACTTATGCAATTCTCCATACTTCCGCATGAAACGGAATTGACCCCCCACGAATACGTATCACGTACGCAACGAAAACTTTTTGGCTGCACATCTCTATGATGTAGGCACTGGCCCGAGGAGCAGGGAAGTGTGGAGCAAGAGTCTCTGTAAGGCAGTTCCAGGGCGACCCCGAAGAGCAGGGGAAGCCAGCAGGCAGGACCTCTGGAGAGGCGCAGGGACCATCCCGAGGAGCGGGAAGGTCTGGAGGCAAGTCTCCCAAGAAGCACACGCAGGCCCCCGAGGAGCGGGAACCCAAGCCAGAGTCCAGGAACCGTGGTAGAGATCCAAGCAGGAACAGACGTCCGGGCAGACAGGCACAAGCACCTGTAGCGAAGGAACTCATTGCCAAGTCGATTAGTGCAGGCCCCGGGCGCTGCTTATGAATCCGAGCTAGTAATGTCATCAATAGGAGACACCCCTGAGGTTCCCACCATAACGTCCTTAAAGGTAGACTCAGTAGCGTGCGAGCACACACACATGCGCCTAGGAAGGCCTGGAGGAGGCATGAAGGTCAGCGGCTTCCCAACCGCCATGAGAAGTCTCCAGAGATAGATGGCATGTGTCGGCAGTGGCTAGCCACAGCTGTGAGCTCGCTGGGACAGGAGAGCAGGGCAGCACATGACGTGAGCTGGGTCGACTGCAGACGGCTGCGGCCGACATTCATAACATTTGCATATACTTATCTCCAATGTATGAAAATATATCTCATGCATATTCACTGTGGATATCCAGAAATTAGATTGATTGACTGTGGAGTCAGGACAGGTGTGCGAGTGTACTCCCTTCCTATCCTTTCCAGAGCCTGTTATTCCGATTCATAGTATCCTCATTCACCTCCTATGGCCCTATCTTTCTCTCCTTCCCTCTTCCCAACAGTATCTCCTTATATTTCTCTTTTGCCTCTGCCAGTAGCTTCTTACCATTACCCCATGGCTAAACTCCTGATCTTGCCTTTTTTCATCCTATCCTGTCTTCTCTCCTGCAGCTATACAATTCTGTTTGGTAATGCTGAACTGGCCATCATTGCCAATCCCAGCAGTGCTCTCAGGATGTAGCCTGCTACTCTGGCAAACATAACAGCTAATCATTGCATCACCTGGTACCATACTCATGCAAACTCTCAATCACACATTAAGGTTATTGTGGGACCTCCATGCCGCATCTCAAAAAAGATATAATTGCGATGGAGAAGGTACAGAGAAGGGCTACCAAAATGATAAGGGGAATGGAACAGCTCCCCTATGAGGAAAGAGGAAAGACTAAAGAGGTTAGGACTTTTCAACTTGGAGAAGAGATGGCTGAGGGGGGATATGATAGAGATGTTTAAAATTATGAGAGGTCTAGAACGGGTAGATGTGAATCGGTTATTTACTCTTTCGGATAGTAGAAAGACTAGGGGGCACTCCATGAAGTTAGCATGGGGCACATTTAAAACTAATCGGAGAAAGTTCTTTTTTACTCAACGCACAATTAGACTCTGGAATTTGTTGCCGGAGGATGTGGTTAGTGCAGTTAATATAGTTGTGTTTAAAAAAGGATTGGATAAGTTCTTGGAGGAGAAGTCCATTACCTGCTATTAAGTTCACTTAGAGAATAGCCACTGCCATTAGCAATGGTAAATGGAATGGACTTAGTTTTTGGGTACTTGCCAGGTTCTTATGGCCTGGATTGGCCACTGTTGGAAACAGGATGCTGGGCTTGATGGACCCTTGGTCTGACCCAGTATGGCATTTTCTTTTGTTCTTATGCTAGTGGTAAAAACCTGTTAATTCCTTGAGGAACTGTGGTTTTCAATAAAGAATCAGAAAAGACACACCATTGCTCTATTTATTAATAATCCATAATGACTTTACAAAAACAGATGACCCGTACATAATTAAACTGATTAGGATTTGCGAGCAAGCACCCTGCAGAACACAAACTGTGAACATGCATCATAAGTGTCAGAATGAAATGAAAAATACAAACTGGAAAAAAGAATCTCAAAAGCATATTACATAGCACTGATCTTTCCTGCAATTGACTACTGTAACTCTTTATTGTTAGGGCTTCCAAACTGCCCATTAGAGCTTTACAAATAGTACAGAACTTGGCAACATAGCATCCTGACTGCTACTTTGCTTTGGGACACTATAACATGGATACTTTCTGCAATACATTGGTTGCTGGTTCAATGGCAAGTCAAGTTTAAAAATGTTAATGTTAATCCATAGATTGATCCATAATACCATGCCTTTTTGGATGGTGGGGTGTTTATGGTATGCAGGGAATGGGTGAGAGAAGGAACCATTTGGATGGAGTATTGCTTTATGAGCTTTTATTCTATTTTATTTTTTAATTTTTTGTGTCTATGCTGCCTCAAAAGGGGAAGAGCAGGGATCTCACTAGACTCCCCCCCAAGGGGATGTAATCACTTTGTGGGGGAAGGAGGTATTTTTAGGCCTTGGATCCCTTTAAAATGATTGTGCCCTGTGTGAAGTGGGTCACCATCATGGGTTTTTTTTGGGCCCCTGCTGCAATAATTTGTTTTGCTGTTTTTCCATGATAAAAAATAACTCAGCGTTACTGCCAAAATATCTTCCTGGACAAGGAATGAAATATCACAAGAATGTGCCCCCCCCCCCCCACTCTGCGATATTTTGCCCTTCCCATGATAAAAAAATCCTCGCTTGATAAAAAGTCTTTTTAAGTTCTTGAGCAAAAAAGTCCTTTTCAAAATCATGCAACTAAGCTGACTGAAAGGCTTTTTAGTCCAAAACTTGTATCTTTACATTTAGTTATCATCTTAACCTAAATAAAAACATCATATTGTTAAAACAAAAATATGCTAATATTAATTGGGACAATTAGGACAATTTGCCCTGAGATATCCTGGGGTCCCCAATACTTTCTTTCACATATATTGTTCTCTCTTCCTGCTGCTGCAGTGTGCATGGCCATCCTGGCTCAGCAATGCTTGTTTGCCAAGTTTAAGGAAAAGGAATGGAGAATAAAACATAGAATATCATAAAACCTCTGTATTGCTCCATGGTAAGACCACACCTAAAACACTGTGTGCAGTTCTGGTCACCACATCTCAAAAAAGGTATAGTGGAACTAGAAAAGGTTCAGAGAAGGGTAACCAAAATGATAAGGGGAATGGAACAATTCCCACTTGAGGAAAGAGATTACGGTTTTTCAGCTTGGGGAAGAGATGACTGAGGGGGGATATGATAGAGATCTATAAAATCATGAGTGGCATGGAATGGGTGAATGCGAATCAATTTACTCTTAAAAGAAAAGACTAAGGGACACTCGTTGAAGTTAAGTAGCGAGAATATGTACACATTTTATAAAATAGTATGACCTCGCATTCATGTACACCCAATTTTAAGTGGGTATGCATATGTTCGTGTAAATCCCACTTTTACTGCATAAATTAGGGAATTTGAAAAGGGGTGCACATCCACGCCATTGCCAGTTTTAACAGTTCATCCACTAGTTCACCCAGTTAAATGCTAGGTGTTGCCTCGGAGGTGGACCCTTGGGCCAAAGTGGGGTTGACGCAACCTGTAGGTAAGGACCTATGGGACCCCATTGTCAGCAGGTAGAGTGGGCTGATAGGCAGAAGCCGCTGGAGCGTCACCTATACCAGTCCTCGTTCCCCGCAGGTTGAGCCTTTGGGTGCCGGGACCAGCAGGACTTAGGTGGGCCTCTATATAGAGTGGCAAGAGAATTTGGTTCAGCCCAGAGACAGCAGGTGAGGGTGTTGCGTCCTTCGGTCTCAGACAGCTTCGTCCGACATGCCTCATCTCTATTTCAGCCTTCTCCACCAGCCTCGGGAGAATGGCATCCGTAGTGTCTCCTTGCCGCACCCTCCGGCTTCCCCGGAGTGGCTCTGGCGCGGTGTCCCGCCATGTTGACCTGAGGCCTCCTAGGGCGTGCGCACGCGCATGCCTCACATTTTGTAGCAGTGTTGGTGCGAACCTCGGGGGCATCCCCCTCGAGTGATGTCACTGCTTCCGGTTTCAAAAGGTTGCCCATTTGCTGACTCTCACCGAGTTAGCAACAGATTGGATTCGTTCTGGTCTGAAGCTGCTCTGCCACTTCTACTCTGCTGGAAGCCACCTTCACCCTCTGGGGTTCTACTAACCTGGGTACCCGCTCCTCGGGGGCCCTTTGCTTATTTCCTGGTGCCTATCCTAAATACAGGTACTCGCTTCTCGAGGGCCTGTGTGTCTATCCTGGTGCCTGCTACCAATTCTTCAACCTGCTGGAACACTACCTATCAGCTACAGAGAGAGTACAACTTCTCCCAGTCTGTCCATCTACAGCAACTCGCTGCTCATCTGTATCGGGCTCTACACCATCATTGTGGAATGGGTTTCCTCTGCTGAGGATTACAGACTGTTAATACCTATCCTCTCTCTACTGTTCATTGGGAACTCTATCTACTCAGCTACCAGGGAGTGTGTTATAACATCTGCCAGTCTGTCTCTCCTACAGTGCCTTACTGGACATCTGCATCAGGGGCCTTATACCACCATTATGGGACATGTCTCCTACGCCAAGGATCACAGACTGTTGCTATCTAATCTACTCTCTACTGCCACCTCTGGTGGACCACACTAGCTGTATAATAAAAGATATATTCTCTTTGTTTGTGCATCTGAGTCTAGACCGGTGCTTCATTTCCCTACAGGGCTCCTCCCCATAGAAGGTACCATCACTGTTGCCCCTGAGAATCCACCAAACACCTCAATATCATAACAGAGGGTTTGTGCAGTCCTACTCTGGACCCACAAAGCAGGAAGGGAGGTGATGAAAGCCATAATGGTGTCAACAAAAAGCATAGATGCCAGACGTCTTTTAAATCATTTATTGAAGTGGAGACTCACAAACTGCCCGACTCAGGCCTAGATTCACCACGTCTCAAGTTGCTGACAGATTGAGAATTTTTCTCAATCTGTCATTCTGTATTAAAATTGAATCAGCACGAATCAGTGCATTTCATTTTACCAGTCTTCAAATGCGTAGTCTCCACTCTAAGCGAAGACTGAGAACAATTCAGCTCCTAAGGCAGCCGCTTGAGGAGTGGCGAAACTCGGCCTGAGTCGGGCAGTTTGTGCATCTCCACTTCAATAAATGATTTAAAAGATGACTGGCATCAATCCTTTTTGTTGACAGCAGTCCTTCTCTGGACTGGATAATGTCCTGGAAACTCGGGCACCAATGGAACAAAGGCAGACAGAGGGTGCTTGAGCAAAGGTAGGCCAAAGCCTGATGGAATCCACATCCAGGGAGTAGGCAGAAGAGACGTCCAATGGTAGGCTTGTGTCAGGGCTGGTGGCAATCCAGAGGCAGAGGCAAGCAAGGCTGCAGTCTGATCACGGAGATAGTCAATAGCGTAATCAGACGAAGCAAAGGTCAGGGTCTGGAGATAGGCAATACGTAGTCGGTCAAGCAGAGGTCTGAGGCTGGAAATAGGCTGTAGTGGGGTCAGGTGAAGCAGAGATCTGGGTCTGGAGATAGGCTGTAGCATAGTCAGGCGAAGCGGAGGTCTGGGTCTGGAGATAGGCAGTAGCGTAGTCAGGCAAAGCAAAATCAAAGTCATGTAGTCAATCCAAAGCATAAGCAGGGCAGGAACGAGGAAACATGAACCAGGAATGACGAGGATCAGGAATGCAGGGTAGAGACGAATTTCTTAGTAGCAACGAGTACTCGACCAGTGAGGAGACCTATTGCAAAGGCAATGCTAGGAGCGGAGCCTGAGCTTAAATACTATGAATAGGTTGTTGTTATCATCCGTGGCCGTGGCTAGGTTCCCGCCGTGGTCCCTACTTAAGGATCAGCGATGCGCGCATGCGCGCCTAGGGAGGGGCGTGGTGCCAGTAGTGGCGTCTCTCCGCGGGCCATGTGGAGAGGCCCGACGAGCAGTAGCAGCAGGCCCAGGAATGTTGGGGACTGTGGCAGAGCCGGAGACACTGGGGGAGGCCCAAGGACAGAGCTGCCGGCCCACCTTGTGGAAAGGCGAGGGGACTGTGCCACAGGTCTGCCACGGACGGCACGCATAACAGCACCTTCCCTTTATGCCTCCCTCTTGGAGGTCAGGGTTTTCCTGGATGGGCACGATGATAGTTCAGGAGGAGGGTTTAGTCCAGGATGTTCTGAGCTGGTTCCCAGGAATTTTCTTCGGGTCCATAACTCTCCCAAGAAAGGAGGTATTCCCACTGGCGGCCCCTACGGTGGACGTCGAGGACTTCATGTACCTTGTATGTTGTGTCAATTTCAGCCACGAGTGGAGGTGGTTCAGGAGCCTTTCGGGCAGGCCAGGATAGGACCACAGGTTTTAAGAGAGATACATGAAATGTATTATGTATTCCCAGCGTAGGAGGCAGCCGAAGCTGGTGTGTAACAGGTCCAATGCACCAGGTGACCGTAAAAGGTCCAATATACCTTGGAGCGAGCCTTTGGGATGGTATTCGAAGTCGGATATACCGAGTACTTAACAAGACTTTCTGGCCAGGGAGGAATTCAGGAGCCGAGTGCCGGTGACTGTCAGCAGTTCTCTTGGCCTGGGAAGCAGCTTGACATAAGCAAAGATTCATCTGATCCCATAAAGTCTTGAGGGCATCCACAGTAGCCTGTGCTGCAGGGGATGGTACTGACAAAGGTATGGGCAGCAGTGGTCGTGGTTGTTTTCCATGGACAATAGAGAACGGTGACGTGGCCTGTAGCAGTAGCGATGTGGGAGTTGTGAGAAAACTCCGCCCAGGATAAAAGTTCGGACCAATTGTCTTGGTGGTCATTGATGTAAGCTCACAGGAAGGCTTCAAGGAGCGATTCATTCGCTCGGCTTGTCCGTTAGCTTGGGGATGATAGGCAGTTGTTAAACTGATATTAATACCGAATTTTCGGCAAAGAGTACACCAATATCTAACAATGAACTGTGGACCTCTATCTGAGACAATGTCCTTGGGTAGGCTATGCAATCTAAAGATATGGTGAAAAAATAGGCATAACAGACACCAAAAAGTGCAGGGAAGACTCGTATAGTCCGTTTGTAAATTTCAAAAAGCAAAATGTCTTTATTATTTTTCTTGTGGCAGCTCCACTGTAACTGTAGTCATAATAGTGTTAACAGGGTCCCCTGACACGGACCCGTGTTTCACCGAGGCTGTGTCGAGAGGGACACGTAGTTAAAGATCACAATTTCTACAAAAGAACATCAAGGGACTATGTTAAAATAAGACCCCAAAGCCGTGATAGCAAATAGTATACAATTTAGTTTCAACATACCTTTCAGAATTTTTCAAAACAGTGTGGCAGGGAGCGCGTACATCAGTTACACAGAAACATATTTAAAGGTCTCAAAAAGGCGCCAAAATTATGGACCAAACAGCTGAGCAGGAGAACTACCCAATCAGAAATCAGGACCTGAGAGCCAATCAGAATTAAGTAAAATAAAACCATTCAATCTCTTTATTGAGACCGAACGGAGCAACAGTATTCAAAGCTGCCACAGCTCGATCAACTGGGAAGGGAGGCCTGCGCGATCGGCGCCCAGACCCGTCGGGGTAAGGCCTGTTAAATTTCCCTTCCCCCCGGCGGGCCTGACCGACAATCTCGCAGCCTGAGCAGCAGCCCCACGGCTCCTAGACCTGCCCACCAGCGCGATCCTCCAATCAGGCAGCAGAGGGACATTTAAACTTCTTCACCCTCCGGCGCCGCGTCTGCCTGCCACCAGCTGCCCCTACCTACCTGAAGCTGCCACAGCTCGATCAACTGGGAAGGGAGGCCTGCGCGATCGGCGCCCAGACCCGTCGGGGTAAGGCCTGTTACATTTCCCTTCCCCCCGGCGGACCTGACCGACGATCTCGCAGCCTGAGCAGCAGCCCCACGGCTCCTAGACCCACCCACCAGCGCGATCCTCCAATCAGGCAGCAGAGGGACATTTAAACTTCTTCACCCTCAGGCGCCACGTCTGCCTGCCACCAGCTGCCCCTACCTACCTGAAGCTGCCACAGCTCAATCGACTGGGAAGGGAGGCCTGCGCGATTGGCACCCAGACCCATCGGGGTAAGGCCTGTTAAATTTCCCTTCCCCCCGGCGGGCCTGACCGACGATCTCACAGCCTGAGCAGCAGCCCCACGGCTCCTAGACCCGCCCACCAGCGCGATCCTCCAATCAGCAGCAGAGGGACATTTAAACTTATTCACCCTCAGGCGCCGCATCTGCCTGCCACCAGCTGCCCCTACCTACCTGAAGCTGCCACAGCTCAATCGACTGGGAAGGGAGGCCTGCGCGATCGGCACCCAGACCCATCGGGGTAAGGCCTGTTAAATTTCCCTTCCCCCCGGCGGGCCTGACCGACGATCTCGCAGCCTGAGCAGCAGCCCCACGGCTCCTAGACCCGCCCACCAGCACGATCCTCCAATCAGGCAGCAGAGGGACATTTAAACTTCTTCACCCTCCGGCGTCGCGCGCCAAAGGTGCGCGACAAAGGGGCTGGCCCCTTTGTGCGCCCCTTCGTGCAGCCACTGAGTCTTAGAGGAAAATAAAACACTTAAACTTGATTCTCCTCAGACGCTGTGCCTGTCTATTCTGGACCTCCGCTACCACCTCTACTGCCGCTGTGACATAAAGAAGGAAGGTCCTGCACGACCGGTGCCTGGACCCATTGGGGTAAGACCTTCCAATTCCCCTTGCCCCCGACGAACCCAGATTCCAATAGCATGGCCTGACAACCGCTCTGACAATCCTCACAGCTCTGAGACCTTCCCACAAGGCGAAACACACTAATCACAAATGGAGAAGGACATTTAAATTTAAACTCAATTCTTTTCAAGTTAAATACTAAATAACCCTAGAGAAAATATTCTTCTAATCCACCATGGCTTTTACAACTAAGATCATAGGGATACAAATAGCTGTCTAGGGAAGAGACATTGTAGCAAGTCTCTCTCTCTCTCACTGCTTTGGGTGTTTTATCATGCGGTGGGGAAACTTCGTGTGCTGCGATGTTTTCGTGATTTGCGGAAAATGTATTCGCGAATTGCGAAAATATCGCGTCATGCGAATTTTCCCCACTGCACGAAAAAAGCCTCATTTGCATGGGAAACGCCCCTTAATGCGTTACCAATGCGATATTGGTAAATGAGGCCCTAAGTCACTTATTAATATTACTAGATCTATCTGCTACCTTCGACACGGTTGACCACAGTAGACTAATTTCTAGTCTAACCAACATAGGTCTTACAGGAGACACACTCAAATGGTTCACCTCCTTTTTAAATGACAGATACTTCAAAGTCATCCTCAATAACATCTCATCCGAACCATGCCCACTAAAAACAGGGGTGCCACAAGGATCTGCCCTCTCAGCAACCCTTTTCAATATATACCTTCTACCTCTCTGTAATTTCATTTCAAACCTAGGTATCACTTTCTTTTTATACGCCGACGATATTCAAATTTTAATTCCAATAACCTCTACCATTGAAGATGCAATCTGCCTCACAAAAAAACACCTCAACTCAATAAAAAAATGTTTGAACCAACTAAAATTATGCCTAAACATGAACAAGATGGAATGTATCCTCTTAAAAAGAAACAATCCTGAACAACCAGCTCAAATTCACTTCTCAATTGACAACATCAATATCCAACTGAATAACTCAGTAAGAGACCTAGGAATTTGGATAGACAATGAGCTGAACCTCAAAACATGCACAGCTACAAAAACGAGAGAAGGTTTCCACAAACTTCACATACTCAAACACCTAAAACCTTTACTATACCCAAATGATTTTAGAACTGTGCTGCAATCTCTCATCTTCTCATGTATTGATTACTGTAACGCTTTATTCATTGGACTCCCCAAATCCACTCTTAAACCCCTACAATTACTGCAAAATGCTGCAGCACGTGTCCTCACTGGAAAGAAGAAATTTGATCACATCTCACCAACCCTGATGAATCTACATTGGCTACCTATCTCCCAAAGAATCAAATATAAGACTTTATCTATTCTTCATAATGAAATATACAAGGATAACAACTTTCCACTTGATTGCATGATTAAACTCCACAAACCAACACGGTCAACAAGAATCTCTAATAAATTACAGCTAATCATACCCCCTCTCTCCAATGCGAGATTATCTATCACCAGGAATCGAGCTTTCTCTATAGCTGGTCCTATAGAATGGAACTCCTTACCAACATATTTAAGCTCAATAAGGGATACCAAATCTTTCAAAAAAGAACTTAAAACCTGGCTATTTAAGCAAGCATTCTCAGTCTGAACTTGATGTACACCCTCAGAAATTGGAAATTCACCTTTGAAAGAACCCTAACCCTCTCCTCCTCTCTATACTTCCTTTCCGCTTAATCTTTTACCTACTCTTTCCTCCCCTCTTTATTTTCTCCCTTACTTACGATTAACCTTCTCTATCTCTTTAATTACCCAGTCCTTACACTTATAATTTTCAACCTCACCCCTCCTCACCTCCAATCTGACTTTTCCTTACACTTTAGCTAATATCCCCTTTATACATCAGGAAACCCAATTTTAAGATACTTTCCTTATTTATGTCATTTAATGATGTTCGTCATTACTCTGCTTTAGCCGAGATTTTAATTATAATACTAATGTTTTTATGTTACAAATGTTCCATGTATGAAGTTGTTCAAATGTAAACCGGAGTGAAGGCTTCCCGCTATACTTCGGTATAAAAAAGAACCTAAATAAATAAATAAATAAATAAATAAAGTAAAGATCCATTTTTGTTCTTTACGGATAAGGTATTCTGAGTGATTGCCTCCTCTACTTGGGATCGATACAACTTCTAAGACAAAGAAAAAAAGGTCTGATATAGTGTGTGAACACTGGGACCAATGTTCCACTAACGGGGCATTTTCACGGGTGTGTGTTAAATTCAACTTGTGTTCAATAATCCTAGTTTTTATACGTCTGTTAGTTTTCCCTACATATAGTTTATCACATGGGCATTTTATGATGTAAATAACCCCTTGAGAATTGCAGTCCGAATCACAACGTAACTGGTATTGTTTACCAGATGTAGGATGTGTGAAAAAAGATACAACATCCGTGTGTGGACAAACTGAACAATGCCCACAAGGTCTATGGGTGCCAATGGACATAGCTAAAGGAGGACTTCTATTAATATCTGAATGTGTCAAAAGATCTCTTAAATTTCTGCCCCTCATTCATTAATTCTAAGTAAACGATATGTGCATTACAATTTATCAAAAAAAGAGAAATCACATGTCTACAAAACTCAGAGAAGGTGCCATCTTTGAATCAGTGTGCTGTGGGAAGGAGCTGGGAACGGCCGAAAAACTGAAAGAGATTCCCCTGAAGAAGGCGGGCACAACCGCCGAAACATTGCCGATGTCGGGAGGTTTAATAGTGTATATACAGCGGCAGACAGCACCGTAATATAACAGCAAGTCTGTTTCACAGCGGCAAACAGCACAGTGGCAAATAGCACAGCAATAAAGTAACAAGTGAAGCGCAAGTAGAGTGCGATCGCTGTGTGTAAAAGTGTCACCGAAGAAACAGTGGATGGAAAAATAATGAGAATAAGAAATTGGAACACTTTGGTGTTGGGCAACAATTAAGATAAGTAGTGCAAATGTGGTTTTAAATTTGGGAAACACAAGTGGGCGATTGAAGTTTTATATAAATTGAAAAAATTGAGATTCGCGCCATCGTCCCACCGACCGGAGACCTTCCGCCCATCGACCCTCGCCCTAGCATGCGCTGCTGACCCAACCTGGCACCGTTCCAGCTCTGCCGGAAGAGAAGGTGCCTCAACCGGAAGGAGAGTGTGTGAGAGACACCGCGGGAGAGAAAGAGAAAAACTGAAAGAAAAGAAACCACGAACCTGCTGAGAATACCAGGAAAAGCTGCCGACCCGATCCACCAAAAGGAGAGTGAAAAAGAAGGCAAAGTAAGGACCCTGACGCTCTGTGCCGCCCTCCAACCCGCCCTGCGCCCCCAAGCCACCTACCAGGCTTATCGGAGCCGCGTCCAATCGACGCCTGGGAGGCGGGCCTGGACTGCCTTTAAATCAGGGCTCACTTCTGCGGCCCGACCTTTTCTTCGCGCCATTGTCCCACCGACCGGAGACCTTCCGCTCATCGACCCTCGCCCTAGCACGCGCTGTTGACCCGACCCGGCACCGTCCCAGCTCTGCCAGAAGAGAAGGTGCCTCAACCGGAAGGAGAGTGTAAGTGTGTGAGAGACGCCGCGGGAGAGAAAGAGAAAAACTGAAAGAAAAGAAACCACGAACCTGCTGAGAATACCAGGAAAAGCTGCCGACCTGATCCACCAAAAGGAGAGTGAAAAAGAAGGCAAAGTAAGGACCCTGATGCTCTGTGCCGCCCTCCAACCCTCCCTGCGCCCCCAAGCCACCTACCAGGCTTATCGGAGCCACGTCCAATTGACGCCTGGGAGGTGGGCCCGGACTGCCTTTAAATCAGGGCTCACTTCTGTGGCGCCGTGCGCCGGGCGTCACGCACACGAAGGAGCATGACCTAAGGGGCCTGCCCCTTAGTGCGCCCCTTCTTGCGTCCCCTTTGGCCCCTGGACACCATCCTAAATTTTCCACTGCAACGGAGACACCCACTACAATCTTCACTATCCAACCCTGTACAGAATTTACCTCCACCACCCGCTTCAACGCACGATCAAGAATCACCAATACATCAATCTCCTACATACCGAAGACCCATACTTCTCCTACAGTACTGTAAATACACATCTGATATCTACCACTGTAGCCTTTCAACTCAGTGTGTCCAATATCTGTTTCCTGACACATACTTATCCAGGCCATATACTTTATGACCTGCTATTCTCGACTACTTGCATTAACACTCAGCTTTACCGTACCAACTATATTTCAGTGTTGCCTCATCCCTCCCTTCTCCGCAGAACCCTCCCTACTCTACACCGCAGACATGTGTCTCCCCACAATACCTAGGTGAGACTGCCCTTCATTGCGCAAACCCCCCCCCCAACACGCCATCACCCCTCCAACAACGGCAAAACCCTAGTGCCAATCATGATCTCACCTCTCACACAATTCCTGGGCCTAACAACACTAACCATTACCCTTTTAAATGAGCAATTCATCCAAAAAAAAGGCCATATACTACATGACCTACTTATCATTTCATTTCATTTCATTTCTAATCCCGACATATATGCCGTCAAAGAATCTTGGTTAAAAAACACAGACCATGTATTCCTAAACCAGCTCCCGACAAAAACTTACGACATCCTCTCGGTACCAAGGCCAAAAAAGAGAGGCGGAGGACTACTCCGAGCGGCCAAAAAAAAGCCTTAGCCTCAAACTACAAACTTCACATCCCCCTCCCAAACTAGAAATAACGCTGTTCAAATCCTATTCCCTACAGATCTGCCTTGTCTAACTCCCCCCAGGCATAACTGAAAATGACCCTTCCCCTATCATTGAATACGTCACCGACAATATCAAAACTGACCTTCCCACCATTATACTTGGAGATTTTAATCTCCATGTAGATGCGCGCTCGACTACCCCAGCCTGCGAGATATTGCTAGACACCCTCAAAGCCCTAGGTTTTAGTCAAATCATCACCGAACCCACACACAAAGTAGGTCATACCCTTGACCTCATCTTTGTTAACACTCAAATAACAACACCCAACCCACCGGCAATCACCCCAATACCTTGGTCCGACCACTTCATGATCAATGCCCTCATCAGGACCAACACCCCACAACCTGCCTCACAAAATCACAGTAAGATCATATCTTTCCGTAAACCTTGTACCACAGAGGATCTCATCCTAGCCTTCGACAAAATAAATAATAATCTCGACCTTACATACCCAGACACTGCACTACTTACCTGGAACTATCTCACCTCCACCATTGCCAATGAGATCTGCCCCATCATCTACAAGGAAATTCCCCTCACACAAATTGAGAAAAAAAAACCCTTGGTACTCTACCGAATTAAGAAAGATTAAAAAGGATTTAAGATCCAAAGAACGCGCATGGCGCAAACAACCATACCCCACCCATAAAGCCACTTACAATAACACCTTACACACAGACCGTCTAGCCATCACCCAAGCCAAACGAGATTTCTACGCCGCAAAAATCCATAACTATCAATTCAACGCTAATGCCCTATTTACATACGTTACAGAACTCACAAACTCCTCCACCCCCACTCCTAACGAGACAGATTCCAGTGACAGATGCCAAGAACTAGCTTTGTACTTCAAGAATAAAACTGATAACATCCTCCTTCGCTTCCCCACCAACCCCCCCCCTCTACCCCACTACTCAATGATAACAAGAACAACCTTAGAACTTTCGACCTCACTACCAACAGGGAAATCAAGCTATTCTAAAAAAGATGAAACCAGCCTCCCACATCCTAGACACCATCCCATCAAAAACCCTCCTCTCCATCCACTCTATTGCAAAACCCATTGCCGACCTAATCAACTGTTCCATCTCCTCTGGCAGAATCCCAGATCCTCTTAAACTTGCAGTTGTCAGGCCCCTCCTCAAAAAACCAAATCTTGACCCCTGAGATCCAGCTAATTACAGACCTATCTCCAACCTGCCTTTCATCTCTAATATCCTAGAAAGGGTGGTTAACAAACAACTCACTGACTTCCTAGAAGACTGCAACATCCTCCACCCCTCACAATTTGGTTTCCGTAAAGCTCGTAATACAGAAACCCTATTATTATCAATGACTGACACTACACTCAAAGGCATGGACCATGGAAACTCGTACCTGCTTGCACTCCTAGACATTTCGGCAGCCTTCGACACTGTCAACCACCAAATCCTAATGACTCGCCTGGCAGAAATAGGTATTGCTGACACAGCCCTCTCCTGGTTCTCATCCTACCTCAACCACAGAAAATACCTAGTAAAAATTAATAGACACGAATCCACACACATCCCCATCATACAAGGTGTCCCCCAAGGTTCCTCCTTATCCTCCACCCTATTCAATATCTACCTCCTACCTCTCTGCCACCTACTGACCGACTTAGGCCTGAAATTTTTCTTATATGCAGATGATGTGCAGATTCTTATCCCGATCCAAAAATCAATAGATGAATCAATGCACTTCTGGGAATCATGCCTTACCTCCATAAACGTCATGCTATCTAACCTTCACTTAGCCCCAAATGCCTCAAAAACTGAACTTCTCATCATCTCCAATCATCCTGACCGTATACCTCACCAAACTCTCCAGAACACAACCACAGCCCTTTCCCAGCTGCATGCAGTAAGAGACTTAGGTGTCCTCATAGATAATCACCTTAACTTCAAACCCTACATCAAATCTCTCCTAAAGGGAGGTTTCTACAAATTAAATATTCTTAAAAAACTCAAACCCCTACTCCACACTCAAGACTTCCGTACTGTAGTTCAGGCTACCATGCTCATGAAACTGGACTACTGTAACTCCCTCCTACTCGGCCTCCCCGCCTCCACCATTAAACCCCTCCAGATTCTACAAAAGTCCATGGCCAGGATCATAACTAATACCTGCAAAATGGACCATATCACTCCTATCTTAAAGGACCTGCACTGGCTGCCCATTTCCTTCCACTCACAATACAAAATCCTTACCGTTCTTCACTGTTCACTATATAAACACAATCATACCTGGCTAGATGAAATGCCGCGCTTCCGCTCCACTAACCGCCCCACAAGACGTGCCCTAGCAGGCACCCTACACACACCATCCCTTAAATCTGCGCATCTGTCCCTCACCAGAGAAAGGGCCTTCTCCATCGCTGGTACCTCCCTCTGGAATTCCCTCCCCACTCCCCTCTGTCTAGAGCCATCCCTGCACAAATTTAAGAAAGGAGTCAAAACATGGCTCTTCAAGCAGGCCTACCCCGACAGAAACCAAACATAGATTGTCCGCTTTGAAATGTATTTCCATGTTGGTGTCTTTCCACCCACCCCCTTCCCCCCCGTCCCTCAGTGGTTCCTCAGTGCTTCCATTCCCAGATCCTTATCCTCTCCCTCCCTCTACACCCTTTATCTGCATCCTCTCCTTTCATATTTATGCAACTTTTGCCAGCAGCCTCGATGGTTATAATCTCCACAGATGTATATAATGTTACATAAGATGTACATAGTTTTTTGCTTTCACTACTATCAGGTACGCACCCTTTGTACCCAGTTCACTATCGATTTCTTCCTCCTTCCTCGCTCCCTCCTTACCCCTCCCCTTCCTGTTTTCCTCCCTCTCCAGCCTGCCAACCCTCCTGCCATGTTTTATTGTATTTTCATCCTTTCAGTTTATTGTAAACCGGCATGATGTGCCTTACGAATGTCGGTAAAGAAAAGCTTATAAATAAAATAAATAAATAAATAAATAAATAAATAAATAAATAAATGAGGTCACTGTGAGTGCCATATACATGAAACTGGTTGCAGCCCTTTGCGGGCAAGAGCCAGACGACTATAAGAGCACATTGCTTTTCTGATACAATTTGCCTTAAGTAATTCTGAAAGTGTTTTAACTTTGGAATGTATGAATGATAGATTCCTCTTTGAATAGGGTTGGTTAATTTGTAGAATTACAGTGAGAGGATTTATAAGCCTAAGGATAATAATAATATCATAGAGTGACATCTATGGGCAAAAAAAGGTGTGGGTTAAAATTTTGCTTTGAGGGGTTTCTTTGTGGTGGTGGAGAAGAAACAGAAAGATAATAATAGCACAATGAGTTTGTACTAGGGATGTGCAGAGCAAAATTTTATGTTCATATTTTTTATGTCCGAAAGGGGGTCCCACTTGCGGCCAATATGGACATAAAAAAAATCCAATGAGTTGGGTATATGTACATATGTGCAAAAAAAAAAATTAAACCCCCTCACCCTCCTTAATCCCCCCCCCAGACTTACCACAACTCCCTGGTGATCGAGCGAGGAGTGAGGACGTCATTTCTGCAATCCTTGGCGAGAAGCATGTGACGTCGGTGGCACGTCGAGTGACGCGGCGTCACGTGATTCCCGGCTCGTTCGCGCCGGACGGCTCGTTCGGCCCAAAAAGAACTTTTGGCCAGCTTGGGGGGGTCAGGAGGCCCCCCCAAGCTGGCCAAAAGTTCTTTTTGGGCCGAACGAGCCGTCCGGCGCGAACTCGCCGGGAATCACGTGGCGCCGCGTCACTCAGACGCGACGTCACGTGATTCCCGGCAAGTTCGCGCCGGACGGCTCGTTCGGCCCAAAAGAACTTTTGGCCAGCTTGGGGGGGCCTCCTGACCCCCTCAAGCTGGCCAAAAGTTCTTTTTGGGCCGAACGAGCCGTCCGGCGCGAACTTGCCGGGAATCACGTGACGTCGCGTCTGAGTGACCCGGCGCCACGTGATTCCCGGCTCGTTCGCGCCGGACGGCTCGTTCGGCCCAAAAAGAACTTTTGGCCAGCTTGGGGGGGTCAGGAGGCCCCCCCAAGCTGGCCAAAGTTCTTTTTGGGCCGAACGAGCCGTCCGGCGCGAACGAGCCGGGAATCACGTGACGCCGGCGTCACTCGACGTGCCGCCGACGTCACATGCTTCTCGCCAAGGATTGCAGAAATGGCGTCCTCACTCCTCGCTCCATCACCAGGGAGTTGTGGTAAGTCGGGGGGGGGGGGGGGGATTAAGGAGGGTGAGGGGGTTTATATTTTTATTTTGGCTCAACAATCGCGATTTCCCACATATCGAACATATCTATGTTCGATATGTGGGAAATCCGATCGTTTATGTCGAATCAATTTTTTAAGTAAAAAAAAAATATGAGTTGCGTTTTACTAATGCGGTCAATCCGAATGCACACCCCTAGTTTGTACTGATCAGACTTCTAGAAATAGCCAAGGCCATTGAAATGCTAATGTATGCTAACAATTAACCAACATGTTAAAGGTCAACTTTAAGTTTTGTTTCTGCCTTCTGGGTACAACTTATAAGAAATCATATGACTTAAAAACAATGCAGTCTTTTCTGCATATATGAAATAAAATAATAATTTCAATCAATTTGAAAATGTTATGTAAACAAGCTAAGTCTTTGGGGTGTGGGGGTTGTGGGAGGTCTTTGTTACTAAAACTTGTTCTTGTTTATATTCTTATATTCATATTACTATTTATTTTTCTTATAGAAATATTTTTATATGAGAGGAAAAGACCTCAGTGCTGAGCTGAAATGTCAGAGACGGAATGCAGATTTAAATAGTTCAATCATGGGTCTAAAAAAACCTTCATTTTTTAATGTGAATTTTTCTTGTGTTTGCTAAACATTACAAAACTATGCCCAGTGCTGAAATCTTAATATCATTAAAATATCATCTAAATGACACTTATCTTTGTTTCAAGATCAATTTTCTTGCTCAGTTGCTTCATGCCACTTTTTTCAACAACAGTGTTGCTTTATGCCATTTTCAAAATGTCATCTTTAATTAGAATGACTTAAAAAAAATGCCAACATTGCCAACATTTTGCAGTGAAATTGATTCAGGGCTTGAGATAAATGCTACAATTAAAGTACATTTTATTAATTTCAGTCCTTTAGAAACGCATCTTCTATTCTATAAATGCACTTACTATTAACGCTCTAATTGAACAAGACCGCACTGATCTAATTCATGTGGCTATACAGGCATAAGTTATTCATGGCATGATGCTTCATTTATAAACTCAATAGATGATTTTAAATTTGTATCCAATCAGTGCATATTTAATGCTGAAAAAAGACTGGTTGCTGACTCATTTCAATATACCCTCTCTGGCATTAAACAACCAATGTCCTTTCAAAAGGTCTTTCTTATGCTGACGTGTCACTGGATGAACATCGTTCTTAACCAATTATACCTTAGAACACTGGACCTTTAAATTGTCAGCCAATCAAATTATGATTCAGCTTCTAAAGGGCTGACCAATATAGATGAAACTATAAGTGGTATCACTAACCACTGAAATCATCTTTTGTCATTCTGTTACATTTCAATCCATAATTACAATGTATTTCACTATTTCCTCACATAAAGGAAAAACTTGTAGGGCAAACACATGATAAAAAGATGATATAAATTACTTCAGCACTCATATTCATATTGCTACTGTTATGTCCATTGGATTCCTCAGGTCTTAAGCTATAGATCCATTTTGTTCCAATCAATATAAATTTCAGTTTTTGTTCCTCCTTCCCCCTTGGATTCCGTGGCACATGATCTATTGCGAACCATTTGGGATCATCAACTTAATTTCCATGTATTAAGCAATGCTGCATTATAGGAACATCCTGTCTTTTATTTTTAATGCAGCTTCTAAGTTCAATTAAATGAGCTCTTAAAGTTCTTTTCATTTTCCCTATATACATTTTGGGACATAGTCATTTAATTTTATACACAAAATATGTGGATGAACATGTTGTAAAATGATGTAATTTATAAACCCGGCTGGTATATAAACACAAATTCTTTTATTTGTAAATTTTGATGATAAACCCCACAGTGGCCACACTTAAAGTATCCTTGCAACTTCCAACCATCTGTGATCAAAGTATGAATCTGTCACTTTTCCAGTAATAATGTTGGATTCACTAATTCACATAAATTTCTCAATCATGAAGAAGCTAGGGGTGTGCATTCGTTTGCAACGTATTGGTAATCCGCAACGTTTAGGGCCATATTCGTTGTATTCGTGGGGAAGGGAAACGTATCGCGATTCCCCACAAATACAATGAATCTTCACCAAAAATATTCAGCCTTCTAAAGGAGAGAATTTAAACAAACCCCCCACCCTCCTGACTGCCCCAAGACTTACCAAAACTCCCTGGTGGTCCAGCGGGGGGTCTGGGAGCCATCTCCTACACTCACACCGTCAGCTGCCGGTATTCAAAATGGCGCCGATAGCCTTTGACCTTACTATGTCACAGGGGCTACGGATGTCATTGGTCGGCCCCTGTCACATAGTAGGAGCAATGGATGGCTGGCGCCATCTTGTGCTCCTACCATGTGACAGGGGCTGACCAATGGCACCAGTAGTGCAGGAGGTTGTTACCGGACCCCTGCTGGACCACCAGGGACTTTGGCAAGTCTTGTGGGGGTCAGGAGGGTCACCCAAGACTTGCCAAAAGTTAACCCTGTTTGGACACAGTAGATTTCTCTCCCGCAGCTCCTGAAGCAGGCACATGGTGCCGAAACATGGCCAATGTCGGGCAGGCAGATCCGAACCCATGAGAAGAGACAAAGGCGGCAGCCTTGATAAGTATATGATAATAAGAATAAACAAGTGTGTCGGACAAGCAGTTAGGGAGAAGGGATTTTACAAGTAAAAAGTAAAAGGAGAAATTAAAAAGAAAAAATAATAAATATTAAAGCATGAACAATAAAGAGTAATATACGGGGCGAATGAGAAGGATAACTAAAAATTGGTTATCCTTGAACAGAGCCACCGTACAAAAAATACCACCAAATAAGGTTTCCCTTGAATCAGTAGATGTTGGAGAATTATTAGTGAAGGGTAGGGATGTGAATCGTTTTTTGACGATTTAAAACAATCGTCAGATATATTTTAAATCGTCAAAAATCGTTAGAGTTGCGATACAATAACAATTCCCTCGATTTATTGTCAAAAAATCGTAAATTGGGGGAGGGGGAGGGCGGGAAAACCGGCACACCAAAAAAACCCTAAAACCCACCCCGAACCTTTAAAACAAATCCCCCACCCTCCCGAACCCCCCCAAAATGTTTTAAATTACCTGGGGTCCAGTGGGGGAGTCCCGGCGCGATCTCCCTCTCTCTGGCCACGGCTGCGTTAAGAGAAATGGCGCCGGTGGCCCTTTGCCCTTATCATGTGACAGGGCAAAGGTAGCGCCGGCGCCATTTTGGTTCCTGGCTCCCGACGTCACGCGTGCAGGAGATCGCTCCCGGACCCCCGCTGGACCCCCAGGGACTTTTGGCCAGCTTGGGGGGGCCTCCTGACCCCCACAAGACTTGCCAAAATTCCAGCGGGGGTCCGGGAATGACCTCCTGCACGTGGGCCGAATTGCCAATCTTTAAAATGGCGCCGGCGCTACCTTTGCCCTCACTATGTCATACGGCCGATTAGTCTTAAATGGGCTACTTGCTAACTTCATGGAATGCCCCCTAGTCCTTCTATTATTCGAAAGTGTAAATAACTGAGTCACATCTACTCGTTCAAGACCTCTATCATATCCCCCCTCAACCGTCTCTTCTCCAAGGTGAACAGCCCTAACCTCGTCAGCCTTTCCTCATAGGGGAGCTGTTCCATCCCCTTTATCATTTTGGTTGCCTTTCTCTGTACCTTCTCCATCACAACAATATCTATTTTGAGATGTTGCGACCAGAATTGTACACAGTATTCAAGGTGCGGTCTCACCATCGAGCGATATAGAGAGGCATTATGACATTTTCCGTTTTATTAACCATTCCCTTCCTAATAATTCCTAACATTCTGTGCTGCAGCACACTGAGCCAACGATTTTAAAGTATTATCCACTATGATGCCTAGATCTTTTTCCTGGGTGGTAGCTCCTAATATGGAACCTAACATTGTGTAACTACAGCAAGGGTTATTTTTCCCTATATGCAACATCTTGCACTTGTCCACATTTTAAATTTCATCTGCCATTTGGATGCCCAATCTTCCAGTCTTGCAAGGTCCTTCTGTAATATATCACAGTCTGCTTGTGATTTAACTACTCTGAATAATTTTGTATCATCCGCAAATTTGATAACCTCACTCGTCATATTCCTTTCTAGATCATTTATATATATATTGAAAAGCACCGGTCCAAGTACAGATCCCTGAGGCACTCCACTGTTTACCCTTTTCCACTGAGAACATTGACCATTTAATCCTACTCTCTGTTTCCTGTCTTTTAACCAGTTTGTAATCCACAAAATGACATCGCCTCCTATCCCATGACTTTTTAGTTTTCTTAGAAGCCTCTCATGAGGGACTTTGTCAAAAGCCTTCTGAAAATCCAAATACACTATATCTACCGGTTCACCTTTATCCACATGTTTATTAACCCCTTCAAAAAATGAAGCAGATTTGTTAGGCAAGACTTCCCTTGGGTAAATCCATGTTGACTGTGTTCCATTAAACCATGTCTTTCTATATGCTCTACGATTTTGATCTTGAGAATAGTTTCCACTATTTTTCCTAGCACTGAAGTCAGGCTCACTGACTTCAGTTATTCGGATCGCCCCTGGATCCTTTTTTAAATATTGGGGTTACATTAGCCACCCTCCAGCCTTCAGGTACAATGGATGATTTTAATGATAGGTTACAAATTTTAACTAATAGATAAGAAAATGCATTTTTTAGTTCCTTCAGTACCCTAGGATGCATACCATCCAGTCCAGGTGATTTGCTACTTTTTAGTTTGTCAATCTGGCCTACTATATCTTCCAGGTTCACAGTGATTTCGTTCAGTTCGTCTGACTCATCACCCCTGAAAACCATCTCCGGAACTGGTATCTTCCCAAAATCCTCATTAGTAAACACAGAAGCAAAGAATTCATTTAGTCTTTCTGCAATGGCGTTATCTTCCCTAAGAGCCCCTTTAACCCCTTGGTCATCTAATGGTCCAACTGACTCCCTCACAGGTTTCTTGCTTCGGATATATTTAAAAAGGTTTTTATGATGAGTTTTTGCCTGTATGGCCAACTTCATTTCAAATTCTCTCTTCGCCTGTCTTATCAATGTTTTACACTTAACTTGACAATGCTTATGTTTTATCCTATTTTCTTCAGATGCATCCTTCTTCCAATTTTTGAAGGATTTCTTTTGGCTAAAATAGCCTCTTTCACCTCATCTTTTAACGATGACGGTAATTGTTTTGCCTTCTTTCCGCACCTTTCTTAATGTGTGGAATACATATGGACTGTGCCTCTAGGATTATATTTTTAAACAATGTCCAAGCCTGTTGAACACTTTTAACCTTTGAAGCTGCACCTTTCAGTTTTTTCTATTTTCCTTGTTTTATCAAAGTTTCTCTTTTGAAAGTTTAGTGTTAGAGCTGCAGATTTACTTATTGTTCCCCTTCCAGTTATTAGTTTAAATTTGATCATGTTATGATCACTGTTGCCAAGTGGCCCCACCACTGTTACCTCTCTCACCAAATCCTGCATTCGACTAAGAATTAAATCTAAAACCGGCTGCAGGTGTGAGAAGATCTCTGAGAGCAGTTCCTCCCCATCCTGTGACGCTGACAGTGACATCATCTCAGAGGACTGTAACTGCTCTGTTCAAACCCGGGTGCTGTGGTGCGCAGCCGCCAGCATGCTGCCGACACTGCGTGCTCCTTAGCGCCCATAAGGAGGAAAATGAAATCTAAGATTCACACCTCATCCCCTCTCATCTACTGTGGTTTGTGGCCTCATGGACAACCATTTGCAGAGAATGGATGAGTTGCCAGTTAGTGACTGTAGTGGGGAATCACTTTCGGAAGCCTGGCATTAGCCGACCACCACCTCAGCCAGTACATTCTTCCCTCCACAATGAGAGGCTTTTGCAGAGAGAGAATCTCTTCATGGGGAAGACAGTAGCAGAAGATATGGGAGGAGCTAGTCTTGAGGATATGCCTCCCGTGATGGCTACTGCAGCACCTGCGATTCCTCCTATTGTTTCTGAATGCTCTCAACTACCAATGGCTATCTCTATTCCTTTAGGTTGTGGAGAGGTTATCCCAGATTCTCTTGACATTTTCAGATCTTTTTAGGCTAATTGCTAAGCTTGACAAAATCTATCTCATTCTCACAGCTCTGCCCTCTTGCAGCAGAATCTAGATCCATCTTTGAGGCACATGGGAAGAGACTGGAAGAAATTGAAAAATTAATGTATGCTCTGAACTTTCAGATTCCATTATTACAAAATGCCGGATTAGCTCATATTAAGGATAGTCTGTCTAAACATAATGACCTAGTCTTTAGAGAATGTGTTTAGAGCTAGGAACTTGCGATTTGTTAATTTCCCATGTACAAGGTTATTGTCATCAACTGAAATGTTTAGAAAGTATTTGAAAGAGATTTTAGCCTTTGATGATGAGAAATTGCCATCTATTTAAATATTTTATTTGCCTAGGCAGAGGAATATGGGAAATGATGATCAAGGTAGACATGTTCTTTCTATAGATAGTCCTGGTATTACAATGTTTTAGGAAGAATTTCTTGATTTTATATCTAATTGTCTCATTCTGTGCTGAACAAGATAGGGATTTAGTTTTTTTCCAAATATTTTAATAATAAGGATTTTTCTTTTTGTGGGCAAAAGATCTATGCATTTCCTGATGTCTCTCATGCTATGCAAGCTTGAAGGAGACATTTCTTTTCTCTGAAATGTAAGGTATTGACTCTAGAGGCCTCTTTCTTCTTAAAATTTCCTTGTAGGTGTTTAATAACTTTTCAGTCCAATAAGTTTATCTTCATAAGATCCCATGCACCTGGAGACTTTGATAGCTAATAAGTGTGTGGAGAGGGAGCTGGAGTCTTAGCTAGAGGGGGAGGATAAATAGGCTTTAAGAAATGGAATGGTACTCCTTATCCTATGTTTATTTCGTTGTTATCTATTTTCCTAAGAATTATACTCTCCTTATTATCAGTTTAGATGATGTTTTGCAGAGCTGATTTTCTCTTCTTTATAATTGCAATTCAGCAATATTTTTTGTTACTATCTGCAAACTAGTATTTCCTTATGTTCCATTGTATTAAATGAAAACTTAATAAAGATATAATTATTAAAAAAATGCAAATAAATTAAAAGTTAAAAAAGGGTGAGACTTGCAAGATGGATAAAGACAGTCTTGCCAGGATGTTTCTTACTGCTTTCTCATTTGTGAATTTGGCTGCGTTTTACCTGGCACAGAATCCCAGGAAGGCACATTTTTTTTCCATGGAAAAAGTACATTTTATACTCTATTCCTAGGCTTATGACTTAGCTTTTTTTTTTAATGAAAGAACCCCTAGGAGGAGATATGGGGTCTCCACCATAAAGAACAACCTGCCTTGGAAGTTTCAGCCTCAGAATTGAGTGATTGCTTTTCTCAGAAGAATTGTGCTGGATTGTTATTAGAAATGAGGTCATGTTGCTGAGGGGTCTGTTGTGCTGCTAAAGGGTATTATTTTAGTACTGGCTATTTGAATTCTTACTGGGCAAGCCTGTGGAACTATTTAGATTCTACTATTCTGTTTTTAATAAATTTGAATTTATTGGAATCTCCAAAGAGTAGACTGAATCCTTTTTCCAGCGTTTGGGTTTACCTAAGGAGGAGTGCCTGTGATTTGTGGTGGGTCTGAAGAAGTTGCCACATCCAGTAAGGGAAAGTGTTCAAGACATAGAGGAGAAAGGCATTCCATGGTCATCAAGAAGGATTACTAAGTAAGAGATACTTTTGTCTGGTCCACTATATCATCTCCTTGACCACTGTTTTTTGACCCATAGATCAGTGCAAGGATATGAATCCCTCAGCACGTGCTTTTTCTTTTATGTACCTCTAGCAGGGTTATTTTACTATAACCCATTCATGGATGCTTTAGTATGCACATTCTAGTTTTACTGATGTGCAAGCTAAAACATTTTATGCTGAATTTTAAAAGCCCATGCTGTAAGTACACAATGTTGGGTTCCATATTAGGTGCTACAACCCAAGAAAGAGATCTAGGTGTCATAGTGGATAACACATTGAAATCGTCGGTTCAGTGTGCTGCGGCAGTCATAAAAGCAAACAGAATGTTGGGAATTATTAGAAAGGGAATGGTGAATAAAACGGAAAATGTCATAATGCCTCTATATCGCTCAATGGTGAGACCAAACCTGGAATACTGTGTACAATTCTGGTCGCCGCATCTCAAAAAAGATATAATTGCGATGGAGAAGGTACAGAGAAGGGCTACCAAAATGATAAGGGGAATGGAACAGCTCCCCTATGAGGAAAGACTAAAGAGGTTAGGACTTTTCAGCTTGGAGAAGAGACGGCTGAGGGGGGATATGACAGAGATGTTTAAAATTATGAGAGGTCTAGAACGGGTAGATGTGAATCGGTTATTTACTCTTTTGGATAGTAGATAGTAGAAACACTAGGGGGCACGCCATGAAATTAGCATGGGGCACATTTAAAACTAATCGGAGAAAGTTCTTTTTTACTCAACGCACAATTAAACTCTGGAATTTGTTGCCAGAGGATGTGGTTAATGCAGTTAGTATAGTGATGTTTAAAAAAGGATTGGATAAGTTCTTGGGGGAGAAGTCCATTACCTGCTATTAAGTTCACTTAGAGAATAGCCATGCCATTAGCAATGGTAACATGGAATAGACTTAGTTTTTGGGTACTTGCCAGGTTCTTATGGCCTGGTTTGGCCTCTGTTGGAAACAGGATGCTGGGCTTGATGGACCCTTGGTCTGACCCAGTATGGCATTTTCTTATGTTCTTATGAGTACTAATTACTAGGAGATACGTGGATAAGTTGGGCTTGCACACGCCAACCTTTTAAAAGTTGCCCAGATATGTGTGTATCTCCCTCCCACAGCGTGCATATCCCCACAGTTTTATGAAGGGATGGGGTGTGGGTGGAGCATGGACGTTTCGGGGCTTGAACCAGAGATATGCGTGTAAATACTTACACACCTGGGTGTGCACCCAGATCCCCTGCCGCATACCGTCTGCTTCTGCTATGGAGGAGACATAAGTTATAAAATATGAAAAAAAGGCAGATCTGTGGTTTTTTAAGGATCGAGGATAACTGGGGGACGTGAAGGCTATTAAACTAGCGGGATTGGGAGGACCTACCCCTTAACTGGGCCAGCTGGGGATGAACTGGTTTAACTGGCAATGGCATTGGTGCATCCCTTTTAAAATTTCCCAGCTTACATGATAGAAGGGGAATGTGCAACCACTTAAGATTTGGTGCACATGTGTGCGTGTCCAGACTGTATAATAACATGCACGCATATGCACGGGTATGTTATAAAATGGCTGCGTCCCTGGGCATGGGCTGACGCATGCACTCAAGTGTGTGCCCAAGCGCCAGTTTGTTTCAGTACATAGGCCCCTAGGTGAGGTTGTGAGAACTCATTATTTATATATTAGTAAATTTCCATGCACAGAAGGAGGTATTGCAGTGTATTGTCCTACTCTAGCAAGATCATGCTCACATGACACTTTTGAAAGTAGAAATTTTAAGAAATATCTATTCATGCTTCATGCAGGTATAATCTGATTCAGAGCACCATGCTCAATTGAAGCCTGCCACAATGATGGATAGTCTATGTGAGGTGTGTGTGACAAGACTGTGAATTGTCATATTCATCAGTATCCTCAGATCTATAAGTCATTATTGTACCAAGTGAGGTGAGAAATTATAAGAAATCTTTGAGGCAATGAAAGAAATAGTACTGCCAAGCCATTAAATCTGCACTGTATATGAAAATTGCCAACAAAACATAGGGTTTGATTTATCAAACATATTTTTACCTAGAGAAATTAATAAATCAAGCCTGCTTTATTTTCCAAATCTTTAGGTGAAATATGGAAGAGGTCAACAAAGTGAGATATTCTGTTCTTTCTCTACCTCTTAAATGCATGCTGACTTGAATATTTGGTTGAAAAATATTCATATAGGGGCCAATTTTCAAACTGTCTGTACTGGAATGTTTTATTTCTAAATTTTGTACCAATTTTTCAGTGAAAAATTGTATGCAAACTTTTGTTAAAGATCTGTGGAACAACAGAGTTTATATTTGTAATCCTGGGACTGGAGTCCTACCTTAGGAGTCCACAGGCACACACTTATCCCTGGGGTTAAAGTTCTCTGTTGCGCTGGTGGTGGACACTTGGCCTGAGGTGGGGTTGACGCTATCCGCAGGACAAGCCCTATGGGTCCCCATTGTCGGGAGGTGGAGCTGACTAGGAGATGGAGGCCAACTGGAGCTTTGTCAATACCAACCCACATTTCCTGAAGGTTGAGCCCTTGAGTGCCGGGGCCGGCTGGTCTTAGGCGGGCCTCCGTGTGAAGACTTCCAGTAGATAAGAAGCAAGGGTCCGCCAGGGACCAGCAGAGGTATCAGAGGACTGGGGTCGGCCTGGAAGAGGCAGGGATCCAGAGACCCAGGCACTGACAGGAACAGGGAAAGAAAGAGGTGCCCAGGTAGCGAGAGGCCAAAACCTGAAGGTCCACGTCCAGGGAGTTACTGCAGACGAGATCAAGGCAAGTTGGTACCAGGGCAGGCGGCTGAGCAGAGCAAGGTACCAGGATACAGCACAAAGGTCGAAGCCAGAGTATCAGTGCAAGTGTAGTCCAATGAAGCAGGGGTCAAAGCCAGAGGATTAGTCTAAGCGTAGTCAAATGAAGCAAGAGTGAAAGCCAGAGACTCAGTCCAAGCGTAGTCCAACGAAGCAGGGGTCAAAGCCAGAGAATCAGTCCTAAAGAACAAGGAAGGGACCACGGAGTAATCAGGATCAGGAACCAGGAACGAAGACAGGATTAGGAACCAGGAAAGATGGGCAATGAGCACACGAACAATGTGGAGACCTGTTACTAAGGCAGGGAACTAGTGGCTGGGCCCTGCCTTATATACTGAGGCCCAGTGATGTCATCATCCAGGGCTGCGGGCTATTTTCCCACCGCGGCCCCTTTAAGAGAATGGGAGCTGCACGCGCGCGCACACCTAAGCTGGGACCCAGAGGAGGCTGGACGGCGGCATCTCCCTGCGGCCCATGCGGAGAGACTCGCCGGGTGCAGGGAGGAACCGCGGAGGAGTCGGAAGCGGTAGAGGAGACTGCAGGCACTCGGGGGCGGAGGCGGCTGGCTACCGCTGTGAGCGAAGGTGATCCAAATCCAGGAGCTGGGTTACCGGGGTGAGTAGGCCCGGACGCGGGTCTACCACAGACGGGACATGTAACATTCTCTTCATATCACATACCATTTAAATATCCCCAGGCTTACAGGATTCTTCCAGGGGGGCGGGCAAGTGGGAGGTTAAGCTCTTGGGCGTTTAATCACAGCTGCAATAGTGGGTAGCAATAATCATGCTGGAAACAGATGAGTGTTCATCTTTACTGAAAAATGTTTTAAGGCTGAAACATAGATGGTTTTGGAATTCTTTTTGGTGCAGAAATCCAGTAAATAAAATTACGTTTGGTAAACCTGTGACTATATTTTCTTCAGTTATTAATTGTCCATGCATTGACTCTGATATCCTCATTCCTAAGTTACCTGTGTGATACCTCTTCATTCCAACTCCAGGATACCGGATGGGTATCTGAATGGCAATAATTTGGATGGGTTCCAGTCGCTCCTCTCTTCTTAGCACCTTTTCTCCCCTCAGATACTGTATTAGTGTCTGAGCTGTACTGCCTGACTAGATTAAGTAGATGCTGCATCTCTCAGTTGGAGAGAAGCTGGAAACAATATGAGATTTTCCCAATGTGTAAAAATAGAAGGAAGGATGAAAATGTCCTTCAATAAAAGTCCAGAATTAGCAGTTCTCGCCTTCTCAAAAAGTAACATAACTAATACATGTGGGGCCTAGGATTTCTTTTCAAACCTAAAATCAGAAGACACTCCTTTCTCTTTGATGCCCAACTAAAAATTCACCACGTAACAAAGGAGAGAGGAGAATAAACTCACTCAGTACATCTAACAAACAATCTTATTACAAAAGCTGCTTTACTCAAAGTAAATAACTAAACAAATGACAATATCATACGATATTTATGCTCAAATGATGTAATCTGCAGCCTCTCACCGCGCAATGGGTCGCAGGCTGTTATCAGCTCACAGAGCTTGGTTTTTGTAATCATTTACCGTCATTTGTCCACCCACCAAATACCTTTATTTAAACCGTTGCCTTAACTATCTAACTACATCTGAGACGCTGACGCGCCATTTTTGAATCCCAATAAAGAGACCTTTTAGCTCGGTCCGGGGTACACAGAATATATTGGCCTGAATTGAAAGTTCATATCTCCCCTGAAGAAGACTGATACTTCAGTTGAAACATGATTCATGTTGGGACGGTTAAAATTTAACAGCAAAGCCCGGAGTGGCTGGTCTGAAAAACACTGACGGCTAAATATTCTATTTTTGGATTTGACATTTAGAAGAACGTTCTGTTCTAAGTAAAATTTAATATTAAAAAATTTTTTTTGGTAATTCAGATAGTTAAGGCAACGGTTTAAATAAAGGTATTTGGTGGGTGGACAAATGACGGTAAATGATTACAAAAACCAAGCTCTGTGAGCTGATAACAGCCTGCGACCCATTGCACGGTGAGAGGCTGCAGATTACATCATTTGAGCATAAATATCGTATGATATTGTCATTTGTTTAGTTATTTACTTTGAGTAAAGCAGCTTTTGTAATAAGATTGTTTGTTAGATGTATTGAGTGAGTTTATTCTCCTCTCTCCTTTGTTACGTGGTAAATTTAGGAGAGGTAGTTGCTTCATTAATTTTTGATCAACTAAAAATCCATACATCCACAAGGGGGATTTTCTTATATAGGTACAGGCAGCTACCACTACAACCACTTCACAAGAGGTGCTGTGAAATAGATGGAATGCTCCTCTAGTACTACTCTACCTTTCTGCAAACTAAACCCGACTGCTGTCTAAAGAAAAACAATAAGCTAGGGAGATCTCCTCTTTGTAAGAGCAGTAGAACAGCTGGTAGAACAGCAGTAGAACAGATTGGCCACTGTTTCCAACAGTGGCCAATCCAGGCCAAAAGAACCTGGCAAGTACCCAAAAACTAAGTCTATTCCATGTTACCATTGCTAATGGCAGTGGCTATTTTCTAAGTGAACTTAATAGCAGGTAATGGACTTCTCCTCCAAGAACTTATCCAATCCTTTTTTAAACACAGCTATACCAACTGCACTAACCACATCCTCTGGCAACAAATTCCAGAGTTTAATTGTGCGTTGAGTGAAAAAGAACTTTCTCCGATTAGTTTAAACTTCATGGAGTGCCCCCTAGTCTTTCTACTATCCGAAAGAGTAAATAACCGATTCACATCTACCCGTTTTAGACCTCTCATGATTTTAAACATCTCTATCATATTCCCCCTCAGTCGTCTCTTCTCCAAGCTGAAAAGTCCTAACCTCTTTAGTCTTTCCTCATAGGGGAGTTGTTCCATTCTCCTTATCATTTTGGTAGCCCTTCTCTGTACCTTCTCCATCGCAATTATATCTTTTTTGAGATGCGGCGACCATTTTAAAATGGAATGGAAAGCAACCAGCAACTGAACTCACACAGTGACAGTAAAAAAAAAGTAAATGCACATACAGAGCAGTACGGAAGCCCTAATAGCTCAAACCGTTCAGTACCAGCTAACTCAATACAAACCAGCACAGTGACAAAATGTCTTTCCAACAATTTTCACTTTGCACTGTGTCATAGATTCAAGGTACTGTGGACACTGGCGGATGCTTTTGGCATGGGTAGAGTTTCTTCAGAAAATAACATGCTTAGGATTCAAAATTCAATCTAGGCATGTTATTTTCTGATCCCGTTGAAAACACACTCCCAGGAATGACTCCCCTAAATGCAGCTAAACCTATGTGAGTTGTGGAAAAATGCGTGCACTTTTAGTGGAACTCAGGGTGGACCATTCTTAGACAGCCCATATATGTGCTTAACTTGTCTGCCTGAAAGTTCCCCTCCCTCAATCTGGCTAAACGTATGCGCAATATTCCACAACACATGCACTTTTATCCCCTTTATAAGAGATGCTCCCTGGGATGTGTTTTGGGTAGTATCAGAAAATAATGGGCCTAATATTGAAAGCACATTTAGCCAGATAAGAGGGACTTATGTGGCTAAGTAGCAGTCGCTGAATATGTCCCTGTGTTATAAGTCCCTTATATGGCTAAAGGTTACATGCACAAAATGTAGGCGTGTACTGGGCAGATCAGGGGCGGAGCAAGATAGCCGTATATTTGGAGTTAGCCACATAAGTATACATGTAAGTTTAATTGCCCCATAGAGCAGGTCTAAACTTAGCTGGGTAACTTTTAAATCAGCGTGTGCGCAAATGTGCGTGCATATGCTGGTGGTGGTTTGGTTTATTATAATTAATTTTCTATGCTTTATTTATTAATTATGCCTCAGCTAAGCCATTATTTAATGAGAGTAGGGAGTACAATTTAGTTGAATATTAGGGATTTATTATTGTTTTCTTACTTTTTTGAAATAGTGTTTTGAATTATGAATGGACTAAGAATTGCTATGAATTGCTTTTTATGAATTGTGTTTAATTTGTTTCTATGAATTGTATTTTAATATGCTGTATTTACATTTTGTTATTTATTTATTTATTTATTTATTTATTTAAGAGTTTTTATATACCGTCATTAAGTTATTCACCATCACAACGGTTTACACCAGTAAAAAATATGGGTCTTACATTACATAGGTGGTGTCAATAGTATTCGGTAACAATAAGGCGTTTATTAGGGGGATTAAGTGTTTCATAGCAATATGTCCTGAAGGTTGCCTACAGTTAAAAAAATGTTGAAATAATTCAGTAAGGATTTAAAAAATTAGGCATTCGGTGCTTTATGCCGCATAGCTTTTACTTCATTGCCCGCATCAGTTTTCTTTCCTGAAGGCTTGTATGTAAAGCCAGGTTTTGAGCTGTGTTTTGAAAAGTTTATGATTGCTCTGGAGTGTAAGGTCAAGGGGCATGGAGTTCCATAATATGGGACCGGCTAATTATGAATTGTCTTTTAATACTGTATGTTGTAAGCCAATTTATATAGTTTAATTGGGCTAAAAAGACAGGATGTACGATTAGATTAGATCAGAATAAGTATATGTTATGTTTTTGATAAGTGTTTAGATTTATATATAAATATTACATACCAACAATTCTGAATGCTTGAATCACATGCTACATAACTATGAAACACATTACTAAGTAAGAAGCCTAGATCTCAATTTTAATTTCTTTTCTTGAGACATTTGGATACTTTTTCAAGATATCCTTGAGTGTAATTCTTTATCTGATTGCTATGTCTTAGCTGTTCAGTGATTTGCTGAAAAAAGATTCCCATATATCCTTTGTTAAATTATGTTACAACAGCAGAATGTCTCACCCTGTGTAGCAGAGTTTTTGACAACTCCAGGATAATAAACTGGTAGGCCATCAATGTCTCTATCCTACTGAAAAATCCTAACCTCAGACTCCGAAACATGAATGTATGCAAGACAACACTGGAAAAAAAAAGTTAACTCTCTTAAGAACTACATATATGTCATATGTATGACTGGAAGGAGATGAATAATGAGAGATTTTTAGAATATGCTGAATATCAGCTATCAAAAAAGAAACTTCTCTCCAATATTATTGCAGAAAAAAAATTGCCATGGGTCAAACAAAGAAATAATTGATTTATAGGAGGAAGAGCCACTATAGATATTCCACTAAAACCTTTAAATGTGCCCAGATTCCTAAAGTCCGAGTTTCACAATTTTACACATACAGAAGTCAATATTCAGACATAGCCGGTTATATAAGTTAGTCATATAAGACTTATCTGGTTAACTTAGGCCTGGATTTATCAAAATGCACTAAATATCACATGTGATAGGAAAAGGGGTGTGTTTTATGGTAATAGGCAATTTGCACTAATGCCTATGTGAAGCACTATCTTAGCACAAATTGCAATAACTTTTTCACACTTTGTGATAAGTGCCAGAATTGATATATTTCCTACATACAGCCACTGGGGGACCATGTTGAGAGAGAGAGAGAGAGAGAGAGAAGCACCTAGCCATAATGCCCTCATGCTAGATATAAATACCTATCTCTATGGGAGTCCCACCTAGTCACTCGAGGTGAGGTTTAGGTTTTAGTGTAGGGGTTAGGGGCCACTTTGACATTCAAAGTGAGATGTATGAACAGAACAGTGCTCTCTTGTGAAGATTTGATGACCTTTGGAGTGAGGAAACTCAAATTCACCCAAAGATGAGATTTGTGCAATGTTATCTCAACCTAGCTTGATGTTACCCAGGTAGATAAGATAACCAGCTAACTTTAGACCATATTTGTTATGTGTGCCGCCCGCAGCAGCCCGTGGTGCAGCACGCTCACCTCTTCAGACGAACTCCAGTTGCTGGCTCCTCTTCACTGACGGTGATGGGCCACCAGCTCCAAACTTAGGTTCCCTCTGGTGCCTCCAGCCCTGCCACATTGCCCAGTGTTGCCGACCAGGATGTCCCTGCTTGTTGGGCCACTCCACGTGGCCCATGGAGAGACGCCGCCACCAGCACCGCACCCCTTCCTAGGAGCGCGCGGGCATCAGTGATTCTTTTAAAGGGCACACGGCGGGAACCTGGCCGTGGACCCGGATGCTGATGTCAGACTCTTCAGCGTATAAAAGCTCAGGCCTCGCTCCTTAGTGTTGCCTTTGCAACAGGGCTCCTGCTAGAGTGCAGGAGGTTGTTAGAGGAGGAATGTAGCATCATTGGCTAGTTCAGACAGCAATGCAAGTCAGAGCAGCACCCTGCCATTGCCGCCTACTACACCCTCCACAGGAAAATGGAAACAATCCTCACTTCTGTCCCAGATGATCACTAAAGCAGCTGGGAAGAAAGATTCACATCCAATGCCACCAAATGAAACAGTAGTTTAAATCTCAGTGGCACACTATCTCACTGAGACCATCGAGGACATGGAGACAGATGTGCTGGCATTTTGGTTTCACAAGTCTAGCATCTGGCCAGACCTAGCGAGAGTGGCCTAGTGCTATCTGCCTTGTTCACCAACGAATGTCCCCAGCGAAAGAGTGTTTTCCATGACAGGAGATATCATAAGCCCTCATCGCTCCAGGCTCTCATCACACTTGATGGAGAAGCTAGTGTTTCTTAAACTTAATCTGCCTTTGCTTGGCTATCCAGAATTGCCATGCAAGTGGCAAGATGAATGACAGGAATGTCAAGATCCTGTAGCTGCTGGTGCTCTGCCTTTCTGCATGCTGTGCCTCAATAACAGCAATGGGGCCTACATCCAGCATCCATGACTGTGATTGAATAACTGCATCTGCCTGCTCTGTCCAAAACACCATCAATTGTACCACACTTCACAATCATATTGATGCTGCTGTCCAGGCCCAACATGCCAGATCGAGGGCTGGAAAGGTTTGCAATGCCGAGTCCTGCAGTGTCTCCAATACTGCTAGTTAGCCACACTTCAACAACCACACTGCTGCTCCTGTCCAGGCCTGAGATGCAAGATGGAGGGTTGGAAGAGATGCAATGCTGTGTTCTGCTGTGTCTCCAACACCGCTAGTTGGGGCATACTACAACCACCACACTGATGCTCCGGTCCAGGCCTGAGATTAAAGATCAAGGGCTGGAAGAGATGCTATGTTGTGTCCTGCTGTGTCCCCAGTACCATCAGTTGGGCCTTACTACATAACCCACTCTGCTGCTCCTGTCTAGGCCTGAGATTAAAGATATAGGGCTAGAAGACATGCAGTGCTTTATCCTGCTATGTCTCCAACATTGCCAGTGGGACCACACTTCAAGAAAACACGCTGTTGCTGCCTCCGTGGTCTAAAAAGGCAATCCAAGGGCACAACACAACAATGTTGAGTCTTGCTGTGTCCCCAGCACTGCCAGTTGGCCCATACTTCAACCCCCATACTACTGCTCCTTTCCAGGCTTGAGTTGCAAGATTGATGGCTGGAAGAGATGCTATGCTGTGTTCTGCTTTGTCCCCAAAACAGCCAGTTGGGCCACACTACAATATCTACACTGCTGCTGCCTTCACAGCCTGAAAAGCCAATCAAAGGACCACAACACAACCTTGCTGAGTCCTGCTGTGTCTACAAAATCATCACAGTGACCAACACACACTGACAAAATACTCCTGCCTTGCCCTTACCAGCATCACAGGGGCCAACATGCATTGACTCTCTCTGCCTGCAAAAGAAGACGTGTCCCCATCCACAAATTGGGGTCTGACTCAGCTTACTTCCTCCTGACATGTTCCCAAGAAAAACAATTGGACTGGACACTACAAGGGTCTCACAACACATCCAGCAGCCTTCTACTTCCGTACTCTAATATGAACAACACAGGGATCTAGTAGCAAATCCTGCAGCAGCCTTACACTAAAATATCAACAGCATGCTCAAGTCAACTCTGAGGCATGACTCTGCTGAGTTCTTCTGCCTCCTATTCCCCAAACTCCACCTCCAAGGCTGGGTACCTCTGCCTCCTTTTCCCTAAAATCCACTCCCTAGGTATGATAACTCTGAGCTCCTCTGCTTCTGTTTCCTCAAATGAAACTGGGAAGGTGTGATTACTCTGATTTCCTCTACCTCCGATTCCCCAACATCAACCTCCAAGGCAGGCATGACTCTGCTGAGTTCCTCAGTCTCCTGTTAAGAAATTCTACCTCAGATGCACGACTCTGCTAAGTTCGTCTGCCTCCTTTTTACAAATGCTACCTCAGAGGCATGATTCAGCTTAGTTCCTTTGCCTCCTTTTAACAAATGCTACCTATGAGACATGGCTCTGCTGAGTTCCTCTGCCTCCTTTACCCAAATGCCACCACTGAAACTTGACTCCATTGACTTCCCCTGCTTGCTTCACCCCAAAAAGTGTAAGCACCACCCCTGAGGCCTGATTCCACCGACCTCCCCTGCCTGTTTTGTATGCAGACAGTTGTTGAGGCATAGTGGGCAGGGGAGGTCGGTGGAATCAGGCCTCAGGAGTGGTGTTTGCCAAATATCAGTAAGGCATGATTCTGCTGAGATCTTCTGCCTCCTTTAAAAAATCATACCTCTGAGGCAAGACTCCATTGAGTTCCTCTGCCTCCTTTTAACAAACTCTGCCTCCGAGACATGACTCCACTGTGATCCTCTGTCTCTGCTCCCTAAATGTCACCACTGAAGCATGACTCCACTGACTTCACCTGCCTGCTTCACCCAAAACAGTAATTGAGGAGAAGCAGTCAAGGGGAGACAGGGGATCCATACCTCAGTGAGGGTGTAAACACCAGTCCTGAGGCCTGATTCCACTGACCTCCCCTACCTGCTTTACCCCAAACAGCTGTTGTGGAGAAGCAGGAAGGGGAAGTCAGTGGAATCAGGCCTCAGGGGTGGTGTTTGCCAAACACCACTGAAGCATGACTCAACTGAGATCCTCTGCCTCATTTTAACAAATGCTACCTAAGAGGCATGACTTCGCTGTGCTCCTCTGCCTCCTTTTCCCAGATGTCACCAATGAGGCATTACTCCACTGACTTCCCCTACCTGCTTCACCAGAAACAGTTGCTGAGGCGAAGCAGGCAGGGGAGGTCAGAGGAATCAGGCCTCAGTGTAGTCTAATTGTATTTCCCCCTAATTGTTATGCACAAATTTCCACTTTGAATTTGCAATATCAACACTTACTTATACTGGGAGATTTCATTTTGCATTATGGGGATGATGGTCCTAGTTTAAGAGTGAATTTTAAAAGCCTGGCGCACCAAAGCAAGGAGATACGCGCAGACGTCTTGCTGGTGAGCGCCATGTGGATTTTAAAAGGTACCCACGTACCACGCATATCTCCCGGTCTGCACACAAAATGTTTTCTGTAAAAGGGGTGGGGCGTGGGTGTGGTCTGGGTGAGGCGTGGCCATTCCAGCCCGTGAATATTCATGTGCAGATAAATGCACAGGGGTCCCCTATCGTTAAACTTTACTTCTGCTATGGATGGCGTGTAAGTCCTAAAACAAAAAAAACTAGGCTAGTCAGTGGGGTTTTAAGGGCTAACAAGGTAAAATGGAGGCTAATTAACAAGGGTGGTTAGGATGTTCTCTCCTTTAGCTGGGCAAACTTGGAATGAACTGGGGAAACTAGTAATTGCATCAGCGCATGTGCCCACTAAATTCCCCCACTTACACGGTAGAGGCCGCATGTGCGCACACATATAAAATATAAAATTGTGCGCACATGCACGAGCGTACAGAATATAGGTGCATATGATATGAAATGGCAATATCCTTTGGCACGAGCCAACATATATGCATACATGTGTGTCTACACGGCTGTTTAATAGTTACCGACCCTGTGAGAGAATTTAAGGCATCAGTTTCTTCAATGGAGTTAAGTGAAATGGTTTTAATTTCAACTCATCAGGCTTGTCATACAATTGATCTTATTCTACTGCCTAAATTATTGAAGAATAATGGTAATTTATCCTCTCTTGTGGATGAAGTTGTTAAGTGGTGTGATTATAAGCGCTTAAAAATTTTCATTAAAATTAGATTTCAGTCCAAGGATCGTACAATACATAGATAAAGTGATTCAGAAGGTAGACGACATATTTAAAAAGCTATGGGAGGAAGCGTAATCTGAAGCCCCTATTGGCTCAGCAGATGATTTGGTAAACTGCTCTACCCATTTCTGTAGGTAGGAAGTAATGTGAAAAATATACTCCTTGATTCACTAAAAATGTAGTGTTGAAATATAGAGAAATACGCTCTTTTAGGTGAATTTTAAAAGCCCATCGTGTGCATCAGTTAGGGGATATGCAAATATGTTAGGCCGGCATATGCCGAGCAGATTTTAAAAGCCATCCAGAATAATGCATATATCCTGCTGAATGCACAAAAATATTTTCCCAAAATAGAGTGAATAGAGTGGGGCGTGGATGTGGTTTGGGCGGGGCATTCCTGGATTTCACCTAGAAAATTAGCATGTAAATACATGCACAATTCCACGCCGGGTCCCCTGGCGCGTTACTTACTTCTGCTATGGATGGCGTGTAAGCCTTAAAACAAACAAACAAAAAAATAAACAGATCAAAAAGGATTTTAAAGCTTGGGGCTAACAAGAAAGAAGGGAGGCTATTGAATTATGGGGGTCAGGAAGTCCTATCCCTTACCTGGGCAAACTGAGAATGAACTGGCTTTGGCGCTTGTGTCTATTAAAATCCTCTGCTTATGCAGTAGAAGCAGCATTTGGTGCATAGGCAGATGCCCACTCAAAATTGTGTACATGTGTGTGCAGTCAACCTATTTTAGAACATGCGTGCATATACGCGTGTATGTTATAAAATAGCCGCGTCCCTGGGTACGAGCCAGCAAACACATGCACATGTGCACCTGCATGCCTGTTTAAAAGTTACCATCTAAGGAAAGTGCATGGTGTAAATCTAGAATAGATGATAGTCTATTGCTGTATAAAGCTACTTTATATGATTACAAAGACTCTGAATACCGGTGAAGGACCATATTATTCAACTTTAATAAGAAACTCATTAGTAGGTCTTTAGAATTATTTTCAATAGTTAAACATCTTTCAGGTTGCCCAAAGAAAGATCAAAGTCTGTTCCTCTCTTGTCAAGAATTTGCTAAGCACTTCCTAGATATAGACCCTGTGACTACAATGAGGGAGCAGGGCACAATAGGGGCGGAGTAGCTGGAGAGGACATGGGGAGGGGTAGCCCACTAGGGACAGAGGGTAAGATCAGGATAGGGAGGGGTAGGGGGGGAAAGAGAAAGAGGGAGGAGAGAGGGGTCAGACAACTTGCGATTGGCCAAGGCGGGGAATTCAAAAGTGTGCCTCATTTACAGCGGCAGCCCCTTTAGCCCCGGCTCATTGCCCGGCCAGCATCTCTGCCCTGGCTCTCTCTACCCCGGCTCGGCCTGGTGTCATACCTCTCAATTACGGCATCCAGTAGGACTTGGATGCCGTAATTGAGATTGCTCGGGCAGGGAAGAGTTCCTCTCCCTTTATTCCTCAGGTTCCAATAAGGAATGCTGCATGGGCAGCTCCTTCCTCTACAGCATTTATTAAAAAAAAAAAAAATGAATAAAAGCCAAAGCCTGCATGTGGCAGTACACGGTGCAGCTTGTGCTTATGAGCCCCCAATATTCTCTTGGGAATCGGGGTCTGAGCAGGCTACCACCCAAGATGCAATCTGCTTCAGCTCCATTGGTGCGATCAAGCTGGGGCTGGGGGTGGGCTGCCGCCCTGATTGTCTGCTGAGGGCTGTAGTTGGTCGGGGCTGCTGCCCCAATTGATGGCCAGGGGGGCCAGGTATCAGCAGGAGGGCTGGGGTTGGGCGGGGCTGCTGCCCCAATCGGCAACTGGGGGTCTGGGTTGGTCTCCCATCGGCAGGTCGGGCAGGTCAGACAGGTGGCTGGGGTTTGCATGGGTAACTGCAAGTGTCATGCAGTAGCAAGTCATGTGTGACCCAGGTGCAGGCCATTTTTGTTGAGAGCAACCCCATTACTTTAAATAGGCTACATGGTGGCCATACTTGTTGAGGGCAAAAGGAGCCCTATTAACTGAGGGAAGTAGGCTTCACTAGGTGGCCATCTTTAGTCAGGACATGGTAGACAATACAAACATATATGTATATGTATAAAGAAGGAAATAAATAGAGGCAAACAAATGTGCAGGCTGGCGATACAAGGTTTTGCATTTCATGGCGATGTACTGTGTTGGGGTTCGGCGATTGTGCCAGCGGGGTGTTCATAGAAAAATAAAAATCCTTATTATTATTTTATAAATAAGAAATAAATAAGCAAATAAACAAATCAAAAAATATTTATATATATATATAAATACATTCCTATTAATGACGAACACAAATAATTTTTTGTTCCTCATTAATAGGAATGTATTTTTGTAATAGGTGGGGACTATTGAATTTAAAACAGTTCTTTTCTGACTTTACTTGTTTGACTATCTATCTATCTATCTATCTATCTATCTATCTATCTATCTATCTATCGTCAAACAAGTGAAGACTGCTTTGTTTTACTTGTCTTTCACTTCCAGCATTGAAGTTCCAGACATCCACAGAAGTCAGTTTATCAGATGGCTCTGAAGAGAAAGGAGACATCGGCAGTACAATCCCGTGCACGTACTGGCAAAGCAAGGACAGCAGCTTCGAAGAAGGAGAAGCCAGGGGAAGAAAGGGTACGGAAGACTAACAGGACCTCCTACCCGGGGCCATGAGGAAGAAGAAGATCTTCTAACTGGGACCATCCCCGCAGCAATAAGGACACCCCTCCGACAAGCCAGTCAGACACTGAAGAACTCATGTTGGAGCTTCGTCAGCAGGCAGAGACGCATGGGACAGACTGGATGTGGCAATGCATGGTGGGTCCTGCAGTCCCAGCAGATGGCGATAATCCTCTATGGCAAAAAGGCCATACGAGTCCTTGATTAATGGACAAAGGTAAGGCAGCAGTCACACAGAACGATTCTGACTCTAATTTGCTGCCTGACAGTAGCAATGAAGAGCTAGCTCTGGCGACAGTTATACAGAATGCTTTAAATCTTTAAAAAAAAAATCTTTAAAAAAAAATATTTTGAAAAGAAATGGTAGACCGGGAGAGCTGGCTCAGCCGCAAGAGTTTTGGGCACAGATATCAGGTCCTTGGTGGTGCAGGGTTCTGCAAACCCTCCTGGCACAGCCAGGGGGCAGTCGGTTTCTACACCTATGCCCACAGAGGAAGTTTTGTGTGGAGTTAGTTCTCTAGCTTACAGCGTTCCCAAAAACATTAAGAAAAAAATATGGAAACAGGAGTTCATAGATATATTCTCCCCATTAAGGGATCTGGATAGGGAAGAGGGCAAAGCACAGGAAAAGGAGGGAGGGTGAGATAAAAGAGAAGAGACCCAAAATTTTAAAGAACATACACAATTGGGTTAATGTGTTTCACATATTCATGAGCGTAGTAGTGGAGCGTGAGCCAGAACAGGCCCCATATTTGATTAGATACCTAGACACAATCATGAAAGTGCATAAGCGGGGTGGATGGGCGGGTTGAACTACGACTTTAAGTTCCGGAAAAGCATGGCCCAAGATAGCTCTATCTCATGGAGGCACAGGGTGTTGGACCTTTGGCTAGACGAGATGTCGATTCACAGGGCAACCATTGAGAGGCCAGCTTTCAACACTGGTACCCCCACAGGATATGATGTCACAGCCCCCCCGGGGGGAGGCAGGATTTATGCAGGTAATTCAATGTTGGTCATTGCACATGGGCCAAATGCAAATTCAAACACATTTGCTCCTCCTGCGGCCTTGGTCCACACCCGGCACATCAATGCCAAGGCACCAGAGATTGTAGGCTGCAACCCCCTACTGCTGTGTGTGGCACTGAAGGCCTTAGCACCTACACTGGTCTGCACTGACATCATGAAGCCTTGGCTGCAGCTCTACCCTCTATGGCAGTGGTTCTCAACCTTTTTCCCAACGTGACACACCTGACAGGCCACGCTCAAATGTGTAACACACTGCTCATTACAATTCACGGCGGAAATAAAAAGTAAAGGTCCGGTAATTATTTTTATTGTTTAAAATGACACAAGGAAAAGATACGTATTCTGTCTGAACAGAAATTGCATAAATAGTAAACATCTTGTCTAAGTCTCCAAGTATCCTGAGTCCTAGTCCTCGTCTGAGTCCTTCCAAGTTCCAAGTCCTCATCTGAGTCCTTTCAAGTTCCAAGTCCTTGTCTGAGTCCTTCCAAGTTCCAAGTCCTCGTCTGAGCATCTTGCATCTAAGTTCCAAGCATCCTCATCTCGTCTGAGTTCCAAGTTCCAAGCATCCTCGTCTTGTCTGAGTTTCAAGTTCCAAGTGTCCTTGTTTCATCTGAGTTCCAAGTTCCGAGTTCCAAGTGTCCTCATTCGTCTGAGTTCCAAGTTCTGAGTTCCAAATAACCTCGTCTTATTCACATCTTCAAGCCTTATCCAAGTCTCCGAGTTCCAGTCTTGTTCCAAGTTCCAGTACCATCACCTGTCCTCGACCTCCATCTGTCCTGTTGCATTTGCCACTCCCTAGTGGCAGGTCTGAAAGGGCTATCAGGTGGCTGGAGGGCTACCCCAGAGACCAGCATTGCATTGCTGGGTCTCTACCGGTGCGTGCAGGTTCAGCAGAGGTTAGGGCTCCGGTGGTCAGCCTATTCCGCCCATGCTTGGACACGTCTTGCCTGCCTCGGCACTTCAACGGAGCTCCTCTCTGCAGTCGCGCCGTGGTCCAAGGGCACACATCTCCCCGGAATTGGGACCGCTCCCTAGCGCTCCTGCAACATCTCCTGGGTGCGCGATGCAATATGTAAATGAGGGGTTGCACTGCCAAGAGGCGTTAGGGACAAATGTGCACCCCTAGTGCCTCCTTGGCAGTGGGTATTCAGGAGGTGGCTGTCAGTGGGTTAGGAAAACAGACGCTCAATTTTACGAGTGTTTGTTTTCCTAACTGGTGCATAGCCATGGGTTAGGAAAATGGACACTCGTTTAATTGAACATCCATTTCCCTAACCTGGATGCTGGCACTTTTTAAAAAAATGTTATTTTAACCTTTTGGTTCCTCTGACTTAATATTGCCAGGATATTAAGTCGGAGGATTTTTAGAAAAGCAGTATTTTCTGCTTTTCTGTATACTCTTTGGGCTGCTCAGAAATTAATGCCTGCTCTGGGTAGCCGTTCATTTCTGACCGTCAAAATGTGCAGATCAGCACACATTTTTTTTTTAGATTTGGGGAAAATAACTAATAGCTTCATCAACATGCATTTGCATGTGATGAGCACTATTAGTTTTCTGGGATTTTGGATGCACGTTTTGGACACACTATTCCCCTTATAGCATAAGGGGCTGTAGATGAGAGTCCAAATCACACATCCAACTACGGTTGAGGGCATTGTTTTGCATTGGCCCCAATATCATTTAGTGAAAGCAGTTTTTATGGAGCTAGTTTAGTTACATGAGACATTTTCAGTCTTATGACCATTAGGGGATTGGAGGACACTTTAAGTAAAGTCAAAATGAAATCTTGCATGATGGATCCTTGACCATTTATATTGATAAAAAATTCATTATCAACTTTTAGTGAAATATTAATAGAGGTATTGAATCAGTCGTTAGCTTCTGGTGTGGATCCAGACATATTTTAAAAAGCTGTAATTCAACCTGTTATAAAGAAAGGTCTGGAATCCTCTATGTTTTTGTCTAACTTTTGCCCTGTTTTCAATCTTTGCATTTTAAGCAAAATATTGGAAAGATGGGTACTAATGCAATTGGAGGATCATCTAGAAAGTAATAAAATGTCTGAACAGTTTGGATTATGTAAAGGCTTTGGAGCAGAGTCTTTATTGATTTCTTTATTTGATGACCTACTTAAAAGCTTAGATCATTCAAAAACTGGAATCCTATTCAGTTAGACATTACCTCTGCATTTGACTCCAATCCTCATGACAATTTGCTTATTAAGATGTTTGATTTAGACATAGGTGGAATAGTTCTTCAATGGTTTTGCTCATATTTAGAGGGATGGATGCATAAAGTGTCTTTAAATAACACTGATTCTGAAAGGTTTTCTTTGTTGTTAGGTGTCTGTCAGGGATCATCTTTGTCTTCAGGCCTTTTTAATATTTATATTAAGACTTTAGGAGATGTGTTAGAATCTATGGGTTGTTTAAAATATATGCCGATGATGTATAATGTTTTATTCCAAATACTAATATTGGCAGAATTCCCTATAGTCTTCTTTCTTAAAGTTTGACAGCTATTAATGATTCGATGTGCTCAAATGGATTATCTTTAAATCATAATAAGACGGTATTTCTTTGGATGGTAAATCCTCTCCCATTAATCTTCTAGATAATTTTAAGATTTATGGTCAAGCAGTGCAAATAGATATGCAAACATAAAGTCTTGTACTTATACTAGACTCAGAATTGTCACGGAAAGTGCACATAAGTAGCTCAGATTTCATTTTTCAAACTAAAAATGCTTTGTCCTTTAAAAACATTTGTCTATTTGGTGAGCTATGGGGCAGTTATGTTAAGCAATAGCATTATGTTACCTTGATTATTGCAACGTATTGTACTTAGGATTACCAAAGTATTTGATGCGAGTCTTGAACTTAGTACAAAATGCTGCTGTCCAAATAATATAAAAATTACCTTGGGAAGTAAGTTTGACTTCATTTAAAAAAAAGAATTACATTGGCTACCTATGCAAGAGAGAGTACAAATTAAAAGGTGAATTTTAAAACCAGCACGTGAGTGCATATATATGCGCGTGGTCTGCCCGCGTCCAGGGACACGGCTATTTTATAATATACATGCATATATGCATGCGTGTTATAAAATAGCCTGCCTTGTGCACATGTGCCCAATTTTAAGTGGCTGCACACCTGTGTGTGCATGCAAATCCTGCTTCTACTGTGTAAGGGGGGATTTTAAAAGGGACGTGTGCTGATGCATTTGCCAGTTTTATCAGTTTGTTCCCAGTTCACCCAGTTAACAGATAGGTCCTCCAACCCCCCTGGTTTGAGAGCCTGTACACCCCCAAGTTACCCCAGATCCTTTTAACCCCTCAGAAATGTCTCATTATTTTTTATTTTTTTGGAACTTACATGCCATCCATAGCAGAAGTAAAATTACGTGGTAGGAGGGCTCGGCGTGCACTGGATAGCGTAAGTATTTCCGGGCAAATTTCTGGTTAAAGTCCTGAAACCCCCATGCTTCTCCCATGTCCTGCCCAGACCGCAATCATGCCCCACCCCTTTCTGTGAAGTTCTAAGACGTGTGCGCTGTGACATTTACCTGTGAATGCGTGTGACTTTAAAATCCACTCAGCGTGCATGAGTCCGACATATTCGCGCCTCCCCTAATTAATGACCACGTTGGGCTTTTAAAATTCATCTTTAAAGTTTTAACTGTGGCACATAAATGGATTTATTTAGATTTTCATTATTTTTCAAACAGGTTACATTGGTATGCCCTCACACATATTCTACGCTCTTCTGATCAAAGTTTACTTGTTTTATTTTCAAACAATTAAATTAAACAACAAACAGCTTCTAAATGTATATTTTCTATATCTGTTCCAAAATTATGGAACTCTGTTCCTCAATATATAAGATAGGAATCAGAATATTTAAAATTTAGGAAACAAAAGCTTTTTTATTTTGTCAAGTGTTTTTGGACTGAGTTATTTTGATGATGTTTTATTGTGTTTTATCGTGTATGTATAAATATTGTGTATGACGTAAGATGTAATCCACATTGATCTAATGGATATCGCAGAACAAAACTGGAATAAAATAAATAAATAGCACAGCCAATATACTAAAGCCACAAATTAGTGCTAGTGCCATGGGAATACTGTACCATTTAGTTCAATTTATCATCAGAATGATATAGACCTTTTCTGAATCATATTTTTTCTTTTTCTTTGGTATTTTTTTTATATAGGATATGATTAATTATATTCATTGAAGTAGGTGACTAGTTTGAATTTGACATTTTTCCACATCTTAAATTTCAGTAAATCTAGCCCACATGGTAGAGACCTCAGAAACACTTACGTGTTCTCAAATTACCAGGAAAAAGCAACAGCACAACCTGCATGATCAGCAAGTTTGAATTAAAATCTATTTTGAGAATTGTGAAATATTAGAGAATCAGGGAAAAACATTAAGAAGTAGAATGTAAGACCTGCACGCGTTTGTACATGTGCTTGCATTTGCCGGCAAGCACACATTGATGCGCTGATTTTATAATATGCGCGCATAAATGTGCGTATATGCGTGCATGTTATAAAATCAGCTAGCCGTGCATACATGTGCACACAATTTTATATTGATGTGCACATGTTTGCGCAAATGCCGCCTCGAGCGCGTAAGTGGGGGAAATTTTAGTAGGTACAAGCAGCGATGTGAAAGGCCTCTTTTCAAGTTCGCTCCCAGTTCGCCCCAGTAAAGAAGAGGACTTCCTAAACCCCCTAGATAACTTGCCTCCCTTTTACTCTATTAGCTTCGAGTCTTAAAACCTTGGGGCTAGATTTTAAAAGCCCTGCACGAGTAAATCCTCCTGAATTTACGCGAGCAGGGCACTCGCGCACTGGCGCTCCTATTTTGCATAGGCCGCCAGCGCACGCAAAGCCCTGGGGCGTGCGCAAGTCCCTGGGCTTCGTAAAAGGGGCGGGAGGGGCGTGTCTGGGGCGTGTCCGGGGGTCAAGGGGCGGTCCTGGGCGGGTCCGGGGGTGTGGCGACAGTTCGGGGGCGGGCCGGGAGGGCGGTCCCGAGTCCCCTGGCACTACGGCCTGTGCCGGGGGATGCAAGGCGGCGCACGCAAGTTACGCCTGCTTCAAGCAGGCGTAACTTGCCCAACAAAGGTAGGGGGGGATTTAGGTAGGGCCGGGGGGAGGGGGTGGGTTAGGTAGGGGAAGGGAGGGGAAGGTGGGGGGACGTGGAAGGAAAGTTCCCTCCGAGGCCGCTCCGATTTTGGAGCGGCCTCGGAGGGAACAGAGGCAGGCTGCACGGCTCGGCATGCGCAGGCTGCAGATTTTGCGCAGCCTTGTGCGCTGACCCCGGATTTTATAAGATACGCGTGGCTACACGCGTATCTTATAAAATCCGGCGTACTTTTGTTCGCGCCGGTTGCGCGAACAAAACTACGCACGCGTGTACTTTTTAAAGATCTACCCTTGCTGACTAGCCCAGCTTTTTTTGTTACACAACGTACATGCTGTCCATAGCAGAAGTAAAGTTACTCTGTAGGGGACCCCTGTCCGCACTTGTGCCCATAACTACTGGGGATGTGAATCGTGTCCTCGATCGTCTTAACGATCGATTTCGGCTGGGAGGGGGAGGGAATCGTATTGTTGCCTTTTGGGGGGGTAAAATATCGTGAAAAATCGTTAAAAATCGTTAAAAATCGAAAAATCGAAAAACCGGCACATTAAAACCCCCTAAAACCCACCCCCGACCCTTTAAATTAAATCCCCCACCCTCCCGAACCCCCCCCCAAATAACTTAAATAACCTGCGGGTCCAGCGGCGGTCCGGAACGGCAGCGGTCCGGAACGGGCTCCTGCTCTGAATCTTGTCGTCTTCAGCCGGCGCCATTTTCCAAAATGGCGCCGAAAAATGGCGGCGGCCATAGACGAAAAAGATTGGACGGCAGGAGGTCCTTCCGGACCCCCGCTGGACTTTTGGCAAGTCTCGTGGGGGTCAGGAGGCCCCCCACAAGCTGGCCAAAAGTTCCTGGAGGTCCAGCGGGGGTCAGGGAGCGATTTCCCGCCGCGAATCGTTTTCGTACGGAAAATGGCGCCGGCCATACGCGTATGGCCGGCGCCATTTTCGCTGAACGACCTCCTGCAGTCGATCTCCTGCCGGCGCCATTTTCCGTACGAAAACGATTCGCGGCGGGAAATCGCTCCCTGACCCCCGCTGGACCTCCAGGAACTTTTGGCCAGCTTGTGGGGGGCCTCCTGACCCCCACGAGACTTGCCAAAAGTCCAGCGGGGGTCCGGAAGGACCTCCTGCCGTCCAATCTTTTTCGTCTATGGCCGCCGCCATTTTTCGGCGCCATTTTGGAAAATGGCGCCGGCTGAAGACGACAAGATTCAGAGCAGGAGCCCGTTCCGGACCGCTGCCGTTCCGGACCGCCGCTGGACCCGCAGGTTATTTAAGTTATTTGGGGGGGGTTCGGGAGGGTGGGGGATTTAATTTAAAGGGTCGGGGGTGGGTTTTAGGGGGTTTTAGTGTGCCGGCTCACGATTCTAACGATTTATAACGATAAATCGTTAGAATCTGTATTGTATTGTGTTCCATAACGGTTTAAGACAATATTAAAATTATCGGACGATAATTTTAATCGTCCTAAAACGATTCACATCCCTAATAACTACTTATGCGCTGACTTCATGGTGTAGTCCCGGTCTCCCCATGTCCCACCCTGCTCCTGCCCAGACCACGTCCACACCCCACCCTTTTTTCAGAAATCATTTGTATGCGTGTACTGGGAGATACGCACGTGGCTGTAGGCCTTTTAAAATCCGCGCGGCATGCGAGGGTCAAAGTCATGCTCGTATCTCCCACTTTTGGCATGTGCAAACCTTTGAAAATTGACCGGTAAATTTCCTACACAGGAGAACAATACACAATAGACATGAAAGATTCATTTTTTCTAGATAAAGCATGTTTTTTTTTTTTGGGCTGGGAAAGAAAAGAGTTGGGGAAGAATTTCATGAAACAAAAATACATTAAGCCCACTTTTTTTTATAAATTCTTTTAAACTGTACAAAAGTGCTGAGAAAGATTTTTTTTCCAATATTATTATAGTGTTTAGGTATGCAGAAGGCACTTTCTCGTAGATAAAGAGCATCAGGAAATGTTTGATAAAGCGATAGAAGTTTATAAATAGCATGTGGCTTGAGACATATGAATGAAGAACATAAGAACATGCCATTCTGGGTCAGATTAAGGTCAGTGGCCAGTCTAGGTCACAAATACCTGACAAGATCCCCAAAATTAGATCTATTTCCTGTTACTCACTGCCAGGGATAGCAATAGCTTTCTTTAGTGTACCTGGCTAAAAATGCATTATGGATTTTTTTTCTTCCAGGAACTTGTACAAACCACTTTTAAACCCCACTATGCTAGTCACCTTCACCATATTCTCTGGCAACAGATTCCACAGCTTAATTGTGCTGTGAAGGAGTGTATGTTAGATCCTCCTTAAAAGTCTGGAACCAGGCATTTAGCATGGTCCACCTTAAGCCACAAACAGAAAGGAAGTTCTGCTCTGAGGGCATTCTCCTTAGAAGGGGATAAGAAGCTAGGCCCAGGAAGAAGAGGCCCAGGGAAGAGAAGAAGCCTAGGGAAGGCCAGTATTGCTGTCTTTGGTTTTGAGAATTGCTAAGGGAAGCAGAGCTGCTATTGTTACATTTTCCTGTGACTAATAAAAAGCTTATGAGAAAACATTTAGAGTCCAGCTTGAGTCTGTTCTCTGATCAGCCACCGACCGCTCAGAATGCCATATGTTCTTTGAGTGAAAAAGTGCTTTTTACAATTTGTTTTAAATCTGCTGGTTGTTAGTTTCATGGAGTATCCCCTGGTTTTATTTGAAAAGGTAAATAATTCCACCCCATTAGTGATTTTATTATCTTCTATCATGTTCCCTCTTAGCCGTCTCTTTTCAAAGCTGAATGTGAAGCAACAGATCCATCCTGTCACTGTCATGAAATCCTGGAATTATAAAATATATATATATATGGTATATTTTTAGAATCAGGTTATTATGCAGTGAGTGTCAGATTTCCATAGGGGAGTGACATCAAAGAAAATGAGAGAAAATGTGTATTGAGAAAATGATTTAACGTATAATGAATTATGCAAACTTGTCAGTTAGAAAAACAATGCAAACTGTAAGTGCAAGTGGTTACACAAGATGACTAAAATCAAGCTATGCATAGTATGCTAATGTAAGATGATAAGATGGAAAATTACTAGGTTATACTTCTTTTGTGCAACAAGTGCTATCAGAGTACACAGAAGAACAGAAATATGTAATCTCTAAGCATTATAATTCATATGGGCTTCTGGTCTGTGGCATTATATGGTGTTCAAAATATCATGCATAAAATCTATTTCAGTAAAAGAGAATCCTGAGTCAAGTACTGCTATGCTGCATAAAAAGGGCACTTAAGAAGGTCAATGTCCTCCAGAAATTTGGCCATTTAAATAATGCAGGAATTTTGCAGGATTAAGGTTATAGTGATATGGCATTGTATTTTTAGGGAAAGCAATTTCTGTTGACTTTAAAAAAATATATTTTTATTAAGGTTTTATTAGATACAAAGTTAGAATCAAGATAAAGATAAACTAGTACATTTATATTTTTGACCCATCATGAAAAATATTGTAGTTTATCAGAAGAGATGAATATATATCTGGCAGAGCTGTATACGGGTAGGGGTGGGGTCTCAGTACCGGAATAACAGGGGTTGCTGCAGGGCAGGAATGAAGTGCATTGTCAGAGCTGTATCGGGGGAAGTCTCAGTACTGGAATAGCCAGGATTTATGCATAGTTTGAGACTTAGATTATTTTTTTGTTGCGAAAGTCGGCCAAACGGGACCGCAGCCAGACTCCCCCACCTACCGGCACGACCAACTCCGCCTCCTCAGACCCCGGAACCTCGCCTCAGCCGGCGGCCGTGGCCAGCGAGCCACACCGCGCCCTTCCTCCTGGACTGCCACGCCAACGCCGCATGCAGGCTGGCACACCGGTGGCTCTTGCTCTGGCTTTCCGCCTGACCCCTGCTTCTCAGGCGCACGTGTGCCTCATCTGACCTCTTTTCAGGGGTCATCGCGGGAGGGGCTCAGACTCCTCCTCCCAAGCCTGCAGCTATTTAAGGCAAGGCCTTCTTCTCAGGCCTTGCCTTGGCTACTCCTGGCTCCAGTTCCTGTTTGGATTCTCCGACGTCTGATTCCTGATTCCTGTCTTCTGTTTTCTCCGTGCCAAGACCCTTGCCTGCCTGACTACGGGATATGCCAGCTGCCAAGATCCTTGCCTGCCGCACATAAGTCCAAGCAGCTCGGATCCTCAAGGGCTCCTCCCAGGGGGATCTTGGGCTTCCAGTAGTGAAGATTCGGTGGGTCTCCTGACTTGATCCGCCTCCCAGCTATGACCTCCGCTGTGGTCCTTCTCACGGTGCTCTATCATCATTCCTAGCCGGCTCAAGCGTCCACGAACTCAATATATACTGGCTTTGAGCAGGGACTTGCAAGTGGTGACTCGCCCATTCTAAGTACCCTGAGGACACTGGATTAATTGATTTAACAGCAACTTGAGAAATGTAATGGTTTAATAGCAAAGTTTCCTGATGTGTTTTGGTGAGGCGTTATTAAGAAGGAGCAGTTTTATAAACTATTTCGGTTACACCACACATGAGTTTCAAGATATAATAACGAACTTTTAGGTTCATCATTGATTTATTTTTTTCCACTATGCTGTCCGCTCAGTAGGTTGAATCATTCAGAGGAGAGGATCACCTTGCTGGTGGCTGAAAGGAATCTGTAAGTTTTTGCTTGGGTCATTTTCTTTTTTAAAAGTATTGGGGCGAAGTTAACTATTTGGGAATTTTATTTAGTGTGCTTGTGTGTTTGTGCTCAGGCAGTGAATAAACAGAAGTTAGACTGTTTATTGTATATTTAAATAGTCAGTCAGTAAGGCAGCTAGTAAGCAGTAGTTAGTGTGTTTATGTTACGCACCCCGTCCGCGCCCGGCCCGCTCACGGGCCTGCTCACCTCCCTGGTTCCACGGCAGGTCCCGGGTCAGCCTACCTAGCGGCAGCTGCAAGCTCTTCCAGGCCTTGTCGTCCTGCGGCAGCGGTCGCCGGGCCTTCCACTACGCATTGGGCCTCATGCCAGAGCTTGGCGTCCACGGTGGCATTGGCCATGCCCCTACGCATGCGCGCGCAGACCGCCCGGCCTCTTGTAGGGCCAGGGGCGGGTCCTAGCTCCGCGGTGTGCCCTGATTGATTCCCTGATTTAAGGAAGTCCCTGCTTGTATGTGCTTGCCTTGCCAATTGGTTAATGTACATTGTCACTGCATCTGAACCTTGTTCCAGTCTTGTTCCAAGTCTCATTCCAGGATCCTTCTGTTCCAGTCTTGTTCCTGCCTTCTTCCTGCATCCTAGTTCTCCAGCATCCTCCTGTTCCTGTTTGTCTATCCATCTACCGAGGTAGTACCCTCGGACAGTCTCTCTGGTACTGACCTCAGTCTGCTCCTCGACCTGCCTGCCTTCTGACTCCAGTCTGCTCCTTGACCTGCCTGCCTGCTGCCTGCCTTCTGACCTCAGCCTGTTCCTAGACTCGTCTGCCTGCTGCCTGCCTTCTGACCTCGGCCTGCCTGTGACCTCGTCTAACCTCCTGACCTCTGCTTTGCTGACCACTCCTCAGACCGACCCCCACATTCTGACCACTGCCTGCTTGACCACTTCTCAAGATTCTGGCTCTGTTCCTAGCCTTGTCATCACCTACGCTGTTCTGATCCTCCTTGCTCCACATGACCTCCAGTCTTGAATCTGACCACGCGCCCCTCCTGTCTGTGGGCACACCTGACTTTCATCTCTCCAGGAGACCCTGTGAGGCTCACCTATGTCCAAGCGGTCCAGGTCCCCACGGGCTCTTCCCAGGGGGACCTCGGGCTTCCAGTGGTGAAGCTCATCCTAGCCTCTGTCTCCTCCAGTGCTCCACCCCCTGGGGGCAGGTGCTTCCTGGTCCCTACCAGGGAGCCGTTCTCCACTGCTCCAGCACAAGTGTCCACCCATGAGCGCAGCAGTTTATTTTTAATAGTCTGTAAGGCTGCTAGTAAGCAGAAGTTAGAGTGTTTGTATATTAAAAACAAAAACAAAAAAAAAAGTAGCCAGAAGTTAGAAATAAGCTAGGAGAAGTGTATACCTAAGTAAAAAGGTTGAAAAGTTCAGTTCAGTTACTCACCTTGGAAAGGTGTTGAGGTAGTCTGATTTGGTTTGATTAGGTACCAACATTTGTTAATCAAGAGAGCAGAGAGTCACTCTGGCTGACTAACTGTAGTGTTAAGGTTGTGTGTTTGATTTGATTACGTACCATTATTTGTTAATCGGAACAGCAGTGAGTCACTCAGGACAATTAACTGTAGTGTAAATCTCCAAAGGGATTGTTTTGCACTAATTACCTTAGAAGCACAATATATATTGCAAGGGAAGAGCTCAGTAACCCACAATCCAGTGGGAGCACTGAGAGGAGAGGATTCCCATGCTGGTGGCTGAAAGGAATCAGTAAGTTTTTACTTGGGACATTTTCTTTTTTAAAGGTATTGGGGCGAAGTTAACTATTTGGGAATTTTATTTAGTGTGTTTGTGCTTTTAATAGTCAGTAAGGCAGCGAATAAACAGACGTTAGACTGTTTGTATTTTTAAAAAGTCAGTCAGTAAGGCAGCTAGTAAGCAGTAGTTAGTGTGTTTATTTTTAATAGCCTGTAAGGCAGCTAGTAAACAGATGTTAGAGTATTTATATATTCAAAACCACAACAACAAAAAAAGTAGCCAGAAGCTAGAAATAAGCTAGGAGCAGTGTATACCTAAGTAAAAAGGTTGAAAAGTTCAGTTCAGTTACTCACCTTGGAAAGGTATTGAGGTAGTGTGATTTGCTTTGATTAGGTACCAACATTTGTTAATCAAGAGAGCAGTGAGTCACTCTGGCTGACTAACTGAAGTTAGACTGTTTGGTAGTGTGGTAATAATGGGAGATTTCAATTACCCCAATATTGACTGGGTAAATATATCATCAGTACATGCTAGAGATATAAAGTTCCTGGATGGAATAAATGATATTTATATGGAGCAATTGGTTCAGGAACCGAAAAGAGAGGGAGAAATTTTTAGGCCTAATTGTCAGTGGAGCACAGGATTTGGTGAGAGAGGTAACGGTGGTGGGGCCGGTTGGCAATAGTGATCATAATATGATCAAATTTGAATTAATGACTGGAAGGGGGACAGTAAGCAAATCCATGGCTCTCGTGCTAAACTTTCAAAAGGGAAATTTTGATAAAATGAGAAAAATTGTTTGAAAAAAATGAAAGGAGCAGCTATAAATGTAAAAAGTGTGCAAGAGGCATGGTCATTGTTAAAAAAATACCATCCTAGAAGCACAGTCCAGATGTATTCCACACATTAAAAAAGGTGGAAAGAAGGCAAAACAATTACCGGTATGGTTAAAAGGGGAGGTAAAAGAAGCTATTTTAGCCAAAAGATCTTCATTCAAAAATTGGAAGAAGGATCCAACAGAAGAAAATAGGATAATGCATAAGCGTTAGCAAGTTAAATGTAAGACATTGATAAGACAGGCTAAGACAGAATTCCCAAGCAGAAAGCCTGTGAGGGAGTCAGTTGGACCGTTAGATGATCGAGAAGTTAAAGGGGCACTTAGAGAAGATAAGGCCATTGCGGAAAGATTAAATGATTTCTTTGCTTCAGTGTTTACTGAAGAGGATGTTGGGGAGATACCGGTACTGGAGAAGATTTTCATGGGTAATGATTCAGATGGACTGAACCAAATCACGATGAACCTAGAAGATGTGGTAGGCCTGATTGACAAATTAAAGAGTAGTAAATCACCTGCACTGGATGGTATACACCCCAGAGTTCTAAAGGAACTAAAAAATGAAATTTCAGACCCATTAGTAAAAATTTGTAACCTATCATTAAAATCATCCATTGTACCTGAAACCTGGAGGATAGCTAATGTAACCCCAATATTTAAAAAGGGTTCCAGGGGCAATCTGGGAAACTACAGACTGGTTAGCCTGAAGGAGTTACTAGCAACAGTAACATGGAATAGACTTATTCATGATATTTTGGAATATTGCAGAGGCCGAAAGGCATGACCAAGTATTCAAAATGGCCATCGCGGGTATTAAAAGCTGTTTTCCATTCATCGCCCCTGCGTATATGAACAAGTTTATATGCTCCTCTGAGGTCCAGCTTTGTAAATTATCTGGCTCCTTGGAGCCGATCAAAATGTTTGGAGATCAACGGCAGTGGGTAACGGTCATTCATGGTGATCTCGTTCAATCCCTGGTAGTCTATACATGGACGAAGGGATAAGAACATAAGAACATAAGAAATTGCCATGCTGGGTCAGACCAAGGATCCATCAAGCCCAGCATCCTGTTTCCAACAGAGGCCAAAACCAAGCCACAAGAACCTGGCAATTACCCAAACACTAAGAAGATCCCATGCTACTGATGCAATTAATAGCAGTGGCTATTTTCTAAGTAAAATTGATTAATAGCCATTAATGGACTTCTTCTCCAAGAACTTATCCAAACCTTTTTTGAAACCAGCTACACTAACTGTACTAACCACATCCTCTGGCAACAAATTCCAGAGCTTTATTGTGTGTTGAGTGAAAAAGAATTTTCTCCGATTAGTCTTAAATGTGCTACTTGCTAACTTCATGGAATGCCCCCTAGTCCTTCTATTATTCGAAAGTGAAAATAACCGAGTCACATCTACTCGTTCAAGACCTCTCATGATCTTAAAGACCTCTATCATATCCCCCCTCAGCCGTCTCTTCTCCAAGCTGAACAGCCCTAACCTCTTCAGCCTTTCCTCATAGGGAAGCTGTTCCATCCCCTTTATCATTTTGGTTCCCTTCTCTGTACCTTCTCCATCGCAACTATATCTTTTTTGAGATGCAGCGACCAGAATTGTACACAGTATTCAAGGTGTGGTCTCACCATGGAGCGATATAGAGGCATTATGACATTTTCCGTTCTATTAACCATTCCCTTCCTAATAATTCCTAACATTCTATTTGCTTTTTTGACTGCTGCAGCACATTGAGCCATCCTTCTTGTCCACAAAAAAGAATCCGGCTCCGGCCAGAGATTTTGAAGGCCGTATGAACCCTTTTTCTAGGTTCTCCTGGATGTAAGTAGACATAGCTTTTGTTTCGGATAATGAAAGTGGATACACCCTTCCTTTAGGAGGTTCGGAACCTGGTACTAGGATGATGGCACAGTCAAAGGATTGGTGAGGTGGTAAAGTATCTGTTGCTTGTTTAGAAAACAAATCCTGGTAGGATTGGTACTGTGGAGGTAGACCTGGAAGACAGGTGGTAGTAGCTAGGCAAGGCATAGGTTTTACTGTCTCTAGGCATCTTCCATGGCAGGCTTCTCCCCACTGGGAAAGTTCCATGGTAGCCCAATCGAACTGGGGAGAGTGAGTTTGAAGCCATGGTATCCCAAGTACCACCGTATGAATAGCCTTGTCCAGGACTAAAAATGTGATGGTCTCAGAATGCAGAGATCCAGTGCGGAGGCGAAGCAGCTGAGTAGTAAAAGAGACCTCACCTGGTAAAGGCTCGCCGTGTATGGATGACAGTAGTAATGGAGTGGGTGTCCGAACTGTAGGGATTCATAGGTACTCTACGAGTTGACAGAGTATGAAGTTTCCACCTGCCCCGGAATCTACGAGGGCTAGTGTGTGGAATTCGAGAGTCTCAGAAATAATAGAGACTGGTTGTGTCAGAGGAGGAGATGGAGAAGTGAGACCTAGGAAGAGTCCTCCTGCGGATCCTAGGTCTGCACGTTTCCCGGACAGATGGGGCAGGAAGGTATCACGTGGCCTGGTTGTCCGCAGAACATGCAGAGGCCAAGTTTCTTTCAATAACGTCTCTCTTTTGACGTAAGGTGGCTTTGTCCTAGTTGCATTGGTTCTTCCTCCTCTGCCTGAGTTGTAGGAGTGGTCAGAGTGACTGGCATTGAGCGAGGACGGGAAACTCCCGATGATATTTTCCTAGAAATCTTTACCTCTTGTGAGCGTTCACGCAGGCATCGATCGATTCTCCAACGAGGTCAATGAGAGTGTCTAGGGTATTGGGGAGGTCACGTGCCACTAGTTCCTCTTTGATGCGGGGTTGAGACCCTTCAAAAAGACGGCCCGTAGACAGCCCAGGTCCCAGTGTAGCTCCGAAGACAAGGTTTTAAACTCAATAATGTAATCGGCCAAACGTTTGGTACCTTGCTGTAAGTGCAGGAGAGTGGGATCGTCGAACACTGAACGAAAGAGTGTGAGAAATCCTGTCAAGTCCTGGAGTATGGGGTCATTACACTCCCAGAGAAGTGAAGGCCATGCCAGGGCTTTTCCATCTAGCAGAGAAAGAATGTCGGTAGTTTTGGAGACTACGTCTGGGAAGTAGGTAGGTTGAAGCGAAAAGTGCATGCAGCACTGATTTAGAAAACCCCTACATAACAGGGGATCACCTGTAATGCGTGTAGGCACTGGCAAGGGTATGGAGAGACGAGCAGATGTCACTGTAGGTGAGGAGAGGACCTTGTCAGGTGTTCCTGTAGAGTTCAGCTGAGAGTTTAGCTGATTAAAGGCAGCAGTTAAAGTCTCTAGTGTTCCAGTGGGAGCACTGAGAGGATAGGATCACCTTGCTGGTGGCTGAAAGGAATCAGTAAGTTTTTGCTTGGGACATTGTCTTTTTTAAAAAGTATTGGGACAAAGTTAACTATTTTGGAATATTATTTAGTGTGTCTGTGTGTTTGTTCTTTTAATAGTCAGCAAGGTAGCGAATAAACAAATTAGACTGTTGGCTTAGAATTTAGCCACTGCTATTACTAACAACTGTAACATGGGATAGACTTAGTTTTTCGGTTCTTGCCAGGTTCTTATGGCCTGGATTGGCCACTGTTTGAAACAGGATGCTGATCTTGATGGACCCTTGGTCTGACCCAGTATGGCATGTTCTTATCTTCTTATGTTGTTGTTCAGCTAGACGTTGGGCCAGGCCAGGGATGGCCTGAAGGTCTGAGAGCTGAGCCGGGTCCATGGATTTAGCAATCTGTTATGGTTTTGATGAACTGGTGAACCTTGGGCTGAGGTGAGAGATGTCTCCACCCACAAGGAGGAGCCCCATGGGCCTCACCATCGGTGGGCGTGGTCTCAGCAACGTAGGACACAGCTGTGAGAGAGACTTTATTAAGGAGAAAGATAGAACATAACCCGAGGAGCGGGAAATGTGATAAACACAGTCTTATAGTAAATACAGTGGTCAGGATGATGATGATGTATATACGAAGGTCCTGGTAGTGGTCTGCAGTGCGGGAATCACCTGGGAATTCCTGTAGGCTGATGTAAATACCTCTGAGTGCAGATCCGGTAGTGGCCCGCAGTGCGGGGTATCCGAGGAAGCTGTACTGTAGAAGTTAAAGAGGCAGAGGGCGATGATACAGGAACCAGGCCATAGACCCAGTATAGGTGATGAAGTATCCTGAGGTACAGCTAGAGTAGCATGGATGGACTGAAGAACGGTAGTGGCCCAAACGATGGGGTACGCTGTGGAATCTTCAGTAGATATGATAGAAGTTGGAGAATGTACTCACACAAGGAAGTCCCAGTAGAGATATCCAAGGTGCGGGTCAGGATGTCCCAGGCAGGAGGGCCCTCTGAGGAGCGGATAGCCAAGACGCAGAAGAGCCCCCGAGAAGCGGGTACTCAGAGTGTCCAATTGCCAGGAGGAGAGTCTGGAACAGAAGATCCAAGTTAGAATGGATTTAACAAGCGAGAGAACTCCGTGCTAACTCGTCTTAGCAATGGGCCAGTCTATATAAGTACACTAGTGGTATTGATGTCATCAGGAGGGGACACCCCCGAGGTTCCTGCCATGACGTGTTCATAAGGAGGTCATGCGTGTGCGCACCTTGGTGATGCCGGAAGTGTTATGTTTAGGGAAGGATGTGAACCCCTGGGCTGAGATGAGCGATGTCTCCGACCACAGGGAGGAGCCCTGTGAGCCTCACCATCAGCAGGCGCAGTCTCAGTGGTGTGGCACACAGCTAGAAACAGAACCTTTATTAAAATTGGAGGGAAAGTAATGTCCACAGTATTAGCAATAAGGAAGCACAGTCCTGAGCAATGGGAGTTACCCAGAATGAGACACAGTGGAGAGGATCCGGTAGTGGCCCGTGGAGCGGGGTATGCCAAGGAAGTCTGTAGAGTAGATGTTGGTAGCGATGCCAAACTCGAACGCAGTCCCATGCAGATGATGAGCAGGAATACTTCAGAGTAGAAATGAAGACTTTCACTGAAGAAGTATGGTAGTGGCCCGAGGATTGGGGTACGCCGCGTAGGCTCCTCAGTGTTGTCCAGAAATGATGTCTGTAGAAGTTCTCACAGTAGGTGGTTCCTGGAGCAAGTAGATCAGAGAAGCAGATCAGTAGTAGATAGGCAGGAAGGCCCTCCGAGGAGTGCAAATGCAGGGGAGCCCCCGAGGAGTGGGTACTCAGAGTGTCCAATTGCCAAAGCTGTAACAGGAACAGGAAGTCCTTGAATGAGCAGAGTACAGAAAGACGGAACTCCTTGCTATCTCGAGGAAGGCAAGGGTAGGCTCCATTAAATACACTTAGTGGGTTGACGTCATCAGGTAGGGATGCCCCCGAGGTTCCCGTCACGACATATTCAAATAAGGCCCTTGCACACGCACGCGCGCCTAGTTGATTCCAGGTCCAAGATGGTGGCCGGCATCGCCCACGCTGTCCCGGGAACACCAGAGAGGTTGACGTGAACTGACAGCCACCGCCATTTTTCCAAGATTAGATGGAGCAGAGAAAAAAGAGGTGAGCATGAGAGGCTGCGACCAACAGATGTAACAGGAAATAAGATAGCGGTCGGCAGTGCCCACTCTGTCCCGGGGATGCCAGGGAAGTTGGCGGAGGTTGGCAGAGGCCGCTATTCTCCCAATGATTGATGGTGCAGGGAAAAGAGAGGTGAGCATGAGTGGTCACAGCCGCCTGCGAGCGACGGGCGCAACAAAAACATCCTGCTTTTCATGGAGAAGCTGCCTTACCTTCACTCTTCTGAGGAAGTGCCCAGCTATTCTCCTGCACTTCTCTATTAACTCCTGCAGGTAGACATTCTCTTGATCCCTGGACCCCAGCCCCAAAGCCTCCCTCTCTACTAGGTGCAGAGTGTGAGCAAAACATCATATACCGTGATATCCCCCAGCGAACATTGCCTTTAACATGTTTGAGCCATTGTCGGTCACAAAAAAAACCTGTTTCGACTTGCTATGTATACCCTGTCTACTCGCTATCTATAGTCTTTCTACAGCTCAGCAACCCTGGGATCGCAGTTCCAGTATCTGTGGGACTTCAGCCCTGCCGGGCATATCAGCTCACTATTGCCACCTCTGGTGGTTCTACCAACCTGTCTAATAAAATAACTATCTGTGTCTGTCTCCATACCCAAGCCTAGCCGGTGGTCCCTCTCGGGATATCCTCCTGGGGGCGCTGTCATCTGCCATCAGCCCAAGGATTCACCTATTTATATTCCTTTCCAGCTGGGTGCCTCTCTAAGCACTCCGCTGGTACAGATTGCCAACTGCAGTCTATATCATAACAAGATTGCTAGTTCCACCTACAGAGCATATCAAATTGCTAAACTCCTCCTTCCACGGGAACCAGTTCCCAACAGATTGCTACTCACTAGCAGGTCACTACAGATGGCAACTCCTCCCACTTCAGGAGCTGAGCATAACAAGATTGCTAACTCCGCATGGTGACTCTCAACAGATTGCTACTCCTCCCCTTACAGGAGTATCCAGCAGCAGATCTATAACAGATTGCTAACTCCTCCCTCCTTGAGGAGTAGATTTCTACAGATTGCCAACTCCCATCTGCTTGCTCCTCCCATCAGCATAGCAGATCCTAACAACATGAGCTTACAGACAAGCTCATACAAGCATGCGCAAGCTTGCACAAAGCTTACACAAGCACATATATGCATGCACAGCATGCACAAGAGCACATAAACTTGTACAAGGGCACACAAGTGTACACAGGTTAGCTCAAGTGATCACAGGCTCATTCATGTGCATATACTGACTCGCACATGTACTTAAGCTCACACATGCATACACACACATGCACATACAGGCAAACACAGGAACACATGCAGGCACAGGCAGAGACACACACACAGGCACAGGCACCCATACTCACACAGGCTCCCCACGACACATATAAACACACACACATAGGTACAAGCACCCACCCCATACACAGGCACAGGCCCCCCACATACAAAGAAAGAGGCACCAACACACATAAGTACATCACAAAGGTGAACGCACAGGCACAGGCAGGTAGAGGCTTTCCCAAACACACATGCATACACAGGTAGAGGCAGCCATACACACATATACGCACAGGCCCCAACGCATCAGTCTCAGACCCCATCCTCCACATAGGTGTACAAACTCAAGTACACACACACACACACATACACAGTTATTATAGACCAGACTACCTGAGCAATGCTGGGCAATTTTTGTTTGCTCTTTAAGAAATTTGTGAGCTTAAATTAGGGTGGGTGCAAAGGTAATTACAATTTGTTTCATTTTTCATTTTGCTTTCTGGAGGTTTTATCCCCATGAATTTCATTTTGTTTAATGTTTAATTTGTTTCTTTTGTTTAAAAAATTGATTTAAACAGACAAACAAAAAAGAAAAAAAACAAAAATAAAACAGGATCTCCTAAGGCCCCCCATCCCCACCACTCATCCCTCCCACCCAAAAAATTGCTGGGACCAGGATCTCTCCCCAACCCCCACTTACCTGGTCTGGTGGGGTTCTGCTGGCAAGGCCTAACACCAGGCCAAAGCCTCGGCCATGCATAAGCTGAGACCATGGTCACTGTGACCTCGCCCTAGGCTCTATGCAAGGCAGAGGTTTGGAGGCCTGGTCCCGACACCTCAGCCTAGGCTTGATGCCGGGGCCTAATATGGATGCCAGGCCTGGCCTAATGGGCCCAGAGACCAGGTCCTGATACCTGGGCCTCGGCCTATACCAGAGCCTGCGCCCAACACAGGGGCCTGTCCTGACAGCCGGGTCCCGATGCCTGGGCCACAGCCTAGGCCAGAACCTGGTGCCAGTGCCCTCTGGCCTGGAGAAGAGAGGGACAGAGGTGCTGGAGAGACTGATTTTGGTAAAAAGAAGCTTTTTCTAGTTGTTTGGACTTGATCTTATTTTCAGGGGGGAAATCCCTTTGCCTGGATATGTTGCTTGCCCTGTACCCAGCTAATGTGGGGTGGCTTCTGCATTTGCCTGGCAAAGAGAAGTTTTTGAGAAAATAGTTTTGTTGCATTTTTGGGAAGTTTTTGGACTTTGCCATTTAAGGTCCAGGGTTTGAGGACCTTAAGAGAGATCGAGATCTGTTTTTTTGTGCCAGGAGCTCACTTTCAGTCACCCAGGAGTATGGGTCTTTCAAAAGTCCTTATCCCATAGGGATTACTGGCTCAGAGAACCTCAAAGTGAAAACAGGCATTATAAACTTTTGTGTGTTTGTGAAAGTTCCTGAACTTTATCTTTTGAATGGATTTTGAAGTTATTTTTTTATCTCCAAGTGTCTGCCTGGTTTTTACCCTGAAGGAAGGACAGTACCATCCCTGTGAGCCAGCATACAGTGAGTCTTAACTGTGAGAACGTGAAGAGACTGGAAGTGGGCCCTCCATTCCCCTACATATCTTGTGCCCAGGAGATTAATCCTTCCCACAATTAAGAGAATCCATGCCCTGGGGTTGAAAGGAGTGGTACCCGAGAACTGGGACTTAGCCCTAGGACTGAGTGTGTCTCCTGTACCAATTCAGCTCTAACACTGAAATTTGAGATTACACTACAGTAATGTTTAATTTAGACACTCAACTCAAGCATCCAGAGTATTTTGTTGGCACTCACATCCCTCGCACTGAAAGTGAAGACAGACCTCCTTAGGACAAAGACAGAGTGAGTCACCCCCCACACCATGGGGCTTGGAGTATTCCTCCCTTCCATCAGAAAGAACCTGATGCTCCGGGGATGTGTGACAGAGAGAGAGGAGTTGGCCCTGGGACCCCATGTGACCCCTGTCTTCCAGGCCAACCACCCGAACAGGGGCTACACTCCCTTTCCAGCTTCCTGGTCTTCTCTTTTGGACCTCCACTGAATATAGGGCCAAATATTTCTTTGGCTCCTCTTACGCTGGGTCCCCTGGTTATTTCTTCCTGGCATCACTCAGCCTTGGGGCTTTCCTCTTGAGGGGGAAAAGCCCCTGCAAAGCTCTTTCCTATAAGGAGGGGTTCCAGGGCTCACCAGTCTTGCTGGCAGTTTCCTCCAAGCTCTTTCTGCCAAACCTTGAATGAGGCATTATATACTCCCAAATAGTTCCCTGTATAGGATCTTCTTCCCTTGTCTTCTTAAAGGAATATACCATTCTAACTCCAATGGTAACTCCCTCTAGAAACTTCCCTATTAACTAACATACAGATTCTATAACCATTTTCTATGCCATCTAGTGGTGGTTCACTGGTACTGCATGCCTTTAACCCCATTATAAGAAAAATTTGGAATAAATCAACCCTCTTTTTTCACATATGCTTCAAGGTTTATTATAATTCCCCCCACTTCAAAAATGTTTTAAAAATATTCCTCAAAATATTAGAACAGTTAGCTGTCTAGTAAAAAAAAATGCTTCCAATTTAGAGAATTTGGTTACCACCATGAGAGACAAAAGATCTATGCTTATGTATGGTGCTACAAATGCACCATAATAAAACACAGATATAATGATTGTCAAGTGTGCACAGCAACTGTTCTTTATGTTCATTACACAAGAGTGAGATTAATCCTTTAAGGTCTAAGGTACATCAGAGTTAGTCCGGCTTCTGGCTGCACAGTAAATAGCTTGTCAGTGGAAGTAAAGAATATCCTTCTTCTTTGTATTCCAGCTAAAGCCTTGTAAAAACATTGTGTAATTAATATTGATCTGCCTAAGGTTTTGTGTGGCTTCATTGAAGGTTTCCTATTTACGCTGTGTTTCCACAGAGAAGTCTAAAAAAATAGCTAGCAATTTCCTGGAATTGAAGGTGATCTGGCCTTTTATTTCCAGCCAACATGATAAAGTGATGTTTGCCTCTGAAATGTAAGATTATTGCAATAGTGGGCCTCTGAGATGTGCTTGGAGGTGATTGTTTGGGAATCTGTGTGCTGTCTCAACCATGGGTAGGGCAATCATCAAAGGTATTTCCACAGGTAAAACAGTGTTTTACCTATGGAAACAGGGCTTTGATTATGTCTCACCCTTAATATGGGCAAGATCGCCCATGGGTATTTCAGTTTTCATTGTTAGGGGGCATTCCTGAGGGTAGGGAGAGGATGGGGAATGGAACAATGCATGTAGTTTTGTACAATCAAAATTATAGCGTGCTATTTCTGACAGAAAAATTACCCACAGAGAAGCCAGGTTCATTTCTTTGTGGGTAATTTTTCAAAGGAAATTGTGTGAAACCCCACAGTTTAAAATTACTCACATAGTTTACAAGATCTTAGGTAGTTTGATTATCCTTCCCAACATAAGTAGGGAAAGTTGCTCTCTGTTGATGACTTGACTATGTCAGTGTTGCACTTGGCCGGTCATGGGTTCGTCCTGTGACCGGCCGCTCTTACCTCCAATCCCCAGGTCAGAGGGTGCCCACTGAAGGAAAAGTTGTTCTTTGTTGATATGACTATGTCAGTGTTGCGTTTGGCCAGTTGCAGGTCCATCCCACAACTGGCTGCTCTTTCCTCCAGCCTCGGGTCAGAGGGGTCCCACAGATGTCATAGCTAGGCCCCGAACAAAGACGCAGCAGGCCACTGCACAGGCCTGACACACCACGCTAAGGACGCTGCTTAGCTGAGCAGGGCATCCCTAGGTTTTCATGCACGCAGCTTAGGCAAATTTAAAGGGCCCACAGTGGGATATCCATTGCAGAGCTGTTGGATGACATTACAGGCCTTCCCCTATTTAAGGCCTGCTCTGACCTGCCTCAGACGCTTCGGCAATAGGTCGAACTCCTTGGAATAGCTGTTTGCCTCTGCGTTCCTGGTTCCTGTTCCTGACCTTGATTCTGCATTTTGTCTTCGTGTTCCTGGTTCCACTCTGTGTCTTCAGAATTCCTGTGTTTGTTCCAGGTCCTTCTTCAGTCTGGCCTTCTCCTGAGTTCCTATCTTGTGGTCCCTCATCTGTCTTCAGCATCCCATCCTGTTGTTCCACCTAGCCTCACTCCCTTGGATTTACCTCCTGGCTTGACTTCAGTTTGGACTTTTGTCTTTGTCTTTGGTTTGATTCCTGGCTTGACTTTGGACTGTTTCTTGACACTGCTTGCCTTCTGCCTGCCCTGTGACCACTGCCTGCTCATTGTCTTGTTTGAACTCTGCCTGCCTAGACCTTGGCCCGGACCTCAACACCGTACGAACTCCGCCTACCTCTGACCTCAGCCTGCACCAGTCTTTGCTGTCTGCTGCCGGCCTCAACCACTGCTTGGACTGACACTTTCACTCCTGCTGGCCTACACCAACTTCTGTGATGGATTCATCTCTTCCCAGAAGCCCGTGCCTATGTCCAGCCATCCGTGGCACCCGAGGGACTCAACCTAAGGGGAATAAGGGCTGGTATTAGTAAAGTTCCTGTTGGGCCTCTGCTCCAGCCAGCTCCTCCTGCTGCTGGTGAGGAACTGCAAGGCTCCTCCCTGTGCGTAGTGCTAACCTCACTTCGGTCCAAGGGTCCACTTCTGCAACAGATTGACGAGGCCATGGACCAAGCAGATTTCTCAGGTCTCCAGGCCAAAATATCCAGCAGCAGTAACAGTTCCTTGAGCTCTTGGTGGGCTCCATGAAGCGATTTAGTGCCTGACTCAATGCTACTACAGCCTCAGCTGTCTCTGCACCTCCTGCAGTGCCTCCAGTTCCACTGGCTGCTCCCACGATTTGACTACCGATTCATCCCCAGTATGTCAGAGATCTGAAACAGTGACGCGGATTTCTGAATGAATGCTTTATGCATTTCTCTCTGCAGCCTGCAATTTCCCAGTGACATTGTCAAGACCATCTTCATGCTCTCCCTCCTAGACGGGAAGGCCTTGGCCTGGGCCTCTACCTTATGGGAGCATGGAGATGGACTGCTACAAGACACCACAATTCGTTAAGGCCTTCAAGCTTGTGTTTGACGATCTGGCCATCTGGCCACTTTGAATTCATCAGACCTCCTACACCTCTGTCAGAGCAATTGGCCCTTAATGGTCTACGCCATGGAATTCCGGACCATGGCTACCAAGCTGAACTGGAGGGTGGACAGCCTTCGTAATATCTTTTTGGAAGGTATGTCGTCTCGGGTGAAGGATGAGCTAACCACTTGGGAACTTCCCGAGACCCTGCATGTACTCATTGACTTGGCCAGGAGAATCGACCACCACCTCCAGCAATGGGCTTGGGAATTGCCTCTTCCTTGTAGGCAAGTGGTGCTGACCCCATCCTTTTCATGCCTTCTCTCTTCAGCACCAGCATTGGCCCCCACTGTTGCCTGCCCTGAGGAGCCTATGCAGCTAGGACAGGGACATCTCTCTCCTGAGGAAAGGCTCCGCTGCCATCACCTGGGGCTCTGCTACTACCCTGTTGGGACCAGGCATCAACTGGCACACTGCCCTCTGAAACTGAGAAACTAGCAAGCCTAGAATCTAGTGGGGAGGTGATCCTAGGCTTTACCACTCCAGCTCCTCAACTAACCCTTTTGTGGTCATTTCCGTGGACAGTCATGAGTTTCCCACCTTAGCACTAGTCGATTCAGGCGCTGGGGTAAACTTTATAATGAAGGCCCTCATGGACCATCTACACCTTTCGGTGGTCCCCAGGAAAACACCACTAGTCATCTCCTACATACATGAAGAGCCGCTTCTTGGCTGGATTACTTTAATCATAGCATCCCTGCGTTTCCGCACTGTCATGTTGCACATGGAGAGTATCGACTTCCATGTCATCGACAAGGCAGTATATTCCATTGTGTTGGGGCTGCCCTGGTTACAACTTCACTCTCATCCCTTCAACTGGGGCTTGCTACAGGTGGTGAGCTGGGGGGGGGGGGGGGTCCATTGCCATGATTCTTGTCTGCAGTGTATTGAGCCTCCACCAAATCTGCCCTGGTAACAATCTTGATGGGACTACCTCCTCAGTACACTGAATACGCTGATGTGTTCTCCAAGAAGAAGGTGGAGACACTGCCTTCCCACCATACTTTCGACTGTGACATCAATCAGCTACCAAATTCCGAGCTACCACAAGGAAGGGTATATTTCTTATTGGTCCTGGAGACTACGGCCATGTCTGAATACATCAAGGAGAACCTAGACCCCCACACCTCCCTCTGGGGCATGGTTTTTCTTTGTGTCCAAGAAGGATGGCTCTTTACACCCATGTAGAGATTACTGGGGGCTGAACGCAATAACAAATAAAGACCATTACCCACTGCTGCTAATTTTTGAGCTTTTGTCTGCCTCCAGGGGTCTAGAGTGTTTATGAAGCTGGATCTCCACGATGCCTACAACCTAATTTGAATTAAATGGGGGATGAGTGGAATATGGTGTTCAATATGCAGGAAAGTCACTATGAATATTTGGTGATGCCCTTTGGCCTGTGTAATGCTTCCATTGTATTTCAGAAAATGATGAACGAAATCTTTAGAGACCTCCTGTATGTCTATGTTGTCATATACCTGAATGATATCCTCATCTTCTCAAAGGACCTCACATCCCACCAGCATGATGTTTTCCAAGTCCTCCAGAGGCTACGGGCAAATAAATTGTATGTGAAGCTGGAGAAGTGCCTCTTCAAGAAGGAGAGTCTACCTTTTCTAGGCTACATCGTTTCCAGCAGGGGTTTCCATATGGAGCTGGCCAAGATCAAGTGTATCCAAGACTGGCCACAACCCTCTGGTCTTTGCTCCTTGCAAAGGTTCTTGGATTTTGCAAACTTCTACCGGCACTTTATCCCCAATTACTCCAGATTGCAGCTCCACTCACGATGCTCACCCATCTTATACCTTATATTATATAAGCATGTACCGACACTGTAATGGCACTCTCATAGATACATTTTTTGTAACCAAACTAAATATATGTGCCTCTATGTAAACCGTTGTGATGGTGCTTTACTAAACGACAGTATAGAAAAAAGATTTTAAATAAATAAAGAAGCTAATACCAAGGTTTGGCTCCCTGTAGCAGTTACTGCTTTTCAAGAATTGAAGAAGGCCTTCCTCCAAGAACCATGCCTTCATCATCTGGACCCTGCATGTCCCTTTATCCTGGAAGTCGATGCCTCCTCCTTAAGCATAGGGGCCGTGCTGAGCCAACATTCCAGTACTGGGGTTCTTTACCCCTGTTCCTTATTCTCATGGAAGTTCTCAGCAGAATACAACTATGGAATTGGGGGCAGAGAATTGCTGGTCATCAAGCTTGCACTTGAAGAGTGGCAGAAATGGCTTAAGGGTGCGCAACACCACATTACAATACAGACCAACCTTAAGAATATGGAACATCATCATCATGTAAATGTCTGACGCCTGCCAAGGCCGGTAGTTCATGTTCTTAGCACGTTTTGACTTTGAAGTGAGGTACCGGCCAGCATCTAAGAAAGTACGAGTATTTGCACTCTCCTGCTCCTTCTTGGCAGAAGACTCTCCTGATCCACCCAGGCACATTATTGATCTAGTCTGGAACCTCTTGGCCTCCTCCATGACCGCCCCTCCAGATAAGATGGTCATTCCACGCCGACTCCGAAAGAAAGTACTGAAGTAGTCTCACGATTCCCATGTCGCAGGTCACCCTGGATGGGCTCATACTCTCATATTGCTCTAGCAGTATTACTGGTGGTCCCAGAAGCAGAGGGACATCAGCACCTATGTCGAGTTCTGTCCTACCTGTGCTCAGCAAAATCCATTGGTGGGATGACCCTGGGGGTTACAGCCGTTTCCTGCCCCCAGGGAACCCTGGCCCCATATGTCCACCAATTTTGTGGAGGGCCTTCCCCTTTCTAACAGCCACAACACTATCTGGGTCATCATTGGCTGATTCTCAAAAATGATTCATTTTATCTCTCTTCCAGGTCTTCCCACAGCACCCGAGCTGGCCTGGTTATTTACCCATCATATCTTCCGACTGCATGGCTTGTTTCGGACTGGGGTGGTCCATTCACAGCAAAATACTAGTGCTTTCTTTCCAAGAAGTTTAATATCACCCTGGACTACACCACTGCATATCATCCCCAAGCTAACGGCCAGTCAGAGCAGACCAACTGGACTTTGAAAGGCTTCCTTAGGGCCTATGCAAATGATTGCCAGGACAACTGGGCTGCTCTCCTCCCATGGCGGCGTTCTCTCATAACTGTCACATCAGCTCAACCACATCATCATCACCATTCCAAATTGTGTACAGTAGACAGCTGTCTCCCCCTTTACCAGTTTCATTGAAGATCCCCTCCCCAGCAGCTCAGCTAACCGCTCAGGAGCTCCACGAGCTTTGGATTCATATGGAGGAGATGCTCCAGAAATCGGCTTAAGGGACAAAGAAGGCATAAGATGCTCACCAGAAGCCGGCCCCGCAATTCAAGCCAGAGGACAAGGTTTGGCTGAGTACCTGCTATTAGGGATGTGAATCGTTTTAGGACGATTAAAATTATCGTCCGATAATTTTAATATCGTCTTAAACCGTTATGGAACACAATACAATAGAGATTCTAACGATTTATCGTTATAAATCGTTAGAATCGTGAGCCGGCACACTAAAACCCCCTAAAACCCACCCCCGACCCTTTAAATTAAATCCCCCACCCTCCCGAACCCCCCCCAAATGAGTTAAATAACCTGCGGGTCCAGCGGAGGTCCGGAATGGCAGCGGTCCGGAACGGGCTCCTGCTCCTGAATCTTGTTGTCTTCAGCCGGCGCCATTTTCCAAAATGGCGCCGAAAAATGGCGGCGGCCATAGACGAACACGATTGGACGGCAGGAGGTCCTTCCGGACCCCCGCTGGACTTTTGGCAAGTCTCGTGGGGGTCAGGAGGCCCCCCACAAGCTGGCCAAAAGTTCCTGGAGGTCCAGCGGGGGTCAGGGAGCGATTTCCCGCCGCGAATCGTTTCCGTACGGAAAATGGCGCCGGCAGGAGATCGACTGCAGGAGGTCGTTCAGCGAGGCGCCGGAACCCTCGCTGAACGACCTCCTGCAGTCGATCTCCTGCTGGCGCCATTTTCCGTACGAAAACGAGTCGGCGGGAAATCGCTCCCTGACCCCCGCTGGACCTCCAGGAACTTTTGGCCAGCTTGTGGGGGGCCTCCTGACCCCCACGAGACTTGCCAAAAGTCCAGCGGGGGTCCGGAAGGACCTCCTGCCCTCCAATCGTGTTCGTCTATGGCCGCCGCCATTTTTCGGCGCCATTTTGGAAAATGGCGCCGGCTGAAGACAACAAGATTCAGGAGCAGGAGCCCGTTCCGGACCGCTGCCGTTCCGGACCGCCGCTGGACCCGCAGGTTATTTAACTCATTTGGGGGGGGGTTCGGGAGGGTGGGGGATTTAATTTAAAGGGTCGGGGGTGGGTTTTAGGGGGTTTTAATGTGCCGGTTTTGCGATTTTTAGATTTTTAGATTTTTCACGATTTTTCACGATATTTTACCCCCCCAAATGGCAACAATACGATTCCCTCCCCCTCCCAGCCGAAATCGATCGTTAAGACGATCGAGGACACGATTCACATCCCTACCTGCTATATCTGCCTCCGGATCCCTCCATGAGACTCGCTCCCCATTACATTGGGCCCTTCCCTGTCTCCCATCAGGTGGGCCCTGTAACCTATCAGCTGTGCCTACAGCCTCCTTGGGAATCCGTAAAGTTTTTCATGTCTCCCTCCTCAAGCCCCTAGACCTCGCATGGCCTTCAAGGAAGATGCCTAGATCCCAGGAAGTGTCCACCGAATAGGACACTATCTACCAGGTGAAGGAGATCTTGAACATTCAACATTGGAGCAAGAGATGGGAGTACCTGATCTCTTGAGAGGGGCGTGGCCCAGAGGAGAATATTTGGGAGCTTACTTCGAATATCCTGGACAAAAGTCTGCTAAGAGTGTTCCATGCTTTGCATCCCAAGAAACTCAAGCCCCTTGGGGGGGGGGGGGGTTTAGAGGAGGGGTTAGTGTTGCGTTTGGCCAGTCATGGGTCTGTCCCACGTCTGGGTGCTCTTATTTCCAGCCCGGTCAGAGGGGGCCCGCTGTTGCCACAGCCAGGCCCCGAATGAAGACGCAGCAGGCCGCCACACAGGCCAGACATGCCGTGCTAGGGACAAAGCTAAGCTGAGGCAAATTTAAAGGGAAAGTTGTTCTCTGTTGTTGATGTGGCTGTTTGTGTTACGTTTGGCCCAGTAGGTTGATAATCCTTCGCAAAATGAGAAGGGAAAGTTGTTCTCTGTTGTTGATGTGGCTATGTCAGTGTTGCGTTTGACTGGTCACAGGTCCGTCCCACGACAGGCCACTCTTACCTCCAGCCTCGAGACAGATGGGGCCCACCGATGCCCCGACTAGGCCTCAAATAAAGTAGCATTAGGCTGCTGTACAGGCCTGACATGCCAAGCTTGGGACGCCTCTTAACTGAGTGGGGTGTCCCTAGATGTGTGCGTGTGCATCTCAGGCAAATTTAAAGGGCCCACAGTGGGAAATCCACCACGGCACCCTCAGATGACATCACAGGCCTTTCCCTATTTAAGGCCTGTTCTGACTTGCCTCAGACACCTCCTTGTTATTCGAGAGCGGAGACTGAATCACATTTTTGCTATATTTGTACTAAAAGAGTGTATGAATTTTGGCGCACTAAAGTAAAGCAAATTTTCTGGCTCATTTAGTGTTCATCTATATTCAGCCCCTGAGGCAGCCTCTGGTGGGGCGAAACTCGGCCAGAGTTGGGCACACGTACAAAATATACGTCTCCTTTCAAATAAAGATTTAACTTGGAGATTTCTTGGTGTCTAATCTACATTTCTGCCTACACGGCCTTCTTAGACAACCTACCCTCCTGTTTTATTGGTCCTTCTTCAGTCTGGCCTTCTCCTGAGTTCCTATCTTGTTGTCCTTCATCTGTCTTTAGTGTCCCATCCTGTTGTTCCGCCTTGCCTTACCCCCTCGGATTGACCTCCTGGCTTAACTTCGGTTTGGACTCTTTCTTTGTCTTCGGTTGGATTCCTGGCTTGACTTCTGACTGTTTCTCAATGCTGCTTGACTTCCGCCTGCCCTGTGACCACTGCCTGCTCATTGTCTTGCTTGATCTCTGTCTGCCCAGACCTTGGCCTGGACCTTGACACCACAGAAACTCTGCTTGCCTCTGACATCAGCCTGCACTAGACTCTGCTGTTTGCTGCCTGCCCCGACCACTGCCTGGACTGACTCTGTTTCACTCTTGCTGGCCTACAAAACCTTCTGCAATGGATTCAGCTCATCTCAGAGGCCTGAGCCTAAGTCCAGCTGGCCTCATCATCTGAGGGCTCAACCTAAGGTGATCAAGGACTGGTATTGGTGAAGTTCCTGTTGGGCCTCTGATCCAACCAGCTTCGCCTGCTAACGGTGAGGACCTGCAAGGTTCCTCCTTATGGGTAGCGCTAACCTCACCTTAGTCCAAGGATCCACTTCTGCAAAAGCTAGTTAAATGTTTTGTTTTTTTAAATAAAGTTCCCTGCTTTGGGGTTCTTTTAGTATTCTGGCAAGCCTAGAATCCAGATATTTCAACTTTACAATCTATTTTCCAGTTCCTCCATTTTTTTCTGTTACAGTTCCACTTCTTTTAATAACTTTTTGTTGACATGCTTGATTTGTTTGAATTATGTTCTTTATCACTGGGTTCTTATTCAGCTTCTTTTCTGCATCTGGATTTTTGAAGGTCACATTTAATTAATGAAATATCTATTTTGATTTCATCAATCTTACCATCCAATGTTTACTGGCAAGATACATTAGCTTTAAGATTGCTTTGGTTTGTGTTGCAGGCTCTTCAGTTCTAGCATATATTAATTTGAATTGCATAAGCTGGCAAGATAGTGCTGGCTATAGCTGGGAACTTTTGATGAGGAGTCACCCTGAGTTTGTCAATTGGGGGGGGGGGGGGGGGGGGGAGGGAGAGAGCAATGGCAATAATTGCACTAACATTCTTTTTTCTTATGTACCCACACTCTAATAATTCATATGTTCACTCTCTCAGACATGTTCATTCCCCCCCACACACATTCACTTTCACACATATGACCTCTCACACTAACATGCCCACTCACACTCCTTCACATACACACACTTATACATGCACTTCACAGTCTTTCACACTCACATGCTAATTCTCTCTCTTGCACCCTGCTCTGCCCTTTCTATCCAGAAGTGGCTTCCTCCTTCCCCACCAAGGCAGTTAGTTCTCCTTTTTCTTCAGCTGCGCAGGCTGACACTACAAGGGCTCATCCTTCCTGCCCATGCAGCTGATGTTACTGTTACTCCTTCTTTTGGTTGCACAGGCCAATGGGATTTTTCATGGCTTTTCCCACCCTCCCTTTCTGCCTGTGCAGGCCCCTGGGACTCATGCAGGCACTTCCTAGCTGCACCTGGAGATTTTCAGCGTTGGCCCGGAGGGTTCCCAGGTATAGTGCTGGCTGTATTTGTTGATCCTGCCTTAGGCAACCATGAGAATTTGTCTAATTTCTGCCAAGTTTCAAGCACTACTAACTTATAGCTCAACTAGTCTGTTCCAGGGTAGTTTCTCTGCATAGTTTGTGTTTTAATAGGTGATCCTGATGTACTTGCCTACTGATTTTGTTTGTTTCTATGGTATATATCAGAGCTTTAATGGCATGCATCTGATCAGTGCTGCAGCATCACATGACCAGGTGACATTTGCATACCATTGTAAACACCTATGGCCACCAACTATTTTGGGCACTGTCACATAGGTAGCAAGATGGTAAGGTTATTAGGGTTTCCGCTTTAAAAGATGTTATGGAAATAGTCTGAACAGCCAGAGTATTTTCACCATGAAATAAATTAAAATAGAAGAATGAACTCAAAGGCACTTCTATAATCAAATTTATAGTTTTATTTTGCTGCAAATGGATTTTTCAGGTTCTTTACCTCTTAAAACAAGTTTAATTATTGTACAGAATAAACATTTCAATTGTTTCAGTATTTTCAATGAGAATATTTTGCTTCTGATATGCAAAACAATTTTTAAATTTTACTCTCAATGAATTTAATTTTTAACACAGGTTTCTACTTTCTTTACAAGGATTACTGCTCGCCAAGATACTACCAGATATGTATGTTCCTTATTTAGTTCTTCTTAATGAGAACAAGTCTTGTAATTTTCAACTTTAATCCAAGAAAAGCGGATTCTTTATGTTAACTTTTTATCATTACAGACTCTTCAGGGTATTTTAGAATTCTCCAGGATTTCCCTTCAGGTAAGTATGAACAGTTTTTTGAAATATTTTCTTAACCTTGTCATTGACTAACTATGAGCTCTTGTCTGTCCATGTGTTGCACTAGCTTACTAATGCAACTAACCACATTTTGTTGCAGTTTGTTGGTGTGCACTTATTTTAATTTTACTTCTAGGTAATAAATTTTGAGAGCGCAGCTTGTGAACACTGGATAGGAATGAATAGAGTATGCTGCTTGACAGTGCCAATCGGACCCGGACTGCCATACTTGATCACAAAGTCTCAGGATACAAGAGATACCTTTTGTGCTAATTCAAATCAAATCAAATCATTAACAAATACTGGCTTCCTAATCCCGCCAATCTTCCGCAACCTACAATATTGCTAGTGTGTGTCTCGATGTCTAATTGAGACTGGAGTTCTTACTAACAGAAATCAAAAGATAATTATATCAGCACTGGCTAATTATTCTTGGAGGCTCAACTTAGATGTTAAATTACAGGCTTTGGAGAACTTATAGAGTAAGAAAAATGATGATTACTCTCTCACACACATTCCACACATAAATTTGGCAGTAAAGACAGGATCAAATTATGGGAGTTCTACATTCCAAATATTGCAAATATTTTTCCTCTAAGGAAACAACTCAGAAATTCCTTTATCTACAGATGTGTATTCAACACTACAGTACCTTTATGTACAGATAGAATATCTATATTTTAAATTCTATGGGATTCTATGAAATAGTTTTCTTTGAAGTAGAATTTACTTCAGTTAAATACATTTAGAATCAGATCACCAATCATCCACTCTTCTTCACATCCCCTTATCTATCAAAGCTGATAAATACTGCGCAAACAAGCTATGAGATAAAATTTACTTTAAATTCTTATCTCTGTCAGCATTAAATTTATAAACAACACTTCTTATACACGCTTTCACACATTAACCAAGGTCTCAGTGACAGGAATCTGCGACCTTGTCTCTCTTCTTCAGTCTCCAGTTCAGTTCTGCCTGCAGTTTCAGAACGTGCTCATTGAAAATCCTCAGCAGAGATATCTATTCCTCTTTTGTCATTTTAAGAAATAGTACTTATCTACTTCAGAAAACCTACTTATTCTCTAAAGAACTGCCTAAAAACCTCTTGGATAAGGAAACATCTTCCTCTGCACTCAGGCTAAACCCCGCCTGACGTGACAGACATATAATTCTGGCCAGTATTCTCCATCTCCATCCTGGGCCCCCGCGAGAACTGAACACCAAACTGAATGGCAGGTGGAAAAAAGATACGGAACCAACAGCAGGAGGTGAGGGAAATGAATGACTGCGATGCGATGTGTGACCATGCCCCCCCCCCGACGTCACTGGGAGCCCCGGCGACGGTTGAAGAGCACCTCACCATCAGGCGCCGCGCGCCGTGCATCGCGTGCCGAAGGGGCGCGACAAAGGGGCTCTCTCCTTTGTGCACCCCTTCGTGCAACCCTTGTGCTTCTAAAAAAAAATAAAATTATATTTTTCTGTAATTTAACCTTTATTCCAATTCTTTACCTTTTCTTTTCTCTTGTTAACAATTTTAATTAGAAATGTTAATTGTATTAGACTATGGAAATTTATTTCCTGCTATTCTGTTTAATGTAAACCGGTATGATTTACATCGGATGTAAGAATGTCGGTATATAAAAATTAAAAATAAATAAATAAATAAATAAAAAGAATTTTTAATAAGCTCAAAATATTCTCTTTAGATAATTTATTTCTTAAATCTTCCTGTGCTTTGACTTAACTTAGTAATGTTATGCAGACCTGATCACTTAACTGATATGCAAAAATACTAAGGTGATCTAGCCTTGCTATTAGGTTGCCACGACATTGCCTAGGGAATGGCTTAAGGAGGTTTTTTTTTCCTCTCTGAGAGCTAAATGGATCTTATTTTTAACCACCCTTTACATTGTCCATTAAAATGAATAGGGAAGGGATTCCAAGATGGCCTCACTGGCTCGGGGTGCTTGAGCTGTCTTGTTCGAGCCCAGTTTCTTTTGCCTCAATATGCTCCATTCTGGCAGAAAGAGAAGATCCAGAGAGCAGGGATTACCTCAGCAGTTATCTTCTTCGGCTGTTCTGGGCCCGATAGATATTCACCGGCACCGCAGAGGGCTTGTTCCGGGACCTGACTTGCTGGAGGATGACCGGGAAGCAGTGGAACCTGGCCCCCCCTCCCAGAGCTTTCCATCTCTTTCTCACCGAAGGAACGATCCGCCCCCTCCAATCCTGCGGAGGCACGCGCACTGAATCAGTTTCAGGGAGAAGCGTCGGTTGGAGATTCTAAAGATGCTATAGCCCCCATTGTTATGTCTGATTTAGTGCTTCCTTCTTCAGCTCCGATAGAAGATCCAGGGAAGGTGGGGGACTCATCTGTCAACGTTGCTGCTGGGCATAGTGAAGAATTAACTTCTACAGTTCCTTTCTACCAACCAGTGGAATTGGTAAGACATTCAATAATAACTATAGAATCCTTATGGGATGCTATCCAAGCACTTAATACCAATACCATTTGTTGTAATGAAGACACATCAGGCAGGATTCGTGGTGAAGCGTGTCCCCGGGAAGGTCACCTCTCCTCCTCCTTCCTCGGGGCCCCTTTTATCGTGCATAATTCCATAGCATAGCATGCATGCAGATTTGTCATAACATCATTGGGTCCTTGCAAATACATACATCATTCATTGGATGTTACAGTGTCATACCATAAATGTCCTTCCTGGCCTTTATGCTGACTACGCGTAAGCTGGCAGGCCGGGAGGGGAAAAGTTATAAGACTGGACATTGAAGCAGTTTAAGATGTGTTGAACTAGCTGACTAAGTGCAAGAGGAAGTAGGCAAAGAGCAGTTTCGGGTTGCTACAGTTTGAGATATATTCCTGGTGCAGGCGGTCTGATGCAAGTGTTTTGTCAGACAGATTTCCTGTCTCAGTTAGTGGCAGGCTGGAGTTTACACAATTCTGCTGCCTTCAGTGCAGGCCCGGGAAAAGGGAAGTTAGAGTTAACCTCTGACATACTCCTTCAGGGGCTAAGCTTACAATCCCATATCTCACCCTTTTGTTTTATTAAGCAGCACAAAGAAAATCTCTGTATCCATGCTTGAGACCCAATCTGGAGCTAGCTGTGCTTTGCGTATATAGGCTGGAGATAGGGAAGGGGAGATATGGAGAGAAGAGCTGAGCCTGTGTGGTGTGCCAACTGCCGCAGAGCTCTTGATTCCCCATATCACCTAGAGCTTATGCAGCGTGGTGTGCCAACTACTGTAGGGCTCATGATTCCCTATTAAGCAGCATACAGGACATCTTTATATCCAGGTGTAAAGCAAGGTGTCAGCACAGACACAAGATTGGGTATGCATTGAAGGCTGCAGCACAAGCAAATGAGTAAGACAATTATCATGATCACAATAGGAATGATTTGTTTGAGACCACCGATATCAAGAAGCCAGGACCATAGCCAGTCCCAGGGAGATACCGGTGTTCTATCTGAGAGTGGCGCTTCTGCAATCATGGTTTCCATCTGCTCTATGGTATGTGTGAGATTTGCTTTATAATTTGATATGTATACACAGCAATGAGATCCAATTAAGGATTGAAGCTAAGACTGTATCTAAAGAATAACGGTTCTGTAATGCTACCTCTCTAATCTGAGAAACTTCTTTTGTGAGTAGTTTTAAAGCATGGACTGTCTGATTAAATAGGGCAGTCGTCCAGTTAGCAAGGATGTGTAAATCTCTGTAATTCATAGCTGTTCCCATTGGGGGAAACAGACTTCTGTATACTTATCTATGGGACTCTTGATCGCCTCCCTGTTGTTGCAGAGCCTTGCTTTAGGTAAATTTTTGACTGCATAGTATGAGGGGAGGAGGTAGCCTAGAGTGCATCTGCCTCTCCATTTTGGGGGAATGTGCATATATGCTCTACGCCCACATAACATCCAAATGTTCCCTATCTGGTTAGTGGACCAGCTATGGGGCTGTTTGACTTGTTGAACCATTGTGGATACATATTCACACAAGCCAAATTGCCTGTCTGAGAATTTTTCTCCTCTTTCACACCTTTTTGTTTCTCCCATTGAGCATCCTGAGATCAGCCAATTGCACATATAGTGGGTAAAGCTATGCAAATATTCTGTGATATTTTGTGAGAATTCTGGGTGTGCTATTACATTAGAGTATGATCTAATCATGACTTCTTCTAATACAATGGTTTGGCTACAATATGGATATTTCCCCACCTGAAGTCCCTCACCATCCCCGGGATCATATTCCCAACACAATGCAGCAGTCTCTTGAATACGGCTACCGATGGGTATTATGGTATTGTCAATTGGAGAGTTAAGGGGATACCTTCCTCTCGGCCAAGGGTAAGTAGTCCAACCTGTAAGATTAAGTGGCACGGCGTGCATCATTAGTCCTCCTCGAGTATGTGTTGGCATGTGTGTGCAGATCCAACAGTCTGTTTGGTTCAATAGTTGTGATAAACATAAGAACATAAGAAAATGCCATACTGGGTCAGACCAAGGGTCCATCAAGCCCAGCATCCTGTTTCCAACAGTGGCCAATCCAGGCCATAAGAACCTGGCAAGTACCCAAAAACTAAGTCTATTCCATGTAACCATTGCAAATGGCAGTGGCTATTCTCTAAGTGAACTTAATAGCAGGTAATGGACTTCTCCAAGAACTTATCCAATCCTTTTTTAAACACAGCTATATTAACTGCACTAACCACATCCTCCGGCAACAAATTCCAGAGTCTAATTGTGCATTGAGTAAAAAAGAACTTTCTCCGATTAGTTTTAAATGTGCCCCATGCTAACTTCATGGAGTGCCCCCTAGTCTTTCTACTATCCGAAAGAGTAAATAACCGATTCACATCTACCCGTTCTAGACCTCTCATGATTTTAAACACCTCTATCATATCCCCCCTCAGTCGTCTCTTCTCCAAGCTGAAAAGTCCTAACCTCTTTAGTCTTATCTCATAGGGGAGTTGTTCCATTCCCCTTATCATTTTGGTAGCCCTTCTCTGTACCTTCTCCATCGCAATTATATCTTTTTTGAGATGCGGCGACCAGAATTGTACACAGTATTCAAGGTGCGGTCTCACCATGGAGCGATACAGAGGCATTATGACATTTTCCGTTTTATTCACCATTCCCTTTCTAATAATTCCCAACATTCTGTTTGCTTTTTTGACTGCCGCAGCACACTGTACTGACGATTTCAATGTGTTATCCACTATGACACCTAGATCTCTTTCTTGGGTTGTGGCACCTAATATGGAACTCAACATTGTGTAATTATAGCATGGGTTATTTTTCCCTATATGCATCACCTTGCACTTATCCACATTAAATTTCATTTGCCATTTGGATGCCCAATTTTCCAGTCTCACAAGGTCTTCCTGCAATTTATCACAATCTGCTTGTGATTTAACTACTCTGAACAATTTTGTGTCATCTGCAAATTTGATTATCTCACTCGTCGTATTTCTTTCCAGATCATTTATAAATATATTGAAAAGTAAGGGTCCCAATACAGATCCCTGAGGCACTCCACTGTCCACTCCCTTCCACTGAGAAAATTGCCCATTTAATCCTACTCTCTGTTTCCTGTCTTTTAGAGAGTTTGCAATCCACGAAAGGACATCGCCACCTATCCCATGACTTTTTACTTTTCCTAGAAGCCTCTCATGAGGAACTTTGTCAAACGCCTTCTGAAAATCCAAGTATACTATATCTACCGGTTCACCTTTATCCACATGTTTATTAACTCCTTCAAAAAAGTGAAGCAGATTTGTGAGGCAAGACTTGCCCTGGGTAAAGCCATGCTGACTTTGTTCCATTAAACCATGTCTTTCTATATGTTCTGTGATTTTGATGTTTAGAACACTTTCCACTATTTTTCCTGGCACTGAAGTCAGGCTAACCGGTCTGTAGTTTCCCGGATCGCCCCTGGAGCCTTTTTTAAATATTGGGGTTGCATCGGTAATGTACATATTGGATTGCCAATAGTTCTTGTTCAGACATCGCCATGGCAGGAGAGATGAAGCTAAATATGAGGATACAGAGCACAATTGTTAATGAGTTGGCATTCAGGCAAGAAAAGGCAGCTAATAAGAAGTTCTCTGGAGTTTTTTCAAGGCCTTGCTGTTCCAAGAGTTGTGCAGATTGGTCAGATAGCGCTTTGATCTGTCCCCAGGTCATCTGATGCTGCTTTTTGCGGGGAGTCCGGTCTCTGTCCTTCTGAGGGTTGTGGAGGCTCAGGGAGAAATTGTTTAATGAGGGCGTTACCTATGTTCCAGGAAGAGAAGAAGCAACATTACAAACATACTGGCTATCAGAAATAATGTTTAAATCAGTATTCATAAAACGTTGCAAAGCAAGAATGACTGCAGCTATACGTATGTAAAGGCATCATTCACAATTAGCTGTGGGTTTTGAGGGCTGGAGTAAGTTCCATAAATGTCATAGTCAATCTTTCAGCAATGTGTATCAATTTTTTATTCATCAAGGCTTAATTGTGATATGTGTTTCTTATGGCTTCGGGTACCTAATATAGGAAAAGAACTGAAATTCAAATTAATTAATGAGAAGATTTCATCATGGCTATAACTTTACTATTACTAATCTTATATAATGTTTTCCCACTTTATTATTAAAAACAATGAAGAAACAACTTAAGTGTCATATCAGATGTATCAGAAATAAAATTAGATCAAAGATCAAAAATCAAAAAGATGTGTGAGAAATGTTTGAAAAATGTTAAAATAAGCTGCAAAGTGAAGTGTTCATCTTCACATCTCTCATGGCAGGAAGGCTGTCAATCTGGAAAATATTAAAATCTGGCACACAGCAAAAAATTATTACGGTAATGATGAAAGTGAAATTTTTACTTTTTTAACCTTGGAGAATCAATTCTATTATACAATTTAATAAAATCAATTTGGATTTGCAAGAAAAGGCTTGGGAGGGATTGCTTTAGATGTAGCAACCTCTATCAGTAAAAAATAATAAAGGTTCAGAATTCTAAATAAAATTTTAGAAAAAGAAAATAAAACTGAAGTTTCCTTAAGTCAGGAGGGTCATAGACCTGAAAAATGAAAACTAGTATTCAAAGAATTATTAAAATAATAATAATATAGTACAACTGTTAGAATAGCATAGCGCCTCCTAGTGGATGCACTATCATCACTGTATAGATGTCAACCTGGAATAAATACAATCAATAAGATTCTGAGCTGAAGTGTAATGTGCAATACTAAATAATTAGAATAATTGGAACTTAAACATCAAACAGTTAATTATCAAATAAGTAGAACTTAAATATGCTCTATTTAAACAAAAGTAAATCTGTTTTCCTTTTTTTTTCTTCTGTTCGCTCAGCACTGAACTGACAAGAGCACTTCCCTAAAAAGCAGTGCTCTGTCTGTACACACCAAAGCAACTGTTACTTCCCATTTTTTCTTTTTTTTCTCTAAGATTCAGTTCAATTAATTATTTGGTGAAAGTGTCCTCTCAGATTTACTATTAAAATTTGATAATCTCTAGGAATCATGTTTGGATTTGGAGTGCCGCACTGAAGCGGACCCATAGGTTGCAGAATAGCATTGATGGCTCGGAGATCGTGGAGAAGTCTCCACTTCCCTGATTTCTTTTTGATTACAAAAACAGGTTTAAGTTTGCTGTGCCTGAGCTGGAGGGATTTGTTACTGTTAGCCAGCGAGCACTGCGGCGGGCCAGCTGTCTTCCTCCCACCCCCCACACTGAGGGGGAGTCTACGGTCGGCCAGTCGGTGGGCCAGTTATCTGTGGTTATGACTGACACATCGGCTCCTGAATCTAAAATGCCTTCAAAGGGCTTACCATCTAGCAAGTAGGTTCTCCTTGCTTTCTCTTTTCTGATTGCCTGAGTCACTGCTAAAATGCTAGGATGCAGTGCTGGGGCTCGGGTAGATCCGAAGCCGCTGGAGCCTCTGGCAGTCTGCTGTTCTCCTTTGGGCAAGATACAGGGGACCATGACTAGCTGTGCCCAGGAGTCCCCTTTGTGCAATGTGAGGGAGGATTTGGTTTCGAATTGGATCATAATAGTACCTTCATAATCAGAATCTACAACCCCTGGAATGACATAGATCCCTGCCTTGCCTGCAGTGGACCGGGGTAGAATCAGCCTGACAGTTTGTTCGGGCAGAGGGCCTGTGAGCTGAGAGGGCATCAGAGGGACCTGCCCTGGGAATGCTACAAATTTTTTGTCTTGGTTAATAAGATCTATGCCGGCACTGCCAATGACTTCTGCTGTGGTTGATTGCGCCTGGATCTTAGGGGCTGCGACAATTGGGCTGGGGCTTGTCGCTGGCCCGGAATCTAGTTTCCCTGACTGGTACTTCGGCACTGATTTGCCCAGTGGAACCCTTTCTTACATTTTGGGCACACAGTTTTTGGTCGTGATCTAGAGTCCCCTGCAGAATTGGTTCCTTTATACACCCCGCCACCTGGGGCTCGACAATGCTGTTTAAAATGGCCGGGTTTCTTACAGTTAAAACACATGCCTTTGGGTTTGTGAAATTGACCTTTCTGTAGGGCAACAGCGAGGGCATCCATCTGAAAGGCGTGGGTGCCCACATCTGCACAAGCCTTAAGCATATCTGCTAGGTTATAATCAGGTCTGCCAACTATGGACTGCAAAATTTTACAGCAGTCGGCATTTGCATTTTCAAAAGCTAACTTTAGTAGGAGCTCTATGCTCGCTTCTGGATTATCTACCTGTTGCCTAATGGCTTCCTGTAAGCGATCAACAAATTGTGTGTAGGGCACTGTCGCTGTTTGTCGGGTCATTATAAATGACTTTGTGACCTTTCCAGATTCGGGGACTTTTTTTAAAGGCTTTATTTACGCAGCAGATAATTGCTGGATAGGCAACCGCTGGTATGCCTATTGCTTGCTGTTCTATGGTGGCAAATTGACCTGATCCAAATAGCTGCTCTGGTAAGTAGGCACCACCTGAAGTGGTTCCTGCTATCAATGCTTCTCTTTGGTATTCAGATTCCCATACTACATACTGAGCTGGGGTGAGGAGCATATGGGACAGGTCTTTCCAATCTTGGGGAACTAATTTATAGCCATTAGACATTGCCTCAAGCAGCCCTCGGGTGTAAGAGGAGTGGAACCCTGTCTCCTTGATGCTTGTGCGGAGTTCCCTGAGAACACTATAGGGAAGGGCGGACCAATTCATTTCTCTCCCGCCCATATCATTGATCATTTCTGTGATGGGAAAGGCTTGAAGTCCTTTTAACAGTTCTTCCCCTGTACGGTTACCCTTTTGTTGTTCCTGGAGAAAACTCATTCGAACTGCACCGCACGGACCAGGTTGTGGCTTGATTGTGCTTAGGGGCTGCTTTTCTGAATAAGGCTGGGAGGTCTGAATGGACTGTGTCATGGGTTCTGGCATGGGAAGCTGAGGATACAGCGAAGTTGCTGTTCCTGAGGGATTTTGCGGATATGGTGGGGATGAGTGTGTGCAGTAGCTGTGCTGATGGGCAGTCTGTCTGCTTCTTTACTGTCTGTGTCTAAGGATGCATGAACTGGAGATGGTGCCTTGAGATTTTTAGTCCTTAAGTGTTCTAGAGCCTCTGTGCACTTTTGCCAGAGCAACAATTGCCTTATGGGAGTTCATGGAGACGTATGAATGGTATTACCTATCTGAATCTAATCATCTACATTCAGAGTTCCAGATTCTGGGTACCAAGAACAACGGCAAGCTATTTCTCCTATCAATTTTTCCATATCCCCCAATTTGACTTGTGCTATTTCTCCCTTGGTGACGAAATAATGATTCTTTACTAATTTTTTCAGTTCTTCTGCATGAGACTTCTGCTGAACTGAAAGTTTACCTCCCATACTCACGAATGTTTGGGAGCAGACTCACTGAGAAAAAAAAAACGTAAAAAAAATACTTACACTTGCAGGAGCAGGTCTGCTGATTTATGGTGCGCACCTAGGCTTTTTGTCCAGCCGAATGAGCAGGGAGCTTGTCACGTCTCGGATCACATCGGGCTCACCAGATGTTGTAATGAAGACACATCAGGCAGGATTCGTGGTGAAGCGTGTCCCTGGGAAGATCACCTCTCCTCCTCCTTCCCCGGGGCCCCTTTTATTGTGCATAATTCCTTAGCATAGCATGCATGCAGATTTGTCATAACATCATTGGGTCCTTGCAAATACATACATCATTCATTGGATTTTACAGCGTCATACCATAAATGTTCTTCCTGGCCTTTATGCTGACTACGCGTAAGCTGGCAGGCCGGGAGGGGAAAAGTTATAAGACTGGACATTGAAGCAGTTTAAGATGTGTTGAATTAGCTGACTAAGTGCAAGAGGAAGTAGGCAAAGAGCAGTTTTGGGTTGCTACAGTTTGAGATCTATTCCTGGTGCAGGCGGTCTGATGCAAGTGTTTTGTCAGACAGATTTCCTGTCTCAGTTAGTGGCAGGCTGGAGTTTACACAATTCTGCTGCCTTCAGTTCAGGCCCAGGAAAAGGGAAGTTAGAGTTAACCCCTGACATACTCCTTCAGGGGCTAAGCTTACAATCCCATAACCATTTGGATGGCCATTTGAAATCAGTGGAATCTGAAGTGGCTAACATTAAGGTGAACTGTGATTCATGTAAAAAAGAGCTGGGAAATGTGATGGGCCTACAACAAAATGTTATTAAGGAAAATCAATGACTTTCTTCATGGTTGGAAAACTTGAAAATCAAGTAAAAAGGGCCTTAAAGCCCAGGCACCAGCCACTCTCTCTCCACTTACCTAGGACGTCTCTTCGGAATCGAGGCCTTCCTGCAGCTCGCGCGATCAGCGCCACCCAGTCGGGGTAAGAGCCCCCCTTTGTTAACGTATGACTGACCCCTGCAGGCCCTCCGATGATTGCACCCTTCCTTCAACCAGGAGCCAGGCACACGGCTGAAGTCAGAGAGAGTGACCAAAAAGGGCCTTAAAGCCCAGGCACCAGTCCCTGGCATTGTGCGCCAGGTGTAGCGGGCCGAAGGAGCACGACCAAATGGGCATGCCCCTTAGAGCGCCCCTTTGAGCAACACCTTTGACCCTAAACCTGACAGTTATCTTGAACCAACTTCCAAGAATCCAGAGACAGACATCATACCTCACCACAAACAACTAAAGATGAATCCCACAACTTCAAAACACCCACTTGAAAGAAACCGAAACCTGGTAAATATACACATCAATGACTCTCTAAAAAACATGATTTTCTTAGTTTTCCTCCTCATAAATGCTCAATCGATCACAAAAGAATTCATGCTGATTTCTGACATCCTACAAGATCATAAACCGGACTTTATTGCTATAAATGAAACATGGCTTAAAAAAATGGACCAAGTAATAGCAAATCAGATAACCAACAGCTCATATGATCTATTTTCCATACTCAGAATTGCACGTAGAGGAGGAGGAATAATGTTAATTATTAAAAAAAGCTTTGCCATGAAAGTAATCACTCACTCATTCCCACATCATTTTGAGGTAGCATTATTCGACTCAGAAAATCTCCAGATCTGCCTAGTTTACTGCCCCCCCCCAAAAAAACTATTTGACAATGATATCTCCCCTTTAATAGAATTCTTCATTTCAAATATCAACCACAAAAATCCCTCAATTATTCTCGGAGATTTCAATCTTCATACTGATGAAACCCTGCTATCACATTCCTGCCAAACCCTGATAGACATGTTATCTGTCCTCAACTTCACACCACATAAAGCAGGCCACACTCTTGACCTCATCTTTACAAATGATAAATTCTCCTCTAACCCCACTGTATCATGCTCACTAATTCCATGGTCAAACCACTACCTCATACATTGTCAGACAGCAATGGACAGAAACAACAAGGTAAAAAAAACCCCCAATCCCTCCTCCTTCAAATACAGACCACCATTTCCACTAGACCTACTACAGCAAGAACTCGAAAAACAATTAAGGAACATAGATCTACCAAATATCAACAATGCCTCCCAATCATGGCTGCAAATAACAACAGAAGTAGCTAATACCATAAATTCAGAAAGAACTAAGCGGATTGTTAAAAGAAAAAACACAAACCCATGGTTCAACAAACAACTGAGAGAGACCAAATCAACCCTAAGAAGAAAAGAAAAAGATTGGCGCAAAAACAAATGCCCACTAACACTAGCAAGATACCGCACAAACTTTGCATACTATAAAAACATGATTAACAAAACAAAACGAGAATACTACAGCAATAAAATTCAAAACTACTCAAACAATGCAAAAACCCTATTCAACATAGTAAAAAATTTAACCTCAGACAGCAACAATAACAACACACACCCAAGCAAATACCTAAGCCAAGAACTAGCAAATTTCTTCAAAAACAAAATAATCAAAATTACAGAAAACATAAACAATACCACAAAACACAACATAAATCTAATTAATAAAGACATAATAACATGGTCCACATTTGAACCTGTATCATCCAATGAAATCAAGAGTCTAAATAAAACACTAAACCCTGCTTGCCATGAACTCGATAAAATACCAATTCAAACCCTAAAAGAAATATCACAAACCATTACCCCAATCATCATAACAATCATCAATAAATCACTAGAGGAAGGAGAAATACCACACCTAAAACAAAACAACATCCTACACCCAACTCAACATGGTTTCCGAAAACACTACAGCACGGAAACCCTACTCCTAACCCTATCAGACAGAATCTTAAGAGGTTTCAATAATGGCCAACGATACATACTAATCTTAGTAGACCTATCTGCGGTCTTCGACACTGTCGAACATAAAAGCCTAATAGGACGACTATACGAAATTGGTCTGGCTGATAAAACTCTAAACTGGTTCACTTCCTTCCTCCGCAACAGATAATTCCAGGTAAACATTAACAACTCCATCTCAGAGTCTATTCCACTAGAAAACGGAGTGCCACAAGGATCAGCCTTATCAGCCACCCTGTTTAATATATATCTTCTCCCATTATGCCAATTGCTCTTGAGACTCGGCATCACCTACTTTATGTATGCCGATGACATCCAACTAATCATTCCAGTAACAAACACTTTAGAAAATGCCCTTAAACTATCAGCTATATATCTCAATAACATAAAAATCTACTAAATCAAATGAAATTCTGCCTTAACATGGATAAGACAGAATGCATTCTGCTTGAAAGAAAAAACTCAGGAGATCACACCAATAACACTATTATAATCGACAACACCATCATCAAGCTAAAAGAAAATGTCAAAGATCTGGGTATATGGCTTGACCCCAAATTGAACTTCAAAAAACACATATCCATAAAAATTAAAGAGGGTTTCAACAAATTACTAATTCTTAAACCCCTAAAACCTCTCCTAAATCCACCAGAATTTAGAACCATACTCCAATCCCTGATCTTCACAAACTTCGACTACTGCACTCCTTTACTATTAGGACTATCCAAAACAACCACACACCCACTTCAAATATACAAAATGCCACAGCTAGAATACTTACCGGCCATAAAAAAACAGAACACATCACCCCAGTCCTAAAAGAACTTCAATGGTTACCTGACAAAAAACGAATAGAGTACAAAATCCTATCCATCCTACACAAATCAATACATAACAACGAATTTGATTTGATAACATCATACAAAAACATAAGCCACGACAAAACACTAGATCTACAAATAAAGCCTTACTAGCTATCCCCCCAGTAACATCTGCCATTCTTACCACTATAAGACATAGAGCGATGTCGATAGCTGAACCACAGCTGTGGAATACATTACCAAAAAACCTAAGGCTGCAAAACAATACAAAGCTATTTAAAAAACTACTCAAAACATGGCTATTTCAACAAGCCTACAAAGATGGCATTGGATAAACAACACTAACTTATGCAATGCAACAACATTCATAACTGTTAGCGCTCACCCCGCCAGGAGGGCGGAGTGAGCGGTCTGGTAGCGATCAGCTCCTCCCAAGGGGAGGAGATAGCAATCTGATTGGCTTGGCTCCTGTAGGAGGAGGACTTTAGCAATCTGTTAGTGCTCTGCTCCCCCAGAGTGGAGGAGTAGCAAACAGTTATGCTTTGTTCCTGTAGAAAGATGAGCCAGCAACCTGTATGATCCCCACGGGGAGTTAGCTTTCTGATATGGATCAGCTTCCGCAAAGAGAGGAGTAATGGTCTGATGTGGGTTGGCTCCCACAGAGTGGCAGATGATAACACCGCTCTATTAGTGTAAGGAGTAACACTTAGTAGAAATAGTGAATCCCTGGGCCGATGGCAGATGACAGCGCCCTCAAGTGGAGATCCTGAGAGGGACCACCGGCTAGGCTGGAGTATTGAGACAAACACAGATAGTTCTTTATTAGACTGGAAGCAGGACCACCAGAGGTGGCAGTAGTGAGATGAAGTGCCTGGCAGGGCTGAAGTCCCTCTGATACTGGAACTACGATCTCTGAGTTGCTGAGCTGTAAGGAGAGACTATAGGTAGTGAGTAGACAGGGTATGCTGGACATAACCAGTGGTAGATGATACACTCACAATTGTAGATATGTGTATTGTCTTCTTATGCAACACAGAGTCTTCAGTATTCAGGAACAGAAGCCACAGGCGAGTACTGGTTCCTATAGGCAGTCTGAAATAGAACTCATAATAACTGTGTCTGGGATGGCTTCTGGAATAGAAGAGAGGCTAGAAGAGATTTAGGAACATAGGCACTCGTGGAGCGAGTACCGATTCCTATTTGTTAATCTGTAATAGTAATCCATAAGATATAGGTAATATGCGATATCTTCTGAGGAAGAAGAGAGTCTGAAAAAGGTATTAGGAACATAGGCCCTTGTGGAGCGAGTACTGGTTCCTATCTGCAATGGTAACTCACGATCTCCATACCTGCGATAATGTCTTAGACTGAAGGGAGTCTTAGAGATTAGGAACATGGGCCCTCATGGAGTGAGTGCCGGTTCCTGTCTGTAATAGGACTCACTGTGTTCACATCTGTGATCGCCTCCAGGCAATAGGAGTCTTCTGAGTATTCAGGAACGTAGGCCCTCGAGGAGCGAGTACCAGATCCCGTCCAGCAATCTGAAATCAAGAAGAGAGAGAGCGGGGCCCCCGAGGAGTGGGTACCCCTAGGTGAGTTTGTAGAGGCAGAGTAGCGGAGAAAGGATTCCCCGAGAGTTGTGAGGAAGGAATTCCAACCCTTGTCCTTGCTAACTCAATTCGAAGTAGCAATCGAAGACCTTTTATGTTGGAAGCGGATGACATCACTACGGGGAATGCCCCCGAGGTTCGCGCCCTTGCTGGTACAAAGTCTGTAGCGTGCAGGTGCGCGCGCCCTTACGTCATCAAGAACATGGCGGATCCGTGGCACGGGCCAGCTCGGGGATTCCAGGAAGAAAATGGCGAGAAGAAGCTGTGGCAGCATCTGTCCGTCAGACCCGAAGGGAGTCGCCATAAGTTAGAGAGGGTGGAGCGAGGGCGAGAATAGGCATGAACGCAACAATAACCCTTCTAACACAAAGCACTTTTGAGGCCCCTGGGCACATATGAGTTAGAAACTACACATACTCTACACCCTCACCTAGCCATGAAGGCATTCTAATCAGTCTCCCCTCCTTTTCCCCCATTTTCACTCTATTTTGAGAATCATGTTAAAATAACATTCTACACAATGCAAGGTATTGAGTGAAGCACTGACACTTCAAAACAAAACTTCACTCCACAATTTTAACAAACAACTTCAAGTATGAGTCTACTCAGATATTGGAAAATGGAGGAAAAAGACCTCAGAGCCTCCTGTTTGTTCTATGAAGAACATACGACATGTACGAGGTAATTGTAATCATCAGTCTTAAAAACCTCCAACCAACCACACTTTTTATTACGATAATTAACTCAATTTTTTTTTTTCTTTTTCTTTTTTGGTTTTTCTTAAAATCAATGCAATTTGCCTTCCATTACTGCAGGGGTCAGGAACCTTTTTGGCTGAGAGAGCCATAAACGCCACATATTTTAAAATGTAATTCCATGAGAGCCATACAATATGTTTAAAACTAAATACAAATAAATGTGTGCATTTTATGTAAGATCACACTTTTAAAGTACAATAAGTCTCTGAAAATATTACACCAGGCCTTAAGACACCAATACATCTCCTATTAGGAAAACGGACCAAGTCAGGCTGCTATAGAGTCCTACACAGAAACTACACGCCAGCAGAAAACCTCACCTGAATCACGTGCTGTCCCTCACCTAACATAGAATAAAGAGACCAAAACGCATAACAAGAAGCATGCAGAAAAAATTGAATTGGAAACTGCAACAAGCCAGAGTCTCTGTATGCAGTGTAACAAAGGAAAAAAGAAACATCCTTATAAAACATCCTTATAAAACAAATCAAGAAATATAAAATCATCAGCAGTAAAACTGTACTAACAAAAAGAACATATTTCGAAACAGCTGATGAGTGGAATATCCAATAATTAAAAACTCATATAAAACATTTCCAGATACCAACAAAATATTTCAAAATAGCAGACACAAAGACCCAGTAATGAAAAATAATAAGGATACAAAAATTTTTTTGCTCTGCATACCTGGGAACGTTTGATATCCAGGTGTCCTGAGATTGTTCTGAATTAGCAGGAGGTGGGGTGGTTTGCTTGGAACTTTCTCCTCTCTCAGTCACATACCAGCGCTCTCTCTCATACTGGCTCTCAATGACACACCTATACACACTAGGGATGTGAATCGTTTTCCATATCGTCTTAACGATAGAAATCGTGTGGCAGGGCAAGAAAATCGTCTTAGGCACGATTTTTTAGTTAAAAAATCGTTAAAAATCGTTTTTTCCGATTAGTGCGCACTAACTCGAGTTAGTGCGCACTAACGGGAGTTAGTGCGCACTAACTGGGAGTTAGTGCGCACTAACTGAAAATGATACAATTTGACACTTTTCAGGTCAGTTAAGGTCAGTTTAGGAATGAATATGTATTCCTATTGGCTGCCCTCTTATTTATTCATGTTACCAAGTTTCCTACTGACAGTATATGGGGGATGGGAAATGGAAACAGTTGGTAGCTTGACAAAACAAGTAATGTGATCAGTCAATGTGACTAGAACTTGTGCCCTAACCCTGATACCAGGGGTATTGTGATCTTCCTGCACACAGTGCCCTATCCCTATTAATACCAGGAGTGTTGTGATCTTCCTGCACACAGTGCCCTATCCCTAATACCAGGGGTGTTGTGATCTTCCTGCACACAGTGCCCTATTCCTGATACTGGGGGTGTTGTGATCTTCCTGCACGCAGTGCCCTATTCCTGATACCGGGGGTGTTGTGATCTTCTTGCACACATCCCGATATCAGGGATAGGGCACTGCATGCAGGAAGATCACAACACTCCTGGTATTAATAGGGATAGGGCACTGCATGCAGGAAGATCACAACACTCCTGGTATTAATAGGGATAGGGCACTGCATGCAGGAAGATCACAACACCCCTGGTATCAGGGATAGGGCACTGTGTGCAGGAAGATCACAATACCCCGGAGGAGTGAGGGTCAGGCAGCTCCCCCCTGTCTGTGAAGCCAGCCTCTCACTAGTAATGCAGGGAGGGAGCTGTCTCAGACTTCACCATCCTCCCCCCCCCCCCCCCTTACCCACACACCATTCACTAGCTGGGACATGGGGGAAGTCAGGAGTGAGGGTCAGGCAGCTCCCCCCTGTCTGTGAAGCCAGCCTCTCACTAGTAATGCAGGGAGGGAGCTGTCTCAGACTTCACCATCCACCCCCCCCCCTCACCCACACACCATTCACTAGCTGGGACATGGGGGAAGTCAGGAGTGAGGGACAGGCAGCTCCCCCCTGTCTGTGAAGCCAGCCTCTCACTAGTAATGCAGGGAGGGAGCTGTCTCAGACTTCACCATCCTCCCCCCCCCCCTCACCCACACACCATTCACTAGCTGGGACATGGGGGAAGTCAGGAGTGAGGGTCAGGCAGCTCCCCCCTGTCTGTGAAGCCAGCCTCTCACTAGTAATGCAGGGAGGGAGCTGTCTCAGACTTCACCATCCTCCCCCCCCCCCCTCACCCACACACCATTCACTAGCTGGGACATGGGGGAAGTCAGGAGTGAGGGTCAGGCAGCTCCCCCCTGTCTGCGAAGCCAGCCTCTCACTAGTAATGCAGGGAGGGAGCTGTCTCAGACTTCACCATCCTCCCCCCCCCCCCCCCTCACCCACACACCATTCACTAGCTGGGACATGGGGGAAGTCAGGAGTGAGGGTCAGGCAGCTCCCCCCTATCTGTGAAGCCAGCCTCTCACTAGTAATGCAGGGAGGGAGCTGTCTCAGACTTCACCATCCTCCCCCCCCCCCCTCACCCACACACCATTCACTAGCTGGGACATGGGGGAAGTCAGGAGTGAGGGTCAGCCAGCTCCCCCCTGTCTGTGAAGCCAGCCTCTCACTAGTAATGCAGGGAGGGAGCTGTCTCAGACTTCACCATCCTCCCCCCCCCCCCTCACCCACACACCATTCACTAGCTGGGACATGGGGGAAGTCAGGAGTGAGGGTCAGGCAGCTCCCCCCTGTCTGTGAAGCCAGCCTCTCACTAGTAATGCAGGGAGGGAGCTGTCTCAGACTTCACCATCCTCCCCCCCCCCCCCTCACCCCTCACCCACACACCATTCACTAGCTGGGACATGGGGGAAGTCAGGAGTGAGGGTCAGGCAGCTCCCCCCTGTCTGTGAAGCCAGCCTCTCACTAGTAATGCAGGGAGGGAGCTGTCTCAGACTTCACCATCCACCCCCCCCCCCTCCCCCACACACCATTCACTAGCTGGGACCTGGGGGAAGTCAGGAGTGAGGGTCAGGCAGCTCCCCCCTGTCTGTGAAGCCAGCCTCTCACTAGTAATGCAGGGAGGGAGCTGTCTCAGACTTCACCATCCTCCCCCCCCCCCCTCACCCACACACCATTCACTAGCTGGGACATGGGGGAAGTCAGGAGTGAGGGTCAGGCAGCTCCCCCCTGTCTGTGAAGCCAGCCTCTCACTAGTAATGCAGGGAGGGAGCTGTCTCAGACTTCACCATCCTCCCCACCCCCCCCCCTCACCCACACACCATTCACTAGCTGGGACATGGGGGAAGTCAGGAGTGAGGGTCAGGCAGCTCCCCCCTGTCTGTCAAGCCAGCCTCTCACTAGTAATGCAGGGAGGGAGCTGTCTCAGACTTCACCATCCTCCCCCCCCCCCCCTCACCCACACACCATTCACTAGCTGGGACATGGGGGAAGTCAGGAGTGAGGGTCAGGCAGCTCCCCCCTGTCTGTGAAGCCAGCCTCTCACTAGTAATGCAGGGAGGGAGCTGTCTCAGACTGGTATCAGGGTTAGGGCACTGTGTGCAGGAAGATCACAACACTCCTGGTATTAATAGGGATAGGGCACTGTAAGAGATGACTGTAGTAGATTGAATAAAGATCTGATGTTTCTGCTCTCCTCACACCAAACAAAAACAACACACAAGCAGAGAAGCCCTTCTTACAAAGCTGAGCTAGTGAGTTAAGTAGGAGGAAAAGTAAACATACTGGTGCCAGTGTGGCTACTTAAAAAATACACTTACCAACAATCAATTACATATATTTGAACTGTGTACAGTTCCAGCCAGGACCACCTTTCTAAAATGCACAGTGATTGGCAATTCAACATGCACTAGCATTTCAGGTGCCTGCTAACAAAAATAATAAACAAACAAGTTCTAGTCACGTGAGTGCTGATCATTACATTACTTTTTTTGTCAAGCTTCCAACTGTTTCCATTTCACATCCCCCCAACCATATTGGTAACATCAATAGATAAGAGCACAGCCAGCCAATAGGAATACATACATACATATTCATTCCTAAGTGACCTTTACTGACCTGGGAAGTGTGAACACTTTGTTTCATTTTCTGTTGGTGTTCGTTAGTTTCCAGTTCCATTTCCCATCCCCCCAACCATCACCTCAGTGGTAACCTTGGTAACATCAATAGATAAGAGGGCAGCCAGCCAATAGGAACACATATTCATTCCTAACTGACCTTCAGTGACCTGGAAAGTGTTTATTTGTATCATTTTCAGTTAGTGCGCACTAACGGGGAGTTAGTGCGCACTAACTCGAGTTAGTGCGCACTAACACGATTTAACGATTTTTAACGATAAATCGTTAGAATTTCTATTGTATCGTGTTCTATAACGATTTAAGACGATATAAACATTATCGGACGATAATTTTAATCGTTGAAAAACGATTCACATCCCTAATACACACATGCTCTCAGTACTCACATAGACACATGCTTTTTCTCTCTCACTTATATAGGCTCTTAATTACACATATGCTGTCTATCTTTTCACGCTTACACACACACACAGGCTTTCAATCACATAAATACATGCTGTCTTTTTCTCTCACACACAGATTCTCATTCACATGCTTACAAACATGTCCTCTCTTTCTCTCATTTACACACAGGCTCTCAATCACATACTCACATGCTCCCTCACCTAAATCAGCTCTCAATCACACACAGACACACATGGTCTCTCTCTTACTTATACACACAGGTTCTTAATCATACATACACATGATCTCTCTCCCACACAAAGGATCTCAATCATACACACATACTCTTTCACACAAACAGGTTTTCAATCACAAACTTACACATACAGGTTCCCAATGGTAAACTTACATTCATGCTCTCTCTCTCACAGGCAGGCTCTCAATCACAGACATACTCTCTTTCACATATACAGGCTCTCAATCATTCACATACATGCAATCTCTCACTCACACACACAAACACACGCGTGCCCCCCCCCCCCCCCGTGGCCCGGAAGAGGAAGTGGAGTGTATCGGGTGCGTGAGCGGCAAGAAGAGGCCACGCTAGTGCGCTCGGCATCGGCTCGAAGAAAAGAAGACTGCAGCGCGGCTCGGAGGAAAATGAAGAACTTCAACCGCGGCCGATGGGACTCCGCCTCCGCGAAGGCTGAAAATGAAGAGGTTAGCATTGGGAGGAGGCTGCTGCTGCCGTGAGTTCCCGGGGTGGGGGTGGGGGAGAGAGAGAGTGAATGAGCGAGCAAGTTGTGTTTGCTCGCTCATTCACTCTCTCTCTCCCCCACCCCGGGAACTCGCGGCAGCAGCAGCCTCCTCCCAACGCTAACCTCTTCATTTTCAGCCCTCGCGGAAGCGGAGTCCCATCGGCCGCGGTTGAACATTTTCCTCTGAGCCGCGCTGCAGTCTTCTTTTCTTCGGGCCGATGCCGAGCGCACTAGCGTGGCCTCTTCTTACCGCGCACGCACCCGATACTCTCCACTTCCTCTTCCGGGGGGGGGGGGGCGGGAAGAAGAGAGCACGCCGGTGCCGCTGATTCCAGCTGTTCTGCCGCGTTCTGCCCGGGCTGACAGCATTTTAAGCCCAGGCGGAGGAGGACCGGGGAGCAGCTGGGTCAGCGGGAAAGTGTGGCGACACTTGTCTTCGAGCCAGTTGCAGCCCTCAAAAGAGCCATATCTGGCTCGCGAGCCATGGGTTCCCGACCCCTGCATTACTGTTATACAAAAATCATCACTGAATATGTTGCTCAAAATTGTAATATATAAACCACAACGAGTGCAGAAAAGTATAACTTAGTCCAAGTATCTTCTAATTCATGCTTTATTGTATCTTTACATCACTGATATTTAAGCGGCAACTCTACTGTTTATAATTACATCAAATTGGGTCTCCCGACATGGACCCGTGTTTCGCAGTGGTTGCGTCGGGAGGGACGTGGAATTCACAACACATCTGTAAATAAACATGTAATAAGGACTAAGTAAAAAATAGGCAACAAACCGACAACAGAGAAACTTGTAAAATTTAAAGATACAGACATACCGTATACTTCTCAGTGATCTTTTTACAGGGAGCGCATAGTAAAATGGAGTACCAGAGTTTTAAAGTTATTGAAAAAGGCGCCAACCCATTCCACCAATCAGAACACAGGAATCAAGGATCAATCAGAAGAAAGCCTTACAGAGCTATTATCTATTGTTTACCAGAATTGTTACCTCAGTTTACCCTTGTTAAATGTAAACCGATCCGATATGGTTATTTACCATGAAGGTCGGTATAAAAAACTGTTAAATAAATAAATAAATAAATAAATAAACAAATGCCATTCCAATTCTTTATTGAAACCTTTTGGAGAGACGGTATCCAGAGTGTATATCCACCTCTGTTCGTTGCGTATTAAAAACTCAGAATAATCCCCACCCCGAGTTGAACAGTCCACAACTTCCAAGACAAAAAAGAATAAATATGTGATAGAATGTGTGAATTGGGTCCAATGTTCCACAAGGGGGGCATTCTCACGAGAGTGCTTTATGTTAGAACGATGCTCTATAATCCTAGTCTTTACCTTATGAGATGCTTCCCTACATACAGTCTTGGACAGGGACATCGAATGACATAAACGATGCCTTGAGTAGTACAGTCAGAGTGTACTCTCAGATAGTAGGTTTTGTGTTGTGTTGGGTGTTGAAAACTAGACATAGTGACAGTGTGCGAGCAAACTGTACATTGTCCGCATGGTCTATGGAGCCCAATCAAAGATTGGTCAGGGCTTTTGTAATTAAAGTCTGAATGAATTAGCATATCTTTCAAATTTCTCCCCCTACGGTAAGTAAACCTTAGAGGACCCTGAAAAATCCTATTTAGAGAAAGAGCATTCCAATGTCTACGAACAATGTCTGTCACTAATTTACTTAGAGTAGAAAAAGGCAAAATACAATTAGTCACACTATACACAGGTAAAATGCGAGGTAAAAATAACAAGTCTCTATTTATGTTTTAAGCCCGTTTAAGGACTTTCTTTACTACTTTATAAGGGTACCCTTTTTCCCTGAATCGCTGTGATATCTGCTTAGCTTTATTCAGAAAGTCTGTTTTTGAGGAACAAAGCCAACACAGTCTGAGGAGTTGACCTTTTATGTATATTGTTTTTTAACATCCTCGGATGGCAGCTGTCAAAATTTAACAAAGTGTTACGATAGGTTTCTTTTCTAAATATTGTGGTACAAAATTTATTCTCAACAAATTTTACCAGCAGATTAAGGGCACTGCCATGGGGGCGACCATGGCCCCAGGCTGGCATGCCTCTATGTTTCTGACTTTGAAGTGACTTTTGTTTATCCGTCAGAATGGTCTCAATTTGTTTACCTTTGGCTACGTTATATTGATGATGTTTTTTTAATTTGGTTAGGTACAGATTTTGATTTTTTGTTTTTGGATTGGTTGAACAATTGCAATACACACTTACAATTTAATTTTGACATTAACTCTAAAGAAATTTCCTTCCTGGATATAGCCATAATGACTAATGAGAATAAATTTTGTACCACAATATTTAGAAAAGAAACCTATCGTAACACTTTGTTAAATTTTGACAGCTGCCATCCGAGGATGTTAAAAAACAATATACATAGAAGGTCAACTCCTCAGACTGCGTTGGCTTTGTTCCTCAAAAACAGACTTTCTGAGTAAAGCTAAACAGTAGAGATGTGAATCGTGTCATCGATCGTCTTAACGATCGATTTCGGCTGGGAGGGGGAGGGAATTGTATCGTCGCCATTTGGGTTTTTAAAATATCGTTAAAATCGTGAAAATCATGAACCGGCACACTAAAACACCCTAAAACCCACCCCGACCCTTTAAAAAAAATCCCCCCCCAATGCCTTAAATTACCTGGGGTCCAGCAGAGGTCCAGAACGACTTCCTGCAGTCGAATCGTGTTGTCTTCAGCCAGCGCCATTTTCAAAATGGCGGCGCAAAATGGCGCCGGCCGTAGACAACACGATTCGGCTGCAGGAGGTCGTTCTGGACCCCCACTGGACTTTTGGCAAGTCTTGTGGGGGTCAGGAGGCCAGCTTGGGGGGGCCTCCTGACCACCACAAGACTTGCCAAAAGTCCAGCGGGGGTCCGGAACGATCTCCTGCAGTCGATCTCCTGCCGGCGCCATTTTCCGTACGGAAAATGATTCGCGGCAGGAGATCGCTCCCGGACCCCGCTGGACCCCCAGGGACTTTTGGCCAGCTTGGGGGGGCCTCCTGACCCCCACAAGACTTGCCAAAAGTCCAGCGGGGGTCCGGAACGACCTCCTGCAGTCGAATCGTGTTGTCTACGGCCGGCGCCATTTTGCGCCGCCATTTTGAAAATGGCGCTGGCTGAAGACAACACGATTCAACTGCAGGAAGTCGTTCTGGACCTCCGCTGGACCCCAGGTAATTTAAGGCTTTTGGGGGGGGTTCGGGAGGGTGAGGGATTTATTTTAAAGGGTCGGGGTGGGTTTTAGGGTGTTTTAGTGTGCCGGTTTTCCCGCCCTCCCCCTTCCCCTCCCCCTTCCCCTCCCCCTTCCCCCGATTTACGATTTTTTGACGATAAATCGGGGGAATTGTTATTGTATCGCGGCTCTAATGATTTTTGACGATTTAAAATATATCGGACGATATTTTAAATCGTCAAAAAACGATTCACATCCCTACTAAACAGATATCACAGTGGTTCAGAGAAAGAGGGTACCCTTGTAAAGTGGTAAAGAAAGCCCATAAACGGGCTTCAAATGTGAATTAGAGACTTGTTGTTTTACCTGTGGATTGTGTGACTAATTGTATTTTGCCTTTTTCTACTCTAAGGAAATCAGTGACAGACATTGTTTGTAAACATTGGAATGCTCTTTCTCTAAATAAGATTTTTCAGGGTCCTCTAAGGTTTACTTACCGTAGGGGGAGAAATTTGAAAGATATGCTGATTCATTCAGACTTTAATTACAAAAGCCCTGACCAATCTTTGATTGGTCTCCATAGACCATGCGGACAGTGCACAGTTTGCTCGCACATTGTCACCATGTCTAGTTTTCAACACCCAACACAACACAAAACCTACTATCTGAGAGGACACTCTTGACTGTACTACTCAAGGCGTCGTTTATGTCATTCGATGTCCCTGTCTGAGACTGTATGTGGGGAAGACATCTCGTATGGTAAAGACTAGGGGGTAGATTTCTAAATAAAGCGCGATTGCGTACTTTTGTTTGCGCAGCAGGCGCAAACAAAAACACGCTGGATTTTTATAAGATACGCGCATAGCCACACGTATCCTCTAAAATCCTGGATCGGCGCGCGCAAGGCTGCCGATTTTGGGCAGCCTGTGCGCGCCGAGCTGCGCAACCTGCCTCCGTTCCCTCCGAGGCAGCTCCGAAATCGGAGCGGCCTCGGAGGGAACTTCCTTTCGCCCTCCCCTCACCTTCCCCTCCCTTCCCCTACCTAACCCACCCCCCGGCCCTATCTAAACCCCCCCTTACCTTTGTTCCTAGATTTACGCCTGCGAGAAGCAGACGTAAATCTACACGCGCCAGCGGATTGCTGGCGCGCCGTCCTCCAACCCAGGGGCTGGTCCGGAGGCCTGGACCACGTCCCCGGGCCGGCACCACGCCCCCGGTCCCGCCCCGAAACGTCGCATCCCGCCCCCGAAACGCAGCGTCATCGGGTCCCGCCCCCGGGACCTACGCGCGTCCCAGGGCTCTGCGCACGCCGGCGGCATATGGAAAATAGGCGCGCCGGTGTGCAAGGCCCTGCTCGCGTAAATCCAGGTGCATTTACGCGAGCAGGGCTTTTAAAATCCGCCTGTAGGATTATAGAGCATCATTCTAACATAAAGCACTCTCATGAGAATGCCCCCCCCCTTGTGGAACATTGGACCCAATTCACACATTCTATCACAGATTTATTCTTTTTTGTCTTGGAAGTTGTGGACTGTTCAACTCGTGGTGGGGATTATTCTGAGTTTTTAATACGGAACGAACAGAGGTGGATATACACTCTGGATACCGTCTCTCCAAAAGGTCTCTCCAGGCTCCTCAACAAAAACACTTTGTTTTAAAATTTTTAGAGTGCTGGTTTAATTTTTATTTAACTTTTAAAACTTTAGGAACTTCTGGAACAGCAGCCCACTGATGTCACCACCGACATCAGTAAGGATCTCTGGGCCTGCACTACTATCGTGCCAGAGCTTTGCATACAGCCACAATGCTGTGTCTCTCCTTTAAATACTGCAGTGACAGCATCTACAGCATTGCCACTACACTCTGGACCCAGCTGCAGTCAGTGGCACTTCAGGCCTCTCTTCAGGCTGCGAGGAGCTCCTGAGGCTCCCGTGGCCCTTCTTGTCTCCTTCTTGGCCGTCTGCCACATTGGAGGAGTTCCCAAAGTGGCACTGACAGCCTATCAGCTGTTTGCTCCAGGATTCCCCAATACATGGCCAGCCCCTTCTCCACTGCTTTCAGTTTTAATGGTGGCTTGGTGCTGCCAGCAGGTGGAGGCTGCCTCTTCTTCTGGACCCCAATTAAACCTCCCTGGGAAGATTCTCAAGCCCAAGTCCTCAGGGCACTTCCTGCATGGGCTCCTAAGCCCCAGCCAGTCACCAGGGCACCACCTCATGGGCTCCCATACCTCAACAGACACCAGCACAGACCAAGACAGGAAATGTATTATTTTATTACACTCCTATTTACGCCATCAATGAAAAGAGGGTCATGATCCCCCCCCCCCTCGAGCCGGACAGGAACTTTAAAAAAAAAAAAAGAAAAACAATGCGGTAAGCCCGCCGGAGCCGGAGCCGACGTCAGCCAGGCGCCTGGAGCCTTTTAAAGGGCTCAACGGCAAGAGTCGCGCCCTTTTGCTCCCTGCTCGCTGCCATCCAGGTCGGCCCTCCCCGCGCTCTCGGCGCTGACCCGTCGGGGTCAAGGGAGGTGGACCTGAGGCAGGGAGAGAAGCCTCCTCGCCGCTTCGCGCCGGAATCCCCCCCCCCCTCGAGCCGGATAGGAACTTTAAAAAAAAAAAAAGAAAAACAACGGGGTAAGCCCGCCGGAGCCGATGTCAGCCAGGCGCCCGGAGCCCTTTAAAGGGCTCGACGGCGCTAGGCGTCACGCGCCTAAGGAGCACGACAAATCTGCCCCTTTGTCGCGCTCCTTCGTGTGCACCGGAGTAACACCAAGCAAGGCACCCATCCTCTCATACTGTCAGCACAGTCTTGCACCCACAGACTCAACCACTCCATATCTCTTCATCATACAAACACTGCATTTATTCATCCTTGCTCCTTCACTCAGCAAATCAACACTCAATGGACTCACTCTACAGACCAGCACGCAGCGGACTCACACAACAGACGGACAACCAGCGGACTCACGCAACAGATGGACAACCAGTGGACTCACGCAGCAGACGAACACGCAACGGACTTATGGTCTCGCCTCTCACCCAACTACTGGGTCTTGCACTACTCTCAGTATCTCTTTTTAACGCTCAATCGATTACAAAAAAATCACACATTCTAAATGATTATCTCCTAGACGCAAACCCAGACATCTGCGTCATAACAGAAACCTGGCTTAAACCGACAGATGCAGCCCTGACAAACCAACTACCTTCCCATCAATACGACATCTATTCTCTTCCCAGACAGAAAAAAAGAGGCGGCGGCTTGCTCCTTGCGGCCAAAAAGGAACTCAGGCTTACCCTTCAACCAATTAAGTCAGTCTCTAAATTAGAACTAGGCCTATTTAAATCCGACCATCTACAAATCCTCCTTATTTACGCCCCACCTGGTCTCCTGGACACAGACGCCTCCCCCATAGTTGAAATCATAGCCAAACATGTCAACCTAGATGCCCCCGCTCTGATATTAGGGGACTTCAACCTCCATGTCGATTCATCCCCGCTCTCTACCAACTGCGAAGCATTCCTCACCTCTCTCAAGACCATGGGCTTCACACAACTCATTAACAAGCCCACCCATAAAGCAGGGCATATACTTGACCTCATCTTCATCAACTCCAGTTTTTCACCTTCTACCCCCCCCGGAATGCACACCAGTTCCCTGGTCTGACCACTCACTGATTACCATCACCCTCACAAGCAAGGAAAACCCCAAAGCACAACCCACTCAATCTACAGTTCACTACAGGAGATCTTGCTCCTCAGAAGTCCTCAGCGAGCAGCTAACAAAGGAACTACACAAACTAGAAGTCTCTGACCCTAACTCGGCACTACACTCATGGCTTAATATCACAGAATCAATAGCGAACAAAGTATGCCCTTGGCCAGCTAGAAGAATCAAACAGACGCCTAACAGGAAACAACCATGGTTCTCTGATGAACTCAGAGAACTTAAACGAATCCTCAAAGAGAAAACAAATTGCGTAAGACCCTGTGCCCGAGCACACTGAATGCATACAAATCAACCCTACACATATACAGAAACGCCACTCACCGAGCGAAAAAAGATTTCTACGGTCACAGAATACATGACCTCGTCTTTGATCCTAAGGCCCTATTTTCCTATGTGTCAGAGCTCACTAAAACTGTTACCCCATGCATCCCAGACGAACAAGCGCAAGCAAAAGCAAACAAATTGGCAATTTTTTTCCACAACAAAATTACTAATTTACTAACCCTCCTGCCTGTTAATTCCACTTCCACTCACATCTCCAGCCCCCCCCTCTCAAATTCCGGACCCTCACTGGATTCATTTGAGCTCACCTCTGCTCTGGAAATTGAATCCCTTATAAAGAAAATGAAACCCTCCTACCACCCTCTTGACCAAATCCCAACCAAGCTTCTTCTATCGGTGCCTGACTCCATCTCCAAGTACCTAGCCGACATCATAAACTGCTCACTATCTCAAGGAATCTTCCCGGACGTCCTAAAAATTGCCACCTTCAAACCCCTTCTGAAGAAAGCAAATCTAGATCCTAGAGAACTCAACAACTTCCGCCCCATTTCCAACCTACCTTTTCTGGCAAAGATCATAGAAAAAATAGTTAACAGCCAATTATCTGAATACCTGGAAGATCACAACATCCTCCATTCATCGCAATATGGATTTCGCAAAGCTCTAAGCACCGAATCCATCCTCATCTCCCTCACAGATCATCTCATCATGGGTATGGACTCCAGTCACTCCTTCCTTCTAATACTCCTCGACATCTCGGCAGCATTTGACACGGTGAATCACTCCACTCTCCTTAAACGACTTTCGGACATCGGGATAACAGGTACGGCCTTCAAATGGTTCGACTCCTTTCTCACGAACAGAGGCTACAAAGTAAAGATTAATAATAAGGAATCTCCGCTCATCAATACCACTAGAGGTGTTCCATAGGGCTCCTCTCTGTCTCCTACACTATTCAACCTATACCTTCTTCCCCTTTGCCAGCTGCTTATGAATCTTAAACTCAAACACTATCTCTACGCCGACGATATCCAAATCCTGATCCCAATAACCGAATCCCTCACAAAAACACTGAAGTTCTGGGACAACTGCCTCCAAGATATCAACAACCTCCTTACCACCTTAAACCTTGTTCTTAACATGTCTAAGACAGAAATGCTCCTTATATCTCTCAACTACAATGATAACATACATTCAAGTCACACAAACACCCTGGTCAGCCAAGCAAGAGACCTCGGAGTTATAATTGATAACCAGCTAAATCTAAAAAGGTTCATCACCAACACAACCAAAGACTGCTTCTTCAAACTTCAGGTACTAAAAAGACTCAAACCGCTACTGTACTTTCAAGACTTCAGATCGGTACTCCAGGCCATTATATTCTCCAAATTAGATTACTGCAATTCCATCCTTTCCGCCTCTTCCACCAAACCACTTCAGATGCTACAAAATTCGGCTGCTAGAATTCTAACAAACTCCAACAGAAGAGACCACATTACACCCATCCTAAAAAATCTGCATTGGCTCCCAGTAAACTTTAGAATTCTTCACAAGTGTCTCACCATCATCCATAAAACCATTTACAACAGAACACCCATTGATTTACACTACCCACTCACGCTGCACTTCTCTTCTAGACCCATCAGAGAAGCATACAAGGGCTCACTACACCCCCCCCCCCAGCCAAATCCACACATCTCTCATCCACCAAAGATCGAGCCTTCTCAACAGCGGCTCCAAACATCTGGAACTCCATGCCCCCAGATCTTAGACAAGAACCTTGCAGACTGACATTCAGAACGAAACTCAAGACATGGCTATTTCTACAAGCCTTCCCTGATCTATAACCGCCCCAACTATAACAAATCGCCATGGTTCTCCAGTTGACGTACCACATCCCTGACTTGGCTTCTGACTATACATTAATTAGTCCCGAGTTTTATGAACTGACACTATTTAGTCAGGAACATATGTTATTATTACAGCCCTGAGTATATGATATTTACATTTTTTAAATAATACAGTCCTGAGTACATGTTTTATTATAATCCTGAATATTTATTTGACTAGATATTATTTATTTCTGTGTTAGCCATGTCTCTGGCTCTTCCTCCTCCCAGTTCATGTGCCCCTGTTTTATTGTAACTTTTGTTCACTTGTTCTCTCTTCGCCTATTGTTCATGTTGATGTTAATGTTTTTGCACCATTGTTTCTTGTAAACCGATATGATATGATTGGTATCATGAATGTCGGTATAAAAAAGCCCTAAATAAATAAAATAAATAAATGATGAAGTTGAAGGTAATAACATTTGGAAAAAACATGAGAAAATACTTCTATAGTGAGAGGATTTTAAATGTTTGAAATAGCCTACCGGCACAGGTAGCAACTGTAATATAATTTAAACATGCTTGGGACAGCCACAGAGTGCAGAGGTAAAGGCAGCTAGAGGGTAACAACTAAAAAATATGAGGGAGAAGGTTTTAGCTTTTTCTCAATCATATAGAACTTTAGAGGGCCAAGGAAGGGAGAATAAAAGCCAATGGTTAGAAAATGGTGGTAAGTCTGTATCGGCCTGCTGTAACCTGCACTAAGTGGCCATGATTACAACCCTAATATAAGTGGAATGGAATGGTTTTATTAGACTTCCAAGAATGCTGGGGTAACCTGCAAAGAGTGGCCATGGTTACAACGCTATCATCAATGAGCATGAGGTGGTCAGATATTTGAACAACCTCATTAATTTTGATACCTGTTTGGATTATTACAAAACTTGGTGGCAAGACATATAGGGATCCTGCCTGTTTCATTAAGTATGGATGTTCTGATATCACAGCACCCATGCACTGCTAATCAGTTAGCTAAACAAGATACACAAACTTCAATGAAGACACCTCATCTAAATTCCAACAGTGCTTATTCGAACAGGTAATTAAAACATATTTGTTGCAGTCTTGAGGGGTAGGGAAGAAGAGAGGTTGATCTCAGGTTCAGATCATTGATTCTAGAGTTGAAATAGCTGTTGCTGGAATTGTTCTGGAGATTTAAGTACACTTATTGGGGCAGATTTTCAAAGCCCTACACGTGCCTGGCCTATTTTCAAAAGGCCCGGCGGCGCGCATAAAGCCCTGGGACATGTATAAGTCCCAGGGCTTGAAAAAAGGGGCGGGGTGGGGCGGGGCTGGAGCCTCCAGGCACAGTGGCCATTTGCTGCTGGGCCCGCGCAACTTGCGCCTGCCCAAGGCAGGCGTAACTGGGTAAGATACATTTTTAGGGGGATTTAGCTTAGGGTTGGGGGGCGGGAGAGTTAGGGGAAGGGAAGGGAAGGTGGGGTGGGGGGTAGGGAATGGAGGAAGGCAGCGCGGTTCAGCGCACGCAAGGTGCACAATTGCACACCCTCTTGCGTGCGCCGCCCCCTGATTTTATAATATGAGTGCATGTTATAAAATCAGGCGTACATTTCTGTGCACCAGGTTGCCCCATTATGTGCATTTATTGTATATATGTGTATGTTCAAAAGGAAATGCCTTTTCAAGGAACAGAAGAGATGAGAGGCCGCTTGCTTCTTTCTTCTTTCTCTCAGAAGCCTCCTAACAGGCATGGACCAGAATCAGAGCCAATAGGAAATGCCCAGAATCAGTAGCACTGGAAACATGTGACCATAAAGGGCCAACAACAAGTCTACAGGATTGTAGGAGCTTGTATTCCTTCTGTGACATCGCTCTAGCTTACAAGAAGGAACAGAATAACTCTCTATATATATATATATTCCAAACAACAAATCTGTTCGCAATTAATGGGAGGAGGACAATGTAATGTGTAATAACTAAAGAGAAAGAAGAAAATGCCTAGAATTGCCTACCAGTGTAACTGAATTGAAGTATGCTTGGGGCAGATATAAAGAGAAGTGGTAGGAACAGGATAGAGAGGTTAGGTTAAAGACATTGTAGGTGAGGGAGAAGGAAGGGTGTCATAAATAAAACATTTATTGTTTGCAAAAATCTGGGATTACCAGCAGTCAGAGTAAACTCTAGTAAAACTCTGATTTCTCAGGGCGCACAGGATTCGATACAGCATGTAGTTAGCAATACCATCGACAACAAAACCTTTTTCCTCCAAGGATTTACTTCTAAGAAAAGTACCATTCTTCCTCTAGGTACATGAAATTCAGCACTCACAATCTCCACAGAATCCTTCTCAGATTTAGCCCTTTCAGTATAGCTCAAACAATTTCAAGAAGATTTCTACAAGACTGTTGCGGGCCATATTCCTCTCAGGCTGACTGTAGACAACAGCCAGGATCCCAGCAATGGTCTCCCATGCTTAGCCCTGCTGAGCTGAGTAGCCCAGCTTCCCTCCACAGAGCTGTGTGAGCCCCTTACTCCATACCAAACAATTAAGGCAAGGGGCAAAAGAGGAGACACGTTCCTGCTCTGAGCACCACCATATACTGTTGCAAAGGAGACTCTCACTACTACTACTACTACTACTACCACTACTAAACACTCCCTCAAAGGAATATACCAAATCCCCTTAATAAACATTTGCCACAATGACTCATTATCATAACCCAAAAGTGGAGGCTAAGTGACATCCCTGAATATTTCGGCTAGGAACAAGTTCTAGTGAACAGGACCTGAATTAGAGGCCCCTCGCATTACTATTTGAATACAACCTGGGAGTTCATTTTGAATATGATAAGTTCATGAAAATGCAGTAACTCCATAGATATACAGTAAATCCAATTCACAGAAAGAACTGATCCCAGAAGGTAAGAAATCAAGATTCTCACCTTTATGATATGCTCCATGAATGTCGGTATAAAAAAGAGTTAAATAAATAAATAAATAAATAAAGGATTTCTCATTGGGAATAGGGGTGAGGCAGCCACTTCAGACAGCAAAATTTCGAACTGAGGGCAGGAACTGTCCCCCAAAATATCCCTGCTGTGGATGCCTCACTTTGAATTTTATATTTAAAGCCAGCTGGGTTTCCATACCTTGTTGGCAAGAAGACCTGTGGGGCAGTGCTCAGGGAAGGTGTACTAGCAAAGTTCCCACTCCCCACCAGCAGTAGGAAGTCCCTGCAGCAGTGGCGTTCTGCATGATTTTCTGGCAAGTTTCCCATTCCCTGCCACAGTATGACTGGCAGCCAGCAAGATGACCAAGGGATGGAGGGGCAAGGGATGATAGGGGAGTGAGTGAGGGGGAAGGGGATGAGTGAATGAGAGGGAAGGATGGTGTGAGTGACAGAGGGAAAGGAAGGGGGTATGAGAGGAATGGGGTATGAGTGACAGAGAAGGGAAAGGGGAGTGTATGAGTGAAGGTAGGGGGTGAGTGGGAAGGAAAAAGGTGTGAATGAGAGGAAAGGGAAAGGGGTATGAATGAGGTAGTAGAGGGGAGTGAGAGGAAAAGAGGGAAAATAATGAGATTTAAAGAAGTGAGCAAGACTGTATAGAGGTGTGAGTGGGAAAGTGCAGGGCTGGTGGAAACACTAAGCAGATTTAGCTACTGCCTAGAGTTCTACAGTTTTGGGGGTAGCACAGCAGTGGAAGGACTGTGGCAATTGCTCCTCCTTGTTCTTCCTGCTCATGCAAGCCCAGAAGTAGTTGTGTTGTGTAGGCTTGCATGGGTGCAAAGGCAGCAAAATCACTGCAATGGAAGGAGCAAGTTAGTTCATGTGGCTGGAAGAAAAGAGCAGGAGCAGTGTTGGCCCATGTCTGGAAGGAAAGAGAAGGATTTCCATTGGCTGGATGGGCTGAAGGTGGAGGTTTCTGCCATTTGTGTTGGAATCTGTGGGAGGGAGCTCTAGGGAGTGCTCCCGATTACTGGGAGATGTGTGCCCTTGGACCACAACGTGACTGCAGAGAGGAGCTCTGTGGAAGTGCTGCGGCAGGCAAGACATGTCCAAGCATGGGAGGAGCAGACTGACCACCGCCCTAACCTCCGCACAGACTGGTAGATACCCAGCAATGCAATGCTGGTCTTTGGGGTAGCCCTCCGGCCACTCGATAGCCCTTTCGGACCTGCCACTAGGGAGTGGCAGATGTGGCAGTACAGACAGAGGTTGAGTAGAGGCGATGGTACTGGAACTAGGAACAAGAAGGGACCTCTGACTTGGACTAGGCTTGAAGACTTGAACAAGGTGAGGATACTTGGAACTTGGAAATCAGATGAGATGAAGACACTTGGAACTTGGAACTCAGACGAGACGAGGACGCTGGGAACTTGGAACTCAGATGAGACAAGGACACTTGAAACTCAGACAAGATGAGGACACTAGGAACTTGGAACTTGAAACTCAGACGAGTCAAGGACACTGGGAACTTGGAACTCAGATGAGACGAGGACACTTGGAACTTGGAAGGAGTTGGACAAGGACTTGGGAACTTGGAGAGACTCACATTAAGACTTGGAACTTGGAACTCAGATGAGACGAGGACACTTGGAACTTGGAAGGACTTCAGACAAGGACTTGGAACTCGGAACTTGGATGGAACAAGACAAGGATTCTTGGAACTTGGAACTCAAATGGGATGAGACAAGGATTCTTGGAACTTGGAAGGAGCAAGAACAAGGACTCAGGATACTCGGAGACTTAGACAGGCACTGCTCCTCAGGGCGCCCTACACAGCCGATGTGGGCTGGTCGAGGATCATCTTGTCCCATGGCGTGCCCTACACAACCTGAAGAGGCTGGTTGCGGACCTCGCGGAGAGCGGAACAAAACTCAGGATGAAGGAGGAATCTGGGCAGTGCTCGAAGACAGATCCTGCTGGAAGAGGACTCCAGCCACCAGGAAATGGACACCGGATTGATACGTATTTACTCCCAGGAAAGGTCAGCTGGAGACAAAGTCCAGGGCGAGCGAAGCTGAACCTGGAGCCAGGAACTGATAGTACTTCAGGATCAGGATTGGATGAAGGACATCAGGATTGAGACTTGGAACTTGGAACATCAAAATCAGGACTTGGAACTCAGGACATCAAGGTCAAGATTTGGAACTCGGAGACTTGGAACATCAGGACTGGAACGTAGAACATCAGACATGAAAGGACATCAGGACATCTAGACATCTAAGGCATCTGGACATCAGGGACCTCTAGGGAAGAGGACCGTAGGGACATATGGAACATGATGGATGAAGACATCAGAGGGCGGAGACATCTGGACATCCGGAAACAAGGAGATGTCTGGACATGGAGACACGGAGACATGAGGACAACTGAAGACAAGAGGACGTGATCCATTGAGAGACCAGGACATGGAATGAAGATCAAGATGAAGGTTCATGAACCATGGACGAAGACGAGGAGTATCAATGAGGAACAGTGTGCATTGAAGAAGTGAAGGAGGACTCCTGGAATGAAGAGCTGGAACTGAAGATCCAGGAGAAGTCCGACTCCATAACCAATTCCTTGCGAAGGTGAAGAGGAACTGAAGGCTGAGTCCTTTTGTAGGGCTGAAGAGGAAACGCCTCAATGACATCACAAGGAGGAGCCAGGAGGACTGGCCCTTTAAATGAAGAGAGGAGGCGCGGCCGCGTGCCTAAGGAAGAGGCAGGACCTTGGAGAGCAGCTTTCTGCCGCACAGGAAGAAGCAGGCCCCGACGTGAGCGGCTCCCTGCCGCGAAGCAAAGGTGATTGATGGCGGCTCCCTGCCGCATAAAGAGGAGCTCCAGGGTGTTATGGTTACGTGTGTTTTGGTGGATCCTTGGGTGCTGTGGAGATGATCATGCCCACGGGGAGAAGCCCCGTGAGGAGCCACAGCACTGGGCTAGGCTCGTACTACACAAAACAAGAAAAAATAGTTCTTTATTAGGCAGCTTGAAGAGAGACAGCAGGTGGCAGTAGTGAGGCAGTCCGTAGTTGCAGTCTCAGGGACCTAGGCAGAGGAAGCCCTTCTCTTCTAGATGATGTCAGGAGGTTCTGCAGCAGGTCTCCCAGCGAGGAGATGTGGATGATATAGACTGAGGGTTAGAGTACTCACTAGGTGTTTGCTGTAGCTGTGCGATTCCACCAGGAATGTTGTAGATGGTACAGGCACCGAGGCAGGGAGATCAGGCCCTCGAGGAGTGAGTACCTGTTCCCTGTAAGGTACATGAAAGAAAGCAGAGTGCCCCTGAGGAGCGGGTACCCAGGTTAGCAGTTGCCCCGAAGGGCAGAGAGAGAGCTTCCTGCGGCAGCACGGAAGCGGCAGAGTAGCATAGACAAGAATGGATTTGAGTCCTTGCTAACTCGACAAGCTAGCAAATTAGTGAAGGTAATATACCCGGATGGCGTGACGTCAGCATGAGGGAACGCCCTCGAGGTTCATGCCAAGGGTGGTACAAAGATGTGGGTTGCGCGCGCACACCCTAGTAAATACCTGAGAGGAGCAATGGCGGGAGACTGCACCATAGCCATTCTGGGGATGCCAGAGAGGTTGGCTTGTAGACTCGGTGGTAGCTATCTTTCCCAGGTAAGCAGGAGGAGCCATGAATAAGGTGAGGCAAATGGGGCGAAGCCATCTAGGACAAACGGACGCAACACAGGATGGCCTCCTGTTCGCAGAATAGGATGTTGGAGGCGGCCTCCAAGCCGTGGAAGAGGGCCCAGCAATGGCGGCCTCCTGGCCGTATAGTGAGGAGCTTTGGGGCAGCCTCTAAGCCACTGAAGGACGTTGGTGGAGGCCTCCAGGCCACAAAGAGGAGCGGTGGTGGCCCATGCCAAGAAGCTGGACAGTGGTGGCAGCGTTGGCAGTGGTGTCTAGCCCACTGCAGAGGGGAACATCAGTGGCAGCCTCCTGGCCATGAACAGAGGCGGAGATAATGGTGGCCCGCTGTGGAACGGCAGTGGCAATGATGACAAAGTTAGCGGCTGCCTCCAGGAGCAAACAAGATGAGGGACTGCTTGTGGGTCTATCCCACAAGCAGGATTGTAACAGCACCCCCTCCTCAAAAGACCCCCTCCCCAGGTCTGTTTCTACAACAGAGGGGGTCGAAGAATTGAAGCTGGAACTTCTTGATGGAGAACTGAGGCGATAAAGCATTCAAAGCTGGAAGACATGGAGCTGAAGACATGGAAGATCAGGATTCGGAAGATGTAGACAAACACTGAAGGCACAGATCTAGCAGGATACAGGAATTGCAGGACAGCAAGGCAGAATCTCAGATTCTAGCAGTTCAAGGTGGAGGAATTTGAAAACAAGGAGTCCAGGTTGAACGAGAAGCTCAGATGAGTGGTCACATCTTGAAGAGTAATTCGGTACTTGGTTCTGTGAGACTGCACCTTGAGTACTGTGTATAGTTCTGGTCACCGCATCTCAAAAAAGATATAGTTGCATTGGAGAAGGTACAGAGAAGGGAGACCAAAATGATAAAGGAGATGGAACAGCTCCCGTATGAGGAAAGGCTAAAGAGGTTAGGGCTGTTCAGCTTGGAAAAGAGACAACTGAGGGGGGATAATATGATAGAGGTCTTTAAAATCATGAGAGGTCTGGAACGGGTATATGTACATCGATTATTTACACTTTTGGATAATAGAAGGACTGGGGGCATTCCATGAAGTTAGCAAGAAACACATTTAAAAATAATCGGAGAAAATTCTTTTTCACTCAATGCACAATTAAGCTCAGGAATTTGTTGCCAGAGGATGTGGTTAGTGCAGTTAGTGTAGCTGGGTTTAAAAAAAGGTTTGGAGAAATTCATTAACTGCTATTAATCAAGTTGACTTAGGGAATGGCTTCTGCTACTACTGGCATCAGTAGCAATGGATCTTCGTAGTGTTTGGATGCTTGCCAGGTTCTTGTAGCCTGGTTTGGCCACTGTTGGAAACAGGATGCTGGGCTTGATGGACCCTTGGTCTGACCCAGTATGGAAATTTCTTATGTTCTTAAGATGGAAGTAGAAAGCACACATGCATCATTCTTTTGGTGGTAACAATAATGAAGACCAATCAAACGTCAAACTGGAATCTTGAATGTGAAAGTGATACCACTGGAGGATGGATAGATGAACGTGCAAGTTCCCGTATGCTCTTGGGTAGGCATGGGTACAAGAAATGTTCAGTGGAACAAGGAATCCCACGAATATTACCAAGGATGGAAAACTTATCATGAAGGCATGGATATTCCTTTCGTAGACAAGTGGTCTATGGTGGAGATAAACAAGTGGAAGGAACTTCAAGGTTATTGATTCCAGGCGTTGGCAAGGCTGGATGGTAAGAGAAGTCCACTTAACTTGGTCAAGATTATCTGTCAAAGGAGTCTGTATTTTTGCATAGACTTCCAAAGGCGGTAAGGCTGCTCTCAAGAGGGTCTTGGTAATCAAAGGATGTCACGGTGATACTTTATTCGAGGTATTAATTAGTTGTAAGGGATCTCCCAGATGACAGCAAGGATGAGGATTCCTCAGGTTAAAATCAGATGAGCTGTTTGAAATGGTAGTTAGGTTCTGAAGACAATGCTCAAGAATAGCAGAGGGTTCTGGTAGATAATCAAGAGCAGTCATCCTTGGAGATGGATGGTTAAGGATATAACCAAGATGTACTTCCTAATAGAGGCTATTCATTGATGTGTTTGATGATTTATGAGGAATGGTGGTTTCTGTTTTCCCAGTGCTGCAATTTATATAGAGTCTGGTTTGTTGCAGTGTTCAGATCATTTTTTTCTTTCATGTTTTTCTTTATACTTTATGGTTTTTCTGTATTTGTTCAGGGTCTGTCTGTGTTCTACATGTGTGTGTTAGGATTTGTAAGTAAGTGGGCCCTTTGGCCGAGGTGAGAGACTCAGCAGGGCTCCTCCCACCCAGGGGAGGAGCCCTGCTGAGTCTCACCGTCGGGAGGCAGAGCCTCGGCTGCAGGATGATATACAGCAGACGTATAGGTGGAGAAAGTGAGGGTGACCCCAGGAGGCAGGCCACGGAATGACTGCGCAGGTGCTGACGTCAGACTCAGCTCAAATGAGAAGAGTCAGGCAATAGGTGCGGCACTACCTGAAGAGCGGGGGTGCCAGGGAAAGGTTACAGTCACTGTAGTACACTGGGTCAGTAGAGATGGTAGACAAGAGGGTTCCTCGGTGGTAGAACACGGAAGTGGTCCGCAGAGCGGGGTACACAAGCAAGGGTCCCTCTAGAGATATTACGGCATGGGTCCACAGAGCAGAGTAGACCTGGAGGTGGCTCATCTAAGAAGCACGGCAATGGTCCGCAGAGCGGCGTACACCGGAGAGGGTTCCATTGTAGATATCACAACAGGGTTCCACAGCGTGGTACTCACAGCGACTGAAGACAAGTAGTAGTTCCGTAGAAAGCCTCGGGAAGCGAGGCAGGCAGGAGCCTGGGTGAAAGACCCTCCAAGGAGTAGATAGCCAAGAGATAAGGAAGGGCCTCCGAGGAGCAGGTATCCGATAGTGTCACACCACGGGAATAGGAACCGGAACAATGCTGAAGCAGGAGTAGGTAGATATAGCAAGTGAACATTTGTCAAGTCGCTGGCTGTCTGGGCTGGCGAGTTAAAATATCGGAGTTGAGTGACGTCATCTGATGGGGACGCCCCCGAGGCTCCCGCCATGACGTGATTAAAGCCTGTTAGGGAGTGTGCGCATGCGCCTAGGGAACCCCGAGGGTAAGATGGCAGTCGGCAGCATCCGTGCTGCTCTGGTAGGCCCAGGAACAGAGGCCGGAAGGCCGGTGGTAGCTGGCAGAGGTCGCGAGTTCGCCCAACGGAGCCAAGGTAGTGAAAAGAGAGGTAAGCAGAAGCGGTCGCAGCCGTCTGCGGCCGTGGAGCGTAACAGTGTGACAGAGCTGAAATGTTTTGCTAGCATGTAGTTTTATGTTAGGGTGTGAAAGAACTTGGCTTTTTCTGTTTTCTTTAAAGGAGGTGTAATGATGTTTTAAGGCCTAATGCAATATTTCCAGTGTTACGGTGTTGTTACTGCTTGAGTGCTGACAGCTATGGTACAGAAGGTTGATTATATTGTAATTGTAGTTCAGTTTGCTCATGGATTTCTATTGACCAAGCCCACACCTAACACAAATTGAATGTCCTTTTTCCATGTAAAATCTCACTTTTAGACTTGGAAAAGAGGTTAATGAGACATTTTTTAAATGAAAAAATAAATTCACAATTTTTAATTGTAAGCTTCACCTAAGGCTGTAAGCTTCACCTAAGGCACCTAATACCCTTGTACCACCCCGGAGAGAGTGTGCCACACAGACTCCCACCACTCACTTATCTTCCACTTCCCAGTAGGCAAATGGTGGAGAAGGGTGGGAGGCAGCGGTAGGGTTCCTGGGAGTGTGGCGGGGATACAGCTTCCTAGAAATATTACCACTGACATACTATCTGTCACTTCTCTGGGAATCCTGACTCCTGCTAACCTCCTTCCCCAGCATTACAAATCACAGAAAGGACCAAACTCCAGGGAGCATCTCCCATCCACCTTGGCCCTCTTGGTGATTTCAACTACGATTCACTTTAGGGGGAAGGGGACATCATTTCAATCCTTGCCTCAGGCAGTAGATTGCTTTGACCTGCCCCTGATAGGGAGGGTAATTTTCAAATATTTTTGATAATTAAAGAGATTTTTAATTGTGTAAAAAGTCCTTCCAAAAGCTGGCTCTCCTTCCACTGTGGGAAAAGTAACTTCACTGTTTGTCAGCATGGATACTTTTACCTGTGGCGAAAAAGGGCAGGTCTGGGGCAGAGCCGGCCAACCATGTGTGGGGAGTTCATTTTAAAATTGCCTCTTAAAAGTGTAAGCAATTGAAGTGTTGCTTACTTATCTTTTCAAAGTTTTTAAAATTCCAAACTTGTATCAATCCTCTTAGTTGAATATCTTCAGTATTCGTGTATTCATTATATCAGAAATCAGTGAAAAACTATGCATTGTTTCACAGATGTTACCATTTATGCTTTATGATTCTTGATTTTAGGCTACTGATTGTTCAATTAAAATGCACATTTTTTATGTACTTAAGACTATGGAAAGATGAGCAATTCACATGAGCATGAAAAACTAATTACAGAGATCACGTGATGTGGTGAGCGCGGCCGGGTGGATACTGGCTGAGCTCCGAGGCTAGGGCCCTGATCCTTCTCCATCTGACCGGTTCATTGCATTTTCGGAGCGGTTCTTCCTCTAGACGCGGTTGTCTATGTCGATCACACATTATATGCAAAAAACGCCGACCGGGATGCCGCCGAAAGTGACAAAAAAGGATAAAGACAAGACGCGAGTGCCGGAATCCAAAATGGCGACGCCGACGCAAAAAGCGGATGGCAGCACGGTGATAGAGGGTACTGCCCCGGTCCACCCTACTACCCTAGAACTGCAAACCGCAGTTGTTGCGGCGTTGGAAAGCAAATTTGCAGGCCTCTCGGAACAGCTGACAGCTTTACACTCCTCACTGGCAGAACTTACTCCGAGACTTGATCAAGTGGAGGGCCGCACCGGAGTGCTAGAAGATGACGTACTGGCGCTCACAACTCGTATCTGTTCCCTGGAAAAAGCTTTGGTGGAACAGCAAGACAAAACGGAAGATCTTGAAAACAGATCTCGCCGCTCCAATATCCGTGTGCTAGGACTGCCGGAGTCTCTTGAAGATCAAAATCTGCGCACCGCCTTACAAGCTTGGATCCCATCGGCCCTGGGCCTACCCGATCTGCAAACCACCCTGGAAATCGAACGGGCGCACCGCCTGGGTACGAGGGACTCGAATCGGACCCCTGCTGGGAGGCCCCGAATCGTAATCTTTAAGGTGCTTAACTTTCATCATAAGCACTGCATTTTACAAGCGGCAAGGAAAATACAAACCTTACAGTACCAGGGCGCAGATGTCCGTTTGGCACCTGACTACTCCGCTAAAGTTGCTGCACAACGGCGCGCATTTTCGGAGGTGTGCGGTCTCCTGATAGAGAAAAAAATCAGATTTCAAATGCAATTTCCAGCTAAACTCCGCGTTTTGAAGGAAGGAAAGTGGTCAGTGTATGACACGCCAGAGTCTACTAAACCATTGCGGGACGAACTCTCCTGAAGACCAAGCTGTTGTATTGATTCACTTGATAATCGTTTCCAAGTGGGGTCGGAGAAGGGCCCTAGTCCTCGATCGCATTGTAGTTGATCTCTATACAGGTCGTAGACCTGAGTGGGTATTCTAGTTGCTGTGGGATGGGGGAGGGGGAAGGGGGATTTAATAGAAGGTGGGGATCTCTGGTACTCATGGGGCAGAGCGTATTTATTGTTGTGTACTTGGTCACCATGTTTATATTTCTGTGTGAAGTAATGCTGGCTGAGGATGTGTTTGAGCCCTGCATTGTTCACCTTGTGGAGCGGAGGCGAGGCTGGGCGTCTCCTGTTCCTAATTCAGCACTGTATTGTTCTTTGTTACACAATTTTGGTGTATGTTCCTATGGGGGGCCCTTATAATATTGTTTCCTGGAATGTGGATGGCCTGGGTCACCCTATTAAACGGAAAAAGGTTTTTCAACATCTTGCACGCTTAAACACTGGTATAGCCTGTTTGCAGGAAACCCACTTGAATGCGCTTGAGAGTGGGAAGCTGTGCAGAGAGTGGGTCACTACTTGTCATTTTGCTCCTGCAGTTGGGAAGAAAAAAGGTGTGGCGATATTGGTCCATAGGAATACTCCCTTTTTGGTTAGTAATGAGATTGTGGACCCGGAAGGCCGGTATATAATCCTTAACGGGGAATTAGAGGGCAAACAATTAACCATTTGTAATCTATATGCCCCAAATGATGCCAGTTCGGTATTTTTTTCTTCCTTGCTAAAACTCCTTCTGGAACACCAGAGAGGTTCCTTAATTTTAACTGGAGACTTTAATTGCGTTGCAGATGCGAGTCTGGATAAATCTGCCATTCCCGCCAGTTTCAAACAGCCGAAAGAATCTACAATTCATTCCCTGTGCAAAACCTTAAACCTCCTAGATGTTTGGCGGGTGTTACACCCTGAGACCCGGGATTATACTCATGTGTCGCGTGCACATGCCACACTCTCTAGGATTGACTATGTGTTGGTTGATACCCAACTCTTCTCCAATATTGGGGTAGCAGATCTGGGATCAATAGTGGTGTCCGATCATGCACCCGTCTGGGCTGAACTATTCATCTCAGGGAGGAAAAAAGCGGGTAATCTTTGGAGATTTCCAGGGCATTTATCGAATGATAAAGCCTTCCATACTTACTTACAAGAGCGTTGGGATGATTTTTTCCATAATAATCAGCAACATATACCGCAACCCTTGTTGTTTTGGGAGACAGGAAAGGCGGTTCTCCGGGGTGATATTCTGGCTTATACCGCCCGGAAACGTAAACAGCTCATGAGCTCTATTTTGCACTGGGAACAAGAATTGAAATGTAAAAAAGATACTCTAGCGCTCAATCCCTCTAAGAGTAATAGAGAGGCCTACTGGGCTTGCTTAAACCATTTTAATTCCTTATTGCAGGCCCGGGCACAGAAAGCATTAAAAGCCTCGGAGCATGGTTTGCATCGCTTTGGGAACAGGGCGGGGCGGCTTCTAGCTCGCTTGGTTGCTATTAAGAGGCGTAAGCCCTTTATTAGTAGTCTCAAGACCAAAACGGGGCAGTTGATGACCACTACGCCTGAGATATGTACCATCCTACAAGAGTTTTATAAGGAGCTCTACACGGATGATCGTACTGGAGATTCTGTGGATGAAGACTCCTTTTTCCAAAATTTAATATTACCCCAGGTGACACCCTCTCAGTTGGAAAGTTTAAATAAACCTATCCTGGAACAGGAGGTGCTCCAGGTTATCAAAGGTGGTCCAGCCCATAGAGCTCCGGGCCCGGATGGATTCTCCACGGATTTCTACAAAATCCTGGGAGAACGGGTGGCAGGTCCCTTGAGTCGCTTTTATCAGGAGGCGGGAGTTCAGGGGAGTTTTCCTTCTGGTTTTAATAAAGCGTATATCACTATCCTTCCTAAGCCTGGGAAGGATCCCTTGCAAGCGGCCTCTTATAGGCCGATCTCCTTATTAAACTGTGACTTGAAGTTTTATGCCCGTATATTGGCGCTCCGGCTAGGTGCTATTTTGCCTGACCTTATTTCACCTTTTCAAACGGGGTTTGTAAAGGGCAGGAACCCAGGTGCCAATGTGATCAAATTACTTGCAGCTATTGAGGCTACCAGGAACTCTGGCTCTCTGTCTCTGGCAATAGGCTTTGACTCAGAAAAAGCCTTTGACAGAGTGTCTTGGGCTTACATGTTTTCTGTGCTCCGCCGGTTTGGGCTACAGGGAGACATCTTGCAAGGTATACAACTTCTTTACCAGTCTCCCGAGTCATTCCTCCTGGTTAATGATTCTCTTTCAGGTGCTATTTCAATTAAGCGAGGGGTGAGGCAGGGATGCCCTTTATCTCCAATTTTATATATCTTGTCCTTAGATCCCCTGTTGTGCATGATAGGGGCTTCATCACTCATACAAGGGTTTGGCACATCTGATACCTCGCTAAAGGTGGCCGCCTTTGCAGACGACATGCTTGTCTTCTTAACCAACCCCCTAACTGCTTTACCCGAGGTATTGCGGATTCAAGCTGCGTTTGGGAAGTTTGCAGGCCTAAAAGTAAATGCTGATAAATCCGAAGCCTTGGACATCACTGGCAGGTTGCGGCATGAGTGGCCTGGGCCATTCCCCCTAAAATGGGTCTCCTCAGATCTCAAGTATCTAGGGGTCAAAATTCCAGCAGATCCGCTGAAAATCTATGCCCTAAACGTGGGTCCCTTAAAGCAGAAATTACTTAAGCACCTTGTCCAATGGAGGAGTCTTCCTCTCTCTCTTTCTGGCAAAATCCAATTATTAAAGATGATGGAGGTCTCCCGTTGGATATATTTGTTCCAAATGTTACCCATCTGGTTAACCCCTGGGGATGTGTCGGAAATTAACAAAGCCATCAGGGAATATATATGGGGAGGCCGTAGAGCCCGCATTTCATTGGAACGCCTTATGCAGCCCAAGGAGACGGGAGGGCTGGGGTGTCCCAATTTCGCCCTATACAACTATGCCTGTTTGACCCGCCATGTGAGGGATTGGCTTTTTGGGTCCCGTTTCTTTTCACCTCTGGATTTCTATACGCAATGGGTGGCACCATTTTCCTTAAGCTCTATCTTACATGTTAATGCTGCTCTTCTCCCGCCGCACTTGTTACACAGCACTATTATATCCCCCATAAGGCGAGGGTGGAGGTTCATTTGTGGGCGGTTGGGAATTCAGGCTGGTAGCTCTGCTTTCTTGCAGATTACAGGTTGCCCTCTGTTTACCCTTGGTTTTGGTTCTTCTCTGTTTGATAAGTGGCGCAAAAATGGTTTGTCTACTATTAATCAATTTTTTAGTTCCAGTTCCGCAACGGCTCATCTCCTAAGTTTTCAGGACTTAAGGACGCAGTACTCTCTAGCTAATGCAGACCACTATGGCTTCTTACAAGTGCGACACTTTATACAGGGGTTACTACATGATAACCCATCTCTTCCATGTGGACTTCCTATCCGTAACTTCCTACTTGGTATCACTGGCAAACGGACTCGATGTGCGGAATACTATAAAGCACTGTTGGATCTCAAGCCCTCGCAGTATTCTATTAGCCTGGCGTCTCGATGGAACGCTGTTCTTCAAACCTCACTCACGTTGGATGAGTTTCAATCATGTTTTGGGAAACTTCATAGGGCTGTGGAGAATGTCTCGATTAAGGACCAACAATATAAGCTCTTACACTTTGCTTATTACACGCAACAGCAGGCCTTTTACATGCGCCTGGTTTCTTCCTCTGAATGTCTGCGTTGCTTGCATTCCCGGCCGGACTTCCTACATAGTTTTTGGGCGTGTCCTGCTATTCAACTTCTTTGGACGACGGTGAGAAATACCTTATCAACTATGTGGTCCCGACAGGTTCCGCTTACTCCGGATGTCTGGCTTTTGGGTGCTTCCCCGACCTCTATGGACTGGTGTACTTTGCCTCAGTCTTTACTTGTGGATAAGATGGCTTTAATGGCGAAGGTTTCCATTTTGGCTTTATGGACTGAACCACATCCCGATTTCTTACCACTCTGGACCAGGAAGCTACACCACCTGTTACAGATGGAATATATGTCGGCTATTTCTCTGTCATCCACCCAAAAGGCTAAGTTTTTCCACGTATGGGGAGAATATATTTCAACTCTTTCTCGGGATCTACAAATGCAACTGTTACCTGGTTTGGAGGGGTCCTCTGGGGACTCATACCATTTTCAATGACACTTGTTATATAGCTCGCTCTCAGTCTCGGCTAATAGTCTGGACATTTGCGTTGCAATGCACTGATTGTTTTTTTTTTTTCAGGGTCGAGTACATGGAGCTGCCACCTGGTCCTGTCATTACAGTATTTGACCTTAGTCCGCCCTTTGGTTTGGGCCTGCGGGGGGATGAGGTGGGGAGTTACCCCTGGTGAGGATCTTCTGAATGTCCACGTCTCTATGGATCTCTATAGGAGTATTGGTCCTGGGGCTGGGTATGCTGTAGCTCCTTTATATCCTAGCCAGTACCAGTTATTGTTCAGGTTAAAGTTCTGTTGTTTCTTGTTTGAATTCTGACTACCTATACCAATTGAGTACCAGGGAGGGGGAGGGAAGGGGAGGTTAGGGGGGTAAGGGGGGAAGTTCTCAAATTTGGAAAAAATTTCATTATGGTTCGTGAGTCTTCTAGATGTTCTAAAAGACGACCTGGTCTGTTGTAAATGCCCTGTGCGAAATTACATACTGCTACTTATGCGTTGTATATATGCAAAATCTATGACAGAACGCTGGAAGCTGTTTTCCATTGTTACATGCAATAAAAATTATGTTCAAAAAAAAAAAAAAACTAATTACATTTTAAAGAACCTGTTAGTGGTGTCAGTAATACATATTTATTTTTCATATTACGAGCTGAATTCTTTATAACAGGAAAAACATAAATGTTCTGTGAAACAGCCTTGGGTTTGGCTTCATATCTTTTTTTTTGCCAGTGAAACATAACCAGAGGATGTACTATTTATAAAAATATTATGTCTCCTGAAAGCAAAAACTGAGTGCTGCCCTGTGCAAGGTTATAGAAAAAATTTGGCAAAACATAATGGGGGTGTTTTTCAAAAGCATTTACACACGGAAAACAGAGTTTTATGCATGTCCTGTAAATGGGCTTTACGTGGAAGTGATAATGTAAATTAGGGCAGGGAAATAATTTACACATGTATTTTTGATTTTCGAATGTACGCACATAAGTGTTTGCATGAACATTTATACTAGCTCTCTAGGAGGCGTAAACATGCATACCTGTGCTGTACTAAGGTACATTTGGTTCTGCTAATTTCCAAAGTGGACTTGTGTAAGTCCATGTGCACTTTGCAGGCTGTTATAAAATTATCACTAATGTGTATTTTTAACTCACATTTATCTCATCTAGCCATAGGGAATGTATTCTGTCAGATGCTCCACATGTGGTTTTGTCACCTGTCAAAATCCTCTGCTAAAATAATAGGTCTGATTATAAGCTCAAAATTACTATAGATACTATAATTTAATTTATGGTTATAATATTTAAGCTTTAAGAAATAACAGTGACAAGACCAAACATATGGGGGATTATTACTCATGATAGGTGAAGTAAACCTTATGACCTGCGTGCCTTCATTTACCTAATAAGTGCATTAATCTACATCAGGCGCGGACAAACTACAGCCCACGGGCCAAACCTAACTTGATGGCAGATTTTTTTGGCCCTCCTCCTCCTCAATTTGCCCCTTTATCTCTGGCTCATCAGCACCATGCAACGATGACATCAACAGTGGCCTGACTTTGATCTGGACGTCGGTGACCAGAGGTGATATTCCCAGTGGGGCAGAAAGAGAAGGAGCATCATCCAGCTCAATCAGCTGTGAGTGGCCAGCAGTAAATCCTATCCCACTGGTGGCAAAGAAGAAAAGAGGCTAAAAGGCCATGGGTGAACCCAATCCCACTGGTGGAAAAGAAGAGACGAGGCCTGTCTGTTCAGTTCTCTGGTGGCACAGAAGCTGCACATCTGTACCACCAGGTGAACTAAGCCCGACTGTCATCTCTGCAGGCTTTGCAGTATTAAAAGCTCACAAGGGAAACACTTTCTCTATGCTGATCTAGAAAAACATGAGATCATCGTGGTTTAAGTGCTCACGCATGAATTTTTAATACTGCTGGGCCTACAAAGAGGAGGAGCAGCAGAGTGGGCTTGGATCCATGGACGATGGCGTGGCTCCTCTTCAACTGGCATAAGCGGCAGTCAAGTGGTAGCCAAGTAGTAGTTTATAGTTTATCATTTTTTTATATACTGACATTTTGGGGTTCCATCATATTGGTTAACAATAAATAATCTTAAAAAATAAAATCACAATCAGAAAACATAGCTAAACAAATAATACTAAAATACTAAAATCAAAACATCATCAGTTTCAACAATATGAATAAACTTTAAAATTCAATAAAAAACATAATTATCCTAAAATGAAACTATATTAATATATACTAAAATCATCATAAAATAAAACTTTACATTCTAGCTAAAAATGAAGTGTGAAATTTCTAGCTTCTATCCAAGTACCGTATTTTTCGGACTACTAGGCGCACCGGATTATAAGGCGCATTATCAATGAGCGCCTGCTAATACGTCCTGGTTCATATATAAGCTGCACCGGATTATAAGGCGCAGCAGTGGTGTAGCGAGGGGTGGGCGGCCGCCAAGAAAAAAATCGCGTTTAAACGCGCTGATGCTCCTCCTCCTTCCTGTCTGTGCGTCCCCGGAAGTAAACGTTGCCGGATCCGCGAGGACAGGAAGGAGGGGAAGCATTAGCGCGTGCAGACGTGGAGCAGCACTTGCGTTTACGGACCGCTGCGAATCTCAAGTCGCAGCGGTCCGAGAAGAAGAAGAGCCCCGGTAGCAGGGCCACTGTAGAGCCCATCCTGCGGCGACCCGCGAAGAGGAGGCTTAGAGGTGAGTGAGAGCCTGTGCTTGAGCAAGACAGCATGTGGGAGTGAGAGACTGAGTGTATGAATGATTGTATGAGACACAGCATGTGACAGTGAGAGCCTGTGTGTGTGTGAGAGAGAGAAATGCATGTGAGAATGAGAACCTGTGTGTTTGAGGGAAGAAGATGGAGAGAAAAGAAACAGAAAAAAAGACAATATAAAAGGAGTGGCAGCAGAAAAATTCATATATAAGGTGCACCGGATTATAAGGCGCACTTCCGATTTCTGAGAAAATCGTAGGTTTTTATGTGCGCCTTATAGTCCGAAAAATACGATAAGCACATTTAAAAAGTCAGGTTTTTAACTCTGCTTTAAATTTTTTAATATCGTTCTGGAGTCTCAATTCTACTGGCAAGGAGTTCCACAATTTCGGGCCTGCAACTGATACCATTCATTCTCTGACTTCGGTCAAGTGTGCAAATTTTACATTGGGGATTGTCAGCAGGCCCTTGTTCGCTGATCTCAAATTTCTTTGAGGTACATGTAACCGGATTGTGCTGTTCAGCCATTCTGTTTGATCAGCATAGAGTATTTTATGTATTATGCATGCAGTTTTGTACATGATTGGTACGTGATTGGTAGCCATTGTAATGAAATTAGTGTTGATGTTATATGATTGTGCTTTCTACTGCCCGTCAGAATTCTTGCAGCAGCATTCTGCATCACCTGTAATGGTCGGATTGTAGATACTGGAAGACCTAAAAGTAATGTATTACAGTAGTCCACATTGGATGAAATAAGTGCTTGCAAAACAGTCCTAAAATCATTTCTTTCCAGCAATGGTTTCAGTTTGCGTAATGTAAGAAGCTTGTAATATCCACCTTTCACTTTCGCTGCAATATGTTTTTAAAAATTGACCTCTGTATCTATTGTAATACCCAGGTCCCACAGGGATGTAGAGTACTTTTGGCTGCTATCAAAGCCTCTGAGGGCCATATCTATGAGTGAGATCAACAATGTTTCGATATTAACATGTTTCCAAAAACCAAACTGGTTCGGAAAAAGGATGCTATTAGATTCCAGATAGTCAGATAATTGTTTTTGCACAACATTTTCAATTAACTTTGCATGTAGTGGGAGATTAGAGATAGGTCTATAGTTATTTAATACATTATAATCCAAATTAGTTTTTTTTTAAGATGGGTTGTATGATAGCACATTTTAATTCATTGGGTAGGTGTCCTTCCATTAATGATAGATTGACTATGACCTGGATTTATCAAAATGTGATAAGTATTGCATGCGATAGCAAAAGGGGGATCTTTTATGCTAAAAACCTATGTGAAGAGCTCTCTACCTGGGTAACATCAAGCTAGGTGGAGAGAACATTGCCCAAATCTCATCTTTGGGTGAGTTTCCTCTCTCCGTAGGTCATCAAATCTTCACAAGAGATCACTGTTCTGTTCATACATCTCACGTTGAATGTCAATTTGGCCCCTAACCCCCTACACTAATAACTAAACCTCATCTCGAGTTACTAGGTGGGCCACCCATAGGGATACAAATACCTGTCTAGGGAGAGAACATCATGGCTAGTTTCTTTCTCTCTCTCTCTCTCAATGGTGCTCCAGGAGCTTCTAATTTACTAAAACAGGCCTTTCAGGAGACATCACAAAATGCTATAAAACCTTACCACCCTGTAACACAAGCTATTGCACAGCTTAACGCTACTGAAAAAGGTGTAGTTAAAATCAGTGTTAAGTCTGTGCAATAGCACTTTGCAGACTGGCAAACCCACCCCTAACTCTTCCTCTTTTTCAAATTTGCATCGCATCATACAATATGGTGCTATCGCATGCGATAAGCCCTTAACGCATGTGAAAACGCCTTAGCGCATTTTGATAAATGACCCTCTATGTTAGCTAAAGTAGGAATAATAATACTGGAGATGATTTTGAGTAAGCTAATAGATATCTTGTCTAGGGTATGGCCAGCAGGGTTTAAGTTGTTTAGTAAAAATTCTATTTCTTGCTGAGATGAAGGTTCAAAAATGTCCCAGGAAATTCCTTCTTTTGCAATCATCTTAGTTGTTTGACTGGGTATTGTGGCAGTTTTTGAGATTAAATTCACTAATTTCTTTTTGAAAAAATGTGCTATTTCATTACATTTATTTTCGTCTATTGTATCTATCTTGTTTGTAGATTGTTTTGTTAGGTTTTTTATTATTGAGAAGAGTGTTCATGGGTTATTTCAATGTTTGTGAATTTTATTTTTGAAATATAGTTTCTTGGCTTCGTCTATGCTTTTTTTATAATGGCTCAAAGCCGTTCTATATTTGCCTAAAGTATGATGATTCTTGGTTTTTCTCCATGCTTTCTCAATGAGATTTTTTCCTGTCTAATATTAGTTGTATACCAAAGATTAAAAGTTTTTTTTGGTTTTATCTGAATTGTTTTTACTGGGCACAGTATGTCCACTACCTTAGTGGTTTCTTGAAGCCAGGAGTTTGTGGCACTTGAGCTATCTTCAAATTTAGGCCTGGATTCTCTAAGCTCGCAGACCTTAGAGAATCTGGCGGTAACAGGGGGCGAGGGCGGGGGTGAAGCAGGGGGCAGTCCTGAGATAGCCGGCAGCAATCGCACCTCCGCGGTGCGATCGCTGCCGGCTTTTGCGCAAATAACTACACCATAAAAGGTATACACCATAAAAGGTGTAGTTATTCGGCGCGAAATTGGCGGCGATAAGGAATAACCTTTTGCCGCCAGCGATATGTCCTCAGCGTCGGCCCCGGTGCCACCCCAACTCCTCCTCTTCTGGGGCCGACTCCGCCCCAACTCTGCCCCGAGCTAGCTATCGCAAGCAAAAAGGGACTTTTCGCGTGTGATGGCATTAGAGAATGACCCCCTTAATTTTTTGTGTTAATTGTATAAATTCATTTTGAAGGTATTCAAGGTTAATTTTAGGTCGAAAGGTTATTAATGTTGTATTATTCTTAAGAGTTCTCCAATTCTGCTTTGGTTGTACTTCTGTAAAGATCTACAACCATGGGACTTGAGTGGGTTTACTTATTGCTGAGCTACATACCTGTGAATTGATAAATATAAGATCTAGCGTATGGCCAGCTTTATGAGTGGGAAAGTTAGTTGTAAGTTGGAAACCAAGTGCTGACAGAGTCTCTACTAATATAGAGCATGTATCGGATAATGGCACTGTATCTATATGTAAATTAAAATCTCCCAGAATTATTGACAGTTTACCTGTATCTACTGTTGTTATGAAAAATTCTATTACAGGTGAGATATTGTTTTCCAGTAGCCCTGGCGGGCAATATAACAGATACACTTGCAATGATTCAGATTCAAAAAGGGTAACTTCATATGGCGGAACAATGGTGGCAGGTGCAATTGAAATTTTAAACTTTTTCTTTAAGAGTAAGAATAAGAGTAAGAGATGCCGCGATGCTGCCTTATGTGACTGTGTGTGAGAATGAATGGGAGTCTGCCTGGGGTCTGTGTGTATATGTGTGTGTATGAGATAGAATGAATGGGTGCCTATCTGGGGGCCTGTGTGTGTGTGTGTGTGTATGTGTGTGTGTGTGTGAGAATGAATGGGAGTTTGCTTGGAGTCTGTGTGTATAAGAGAGAATGAATGGGTGCATGCCTAGTGTGTGTGTGTGCGTGTAATGAATGAATACATGCCTGGTGTGTTTGTGTGTTTGAGAATTGAATGGGTGCCTGCTTGTGGTGTGTGTGTGTGTAGGACTGAATGGTTGCTTGCCTGGGTGTCTGGGCGTGTGTGAGAGAATGAATAGGTTCCTGTCTGGGGTGTGTGTTTGTGGGTGTGAGAATAAATGGGTGTTTGCCTGGGTATGTGTGTGTGAGGGAGCCAGTGAGAGTGAATGCATGTGTGAATGCGTGAGGGTGAGTGTTATGGATGAGGGAGAGAATGTGCATGTGTGTAGGTAAAAGAGAGCACATGTGAGCACTGGATGGCCGGCGCCATCTTTAAAAATGGCGCGGGCCAACCAGTGCTCCAACCATGTGACAGGGGCTGGCCAATGGCATGGATACCCTGTCACATGGTAAGGGCAAAGGCCATCGGCGCCATTTTGATTAGTGGCAGCCGACAGCCTGGGAGCGGGAGATCGCTCCCAGGACCCTCACTGGACCACCAGGTACCTGTAAAATGTTTTTTGGGGGGTCGGGAGGGTGGGGGAAGCAAAAGGATCAATTTTAAAGGGTTGGGGTGGGTTTAGGGTTATTTTTGTGTGTCGTTTTTCCCGCCCTCCCCCAAAATGATAAGAGAACCCCCACGAATAATATCGTGTGGTTTTCCTATCATTTCGGGGGAGCCCCCGATTTCAGACGATTTTGAAAATATCGACGATATTTTCAATCGTCCAAAGCCTGATTCACATCCCTAGCATTAGCTAAAAAGTAAAACTATACCCCTGGGACGGTTACTGAAAGTAAAATAAGTATAGACTATCTGGTGGATGTTGCCAAAGATAGGTCATCCCACAATCCATGCAAGCTCTCTGCGGTGGCTACCGAAATTGGAGTAACACATACTGTCTGGTAAATGATACCAAAAGTGAGTACTACCCCGTTATACAAGTCTCACCAAGCATACATTTTGGGGAAATGACTCTCCCGCTTTGGTAGCTGTGGTGAGAATTGTAACCTCTGGGGTTTTGGATGTCAATAAGGGAGTCACTATCAGATGTTACCAAAGTACCCAAATGAGAGCAGAAAAATAATATTGCTCTTCTTCTGGTTGGGTCTTCTAAAAAAGAAACAAGGAACAGACCCCACCCAGACAGTCTCCCGGGGTAAAGAGGGAAGATAGAGTCTTTACAGCAATAATTCAGGTGGAATGGAGTTATATATAAACAAACTTTAAGTGTTAAATTTGATTTATTATGCTTTAGAAAGTTTTGCAAGAATAAACATGCAATAACATCAACACTGTCAGGATCAGTACCTAACACTTTTCGCTCCTATTCTTGTAGATACCTACAACTTGAACCATGGAAGGAACCAGTTCTTTAACCTATAAGATAAGTTTGTTTACTTCAAAATTGCTTTACTCTTTGTGAACTGTAATGGCTCAACTGTTATTTCTTTAAAAGAATTGAGTCTTTGTGATAATCTTTTGTTTTTCAGGTGCGGGGAGTAATGATTCTCCTGGATGTGGTAAGTATTAAGCTGTTACTCTCCCTTTTTTATTGTTACGTTTGGCGGTTCACGGGCTGCCCCATGAGCTGCCACACTCACCTACCCGTTTGAGTCATCACCCTGGGCTTCCGACACATCAGGCCCTACTGCCTGTCCATGTGGTGGGATGTTGCGCTACAACATGGCAAGACACCACCAGTTCATTCTGCTGTGCTCCTCCATAGGCACATGCGTGCCCGACCTCTCCTTATATAAAAGGCCCATGGTGGGAAAAGCTCCACTGCGCTCATTGATGACCTCACAAGCTAAGCACTATAAAGGAAAGCACTATACTGATTTCCAGTACAATGCCAAGGCCCTCTTTTCCATTATATCCGAACTCTCCAAAACTTCCACCAAACACCCTTCAGACACAGGCTCCAAAATCTCCACGATTACAGCAAACTTCCCCGTTAACACCCCCAACGCTTTCTTCCCCCCACAAACATTACTGCCAGCCTTGACTCCTTCGATACAACCTCGTCAACTGAAATAGAAACTCTCCTAAAAAAAGCCAAACCCTCCTCTCATCCTTCTGACACCATCCCAACCAAACTCCTGCTATCTATACCCAACATAATAGCAAAACCTATATCTGAGATAATCAATTGCTCCCTCATACAGGGTAACATCCCTTCCACCCTAAAACAGGCAGTTGTCAAACCTATACTCAAAAAACCTAATCTCGACCCCACAGATCCCACCAATTTTAGACCCATTTCAAACCTACCTTTTCTTGCCAAAATCACTGAAAAAATAGTCAACATCCGTCTCTCTGAATACCTTGGCAACCACAAAATTCTGTCCCCATCCCAATTTGGCTTCCATAAATTCCTCAGTACAGAAACACTCCTAATATCACTTACTGACAACATCCTGAAAGGAATGGACAATGGCCACACCTACCTCCTAGCGATGCTCGACATATTATCCACTTTTGATACCGTCAACCACAACATTCTGTTAAAATTACTCTCTGACATTGGAATAACAGGAACAGCATTTCTCTGGTTGAAATCATACCTTGAAAACAGACAATTCAAGGTCAAGCTAGGTAAGAACGAATCTGATCCTATTACCATTACCTGTGGTGTTCTCCAAGGATCCGCATTATAGGGGTGTGAATCGTGTGATCGATCGTCTTAACGATCGATTTTGGCTGGGGGGGGGGGAGGGAAATCTTATCGTCGTGTTTTTTTTTTTGTTAAAAATCATTAAAAATCGTAAATCGGGGGAGGGCGGGAAAACCGGCACACCAAAAAAACCCTAAAACTCACCCCAAACCTTTAAAACAAATCCCCCACCCTCCCGAACCCCCCAAAATATTTTAAATTACCTGGGGTCCAGTGGGGTGGTCCTGACGTGATCTCCCTCTCTCTGGCCACGACTGCGTTGAGAGAAATGGCGCCGGTGGCCCTTTGCCCTTATCATGTGACAGGGCAAAGGTAGCGCCGGCGCCATTTTGGTTCCTGGTTCCCGACGTCATGCGTGCAAGAGATCACCCCCGGACCCCGCTGGACCCCCAGGGACTTTTGGCCAGCTTGGGGGGGCCTCCTGACCCCCACAAGACTTGCCAAAAGTCCAGCGGGGGTCCGGGAGCGACCTCCTGCACGCGGGCCGTATTGCCAATCTTCAAAATGGCGCCGGCGCTACCTTTGCCCTCACTATGTCATACGGGCGACGGTCATATGGTCTTATAGGGATGTTTGAGCATGCTGCTGTAAGTACATCTAATGGGCAGGTTTTGCGATATTTGAAGGTGTGAGTGTTAGGTGCAGGAGTGAAAACAGATTGCTTTAGAGAAAGGGTAGTTTTTATGAGATAGTGATCAGACCAAGGTACCGGGAGACAGGACGGGGAGTCTAGTGTAAGCAGGCCGGGACTAGTGAAGATGAGGTTGAGGGTATGGCCAGCCTTGGTTGTAGGGGAGTGTATGATCTGAGAAAAGCCCATAGCATCAAGGGTGGTTAAGAAGGCTTCGCAGGAAGGGGATTGAGGGTGAGAGTCCACGTGGAGGTTGAAATCGCCAAGGAGGATGGTGGGAAGTTCAGTGGATAGAGAAACAGCAAAGAATTCTATTAGAGGCGAGGGGTCGTTCTCTAGGAGACCTGGAGGGGTATAAATGAGGCAGATTTGGATGGATTTAGATTTGAAAAGGCCGACTTCGTATTTAGGGGGGATGTTGAGCTTTTGGGAAATAAGGTGCAAATCTTTATTTGCAGCAAGGAGGATGCCCCCTCCTCTTTTCTTTGATCGAGGGATGGAGAAGAAGTCATAGGATTCAGTGGGCAACTGGTTGAGGAGAGAGGTATCAGAAGGCGTCAGCCAGGTCTCTGTTATAGCACAGATGTCTGGTTTGGAGTCAATAAGGAGGTCATTGAGAACATGTGTTTTCTTCTGTTGGGACTGGGCATTGAAGAGGAGGAGAGAAATTAGAGAAAGGCCGAGGAATTGAGATAGGGGGGATGCCATGATGGGGATTAGCCTTCTAAATTGGTAGGAAGTGGGACAAGGAGGAATAAAGTAATGTGAGTATAGGCGGTTGTTTAGGATGGGAATAGGGCAGTTATTTAGGATGGGAATAGGGTGGGGGGGGGGAGGAATGAATGGCATGGGTGAAGACTGGCAGGTAAAAATAGAGGGAAAGAGGGGTGGGATGAAGAGGGCCTTATAAGGAAGGGAAAGTGTGTAACTAGGGTGAATGAGAGAGGCTCATTATAGTAACGGTGGTTGACGCGTACCCAGCGGGAACAGATGATTCGAAATCAGTTATAGATAGAACCTACACTATCGGCTAGTTAAAAACAAAACAAAACAAAAATACATCATTCAATAATTACTTTTAAAATAGTTCTCAACAACCAATAAAACATTTTCAAAACAATAGACACATCAAATAATATCCAACAATGAAAACTAAGAATAAAAATATTTCCCACTCTCTGCACCTGAGACCTTTTGATTTTTAATCACCCTGAGATTGTCATGGATTGGGAGAGTGGGGCTGCACAAGCTTTTTCCTCTCCCACACATTCCCTTTCTCACACATATACCTACACACTGATTATTACACACTCCTGCACTTATACATGCACACAGGCTCTCACACACACATTCAGGCCCTCTCACACAGAGGGTGTAAGAGAGCCTGTATGTGAAAGAGGCTCATTTTCACACACACATTTACAGGCATTCTTGCAGACACACACACACATATACACATGGAGGCACTCATACCTTCTCTCTCACATGCATACACATATACATGCTCACAGTCACTCATACCTATGGCATCACAGTCACTCATGCCCTATGGCATCACTTCATATTTATTTCCTGCCTTATCTTCTTTCCAGCTTGTTGCAAGCTTCCAAGTTCTCTTCCCTGTTGATTGTAACTTTTGACTCATTCCTACTTACTGTTTATCTTTCGTTTACTTGAATAGTTACCCCAGTTTTTTATTCTTGTTAATTGTAAACCGATCCGATATGGTTATTTACTATGAAGGTCGGTATATAAAACTGTTAAATAAAATAAATAAATAAATACCCTCTCTCATATATATACATACACACCCAGATATGCCTGCAGGCACTTACACTCTCTCTCACATACACATGCACATATGCAGGCAGGCACTCACATTCTCTTCCACATGCACACAGGTTCTCTCACACACAGACATGTATACTGGCTCTCAGTTTCTCTCTCACACACACACATACCAGCTATCTCTTACACACACACACACACACATCAGCATGCACTTTCTTTTAATCACTGTGAGGATGACAGTCTTCAACCAGGAAAATATAGATGGGTAACTACTTAATCACATGGTTAGATCCCTTCAAAAATTGTCCTGCCCATATTATTGGTATGGTACAATGAATGTAACACAGTCTGCAAAGGATCTCTCTCACACTCACACACATGCATTCAGGCTCTCTCATACATATACAGATCCCAGCTCTCTCACATACATACACACTCACACATGTATACTGTTTTTGTCATATATGCATACAGGGCTTCTCATACACCTTCTCACATAAATGCATACAAGCTGCCTCAAACACTCTCTCTCATACACATGCATACAAACTCTCTCATACACCCCTTCTCTCACACACTTGCGTACAGGCTCTCTCATATACCCTCTAACACACATACATGTAGGCTCTCCCACAATACACACATACACACAAACATACCTGCTCTCTCACACACATCCTCTCACACCCCTTCCCTTCCCTCCATCCCTTTCCCTTCTATCCCAGGTCTTTTTACCACCATGAGATCTTTCTACTGATGGCAGGGAGTGGGAATCCTACCAGCACATCAATGGCAGCGGGGAGTGGGAACTCTGCCACTACATCACTACAGAGTGATGCCACTATGGGATCTTCCTACTGCTGGTGGAGAGTGGGAACACTACCAGAACATCAACTGCAGCACCAATGCCACCAACGGACCTTCCTGTTGCAGGTGGGGAGTGGAAACTCCACCAGCACATCACAATGGAGTGCCACCACTGTGGGGCCTTCCTATTGCTCGTGAGAAGAGGAGACTCCACCAGCACCTCATCCACAGCACCACCACCACGTGGCCTTCCTACTAATGGCAGGGATTGGGAACCCCGCTAGCACATCATTCGACAACACCATCCCACAGATTTCCTACCAGTGAAACGTGGGAACCCTGCTGGCATTAACATACAAGATTCAAAGTGAGGCATCTGCTGCAAGGGTATTTTGGGGGACAGGTGTTGCCGCCCCTAAATTTTGCCGGCTGAAACGCCTGCCTCACCCTGCCTCATTATAAAATTGCTCCTGTTTCTGGGCACTGCTTCACCAGGGTGGCATCTCTGGACCTCCTTCTCCCCTCCATAGGCTAGAACAGGGACTCTCCAAAGCTGCTCTGAGCTATTCTTTAGGCAGCAAAATCACTGCCCTAAATAATCTCCTTTGATAGGCATTCCATCAGCAGTGTTCTTAACTCCCGCTTGAAGAAAGTCACTAGATCCACTAAAGCCATGTTGTAGCGCAGTGGCATCAACATGTCTGATCACTCTGAAACTGGTGCAGGTTGGAGTGGTAAGGAAAGAGGTGGTTCTCATACTCACACACACTGCCTTGCTCTCTCAGAAACCGACACTCACACACACACACACACACACACACACACACACACACACAATCATATTATCTTAATCACATGCACACATTCTCAGACACTCTCTTAAGACACATACACAGTTTTTTTTTCTCTGGTTCTGCCACACACCATACATATGCTTCTACTGCTGCTTATGTATTACCTCCGCTGAACTATCTAACTAAGGGCACTACACATCATCATGTAAAGGTCTTGCACTTGCTGCCAACCCTTACCCAGCCTTCAGCAGACACCTTTACATTTCCTCCTCTTCCTTCCCACTCTTCAGGACACTCATTGTCTCCATTTGCTCTGTCCACAGTCAGTCAGTCCCGCAAGCTCACACAGAGGCCAGACTAGCAGGACAGAGAATTTCCCTTGACTCCCAGCAGCACAGCAAAAAAACCCAAAAAAACCCCCACCAGATTACTGATGATACAACATAGCATTTTCATTGTCTTATGTTTTGCTGCTGTTGTCAGTCTGTCATAAGGTGATAATAAAGATATTGCTGCTGCTTTTTTACATTTTATTTTTTTTTTTTTTGCTAGCTGTGATTTATTTCTCCTTCCAGAAGAGAGAGCTTGGCTCTGATGTCATCGGATTCTCTGGTGACAGGGGGAGAGGGAGAGAATAAAACAGCAGAGCCTGCTCTGAGGAGCGAGGGGTTATAACCAGGGGAAAGGCGGTAGAACAAGCAACCAAAGCACTCTAACCAGAGGAGATGTCACTCTCTAGCACTTTTCTGCTTCCACATATGCTCTGTAGGTAGGGAACCCAATGGAAAATTTAAAGCTGTGAGAAAATTGTTAGGTGTATATCTAAATTATCCAAAAATAGCCAAAATTAGCTCCCCGTCCCATTCACAGTTCTAAAATCTCCATAGGGTTCATAAAGTCGTCAGATCTGGTGACAAAATCATTAAATTGGCAACACTGCCCATCAGTCCATGCTGTATGACATCAGCACCTGGGAGCCAGACTCAATTGATTTGCTTTCTCCAGGCTTAGAATTCATGCAGACACTGTGGCTGCCTGCACAGCTGCTATGACTCACTGGTTCAGGAAATGAAGATCTCATCGATTCACAGCTTATCACATGTTCCTGACTTTTTGACCAGCTTGGAAACTGCTTTCTGTGATTCTGCTATAATCCGTAGACAGCAACTACTCTCTAGTATAATTATCCTACTCTTGGAGTTTGCTCTCTAGTTTGTATTCCAAGACAGTCAGCTAAACCTTGTCTTCCCAACCTTCAAAATACCTTAGTGCCAAACAATGTTTATTAGACTGAAAAGAAAAAGTTTTACCATTCACAGTGACTTTCAATCGGGCCGATACAGTACAGTGCGCTCGATTGGACGCGCACTGTACTGTTTTTGACGCGCTAGCGTTACCCCTTATTCAGTAAGGGGTCGAAAACGTGCGTCCAACCCCCCTGAACCTATTAGCGCCTGCAACATGCAAATGCATGTTGATGGCCCTATTAGGTATTCCGGCGCGATTCAGAAAGTAAAATGTTCAGCCAAGCCGCACATTTTACTTTCAGAAACTAGCGCCTACCCAAAGGTAGGCGCTAATTTCTTCGGGCACCGGGAAAGTGCACAGAAAAGCAGTAAAAACTGCCTAATTTGCATACTGAATCATGCGCACAGCAGAGTGGCCTGTGTGCGCGCTGGGGATCTCCCGCGGACTTTACTGTATCGGCCCGAATGTGAGAAGACAGCAGCCTGGTAGCTGTTATGAGTTCTGGAGCTCAGTAGATGAAGACCACTGCAGTTTGTGGTAGAATTTGTAGGTACTAGCAATTAAGGCAGAATAGCAGTGTATGGGAAATAGACATAGAAAGAGGATGTGAAAGGATGATGGCATTCTAGGAGCATGAAGAAGCTACAGGATAGCTGTAGCAAGCAACAGCCTGCTTCTAACTGAAACCTCAGCAGGAAGTTAAACAATCCCAGACTGCTTTGAGTCAAGGGACCAATAGGAAGAGGAGAGAGAACACAGACAGAAAGAGAGTGAGCAACAGGGACAGATCCAATCAGAGTTCAGCAACATTCAAATTATATCAAATAAGAAAAAAGAACTCTACAATATGCAGAAAATTAGAGCTGAACAATATCACAAAATGACACAAGGAGGCAGCATAATAAGAAAAGATGTATACATATACATTTAAATATACTGTGAAGATAGAACAAAAATCCTTCACCTTCACCTATGTTCAGACAATCACCTAATACAAAATAAGAGACCACAAAATAAAACCAGAAACATGCAGACAAAATCTGAAATGGAAATCCCCTAGAAGCCAGAGTCTGTGAGCAGTGTAGTAATGGAAAAGAAGAAAGAAAAATACATTTTCTCCTGTACTTCACAAGACACTAAACTAGAAGAGGTGAACATTTCCCATAATTGACATATTCCAATCTCTAAAAATTGAAAAAAAAATTCTTCCATTGCTGTCTGGGCATATTTTTGCATAATTTATTCTGATCTCTGTTTTCTACTTTCCTGGTGTTCATCTTCTCCAGGATTTCCTATTTTTAATTTCTTTATTCTCTCCCTTCCTTTTTTTTTTCTCTACTTCTCTCTGTGACATTGATCTTTCCCTTTCACCTTTTTCTCTATTTCTGTCCACTCATAGCTGGATTTTCTCTCCTTTTCTCTCCTCTCACTCTCCAGTCTGTGGTCTCCCTTTTTTCATCTCTTACCTCTCTATGAGCTTTCCATATCCCACTCCTCTTTCTGTCTCTCTTTCCTGAGCCTCCTATTCCCCCTCTGTCTTTCACCTACTCTCCAGTCCCCCATTTCCACCTTCTTTACTTATCTCCTCCCAAGCACTTAACTACCTACCTCACCAGCCCATCAACCTCCTTTACTGTAACTCATCCTCTCCTGGCATCCAAACCCTTTCTTATTTCTTTTACTTCAGCTTCCCATGCTTTCTCACCTCTCCCAGTCCTATTTCCCACCATCTCATTCTATTCCCTTCCTTCTTCCCTCTAGAGACTCTTCCTCCACACCCCCTTCTCTCACCACCTTAGCTCTTCCCCTTCTCACCTATTCCCTCTTCTAGAGGCTCTTCCCACACTTCATACCCCAATCCTTCCTCTCTCTACTCTTTTCATTCCTTCCCTCTCTTTGTAAAGGTTATCTCACTTCTCATCCTCTCCCTCCCTCTAGAGGCTCTTCCCCTCTTCTTACCCCCTCTGTATTCTTTTGCCCACCTTCCCCCCCCCCAGTCCTGGTTTTTCCCTTCTTCTTATCCACTCTTTATGTCTTTTCCCCCACTTTCTCACCCTGTCTCTCTCAGCTAGAGATGTGATTTGGCTGAACCTTTTGGTTCAGCCTTTGTTGTTGGCCTGCCATGGGAAATTTCATTTTCCTGAGGTTCGGGCTGATTTTATTTTGTCTGTCCCCCTGAAACAATGCCCGAAACCCGCCCCAACCCTTCAGATAAAAAAAACCAACCCCAAACCCACCCCAAACATTCAAATTTAATTAATTGCAATACCTCACCCTCCCGACCCCCCCAGACTTGCCCAAACCCCCCCAAGACTTACCGAAAGTCCTTGGTGGTCCAGCGGGGTCCCGTGAGCGATCTCCCCATCTCGGGCCGTCGGCTGCCACTAATCAAAATGGCGCTGATGGCCCTTTGCCCTTATGTGTGACAGGGGCTATTGTTGCTATTGGCCGGCCTCTGTCACATGGTAGGAGCAATGAACAGCCGGCGCCATCTTAAAAAATGGCACAGGCCATCCATTGCTCCTACCATGTGACAGGGGCTGACCAATGGCACCAAAAGCCCCTGTCACATGGTAAGGGCAAAGGGCCATCGATGCCATTTTGATTAGTGGCAGCTGATGGCCCGAGAGGGGGAGATCACTCACGGGACCCCGCTGGACCACCAAGGACTTTTGGTAAGTCTTGGGGGGGGGGTCAGGCAAGTCTTGGGGAGTCAGGAGGGTGGAGGGGGGGTTGCAAGTAATTAAATTTGAAGGGTTGGGTTGGGTTTGGGGGGGTTATATGCCCTTTCTCCCCTCCCCCAAAATGATAAGAAAACCACACAAAATTTTGTGTGTGTATATAAGGCCGGGCCCAGCCAATATTTCCTTGCCTTGGCAACTGTTATGACCGTCATTCGCAGATGGCTGCGACTGCTCTTACTCACTTTGTATGCTGCCGCCCTCTCTTCCTTGAGGGAACTCGCGGCTTTGGCTATCCACTTCCGATGCACATCGCTCCATTCCAGGACCCCCAGAGCAGCAAGGACGCTGCCGACCGCCATGTCTCCTCTGGACCTTACTAAGAATGTGCACTCACTACATCCTTTAAGGATGCCAGAGCGGGAATCTCAGGGGCGTCTCCTCCTCTTGACATCACTAGCCCTGGACTCTTAAGCACCACCAGGGCCTGACTCTAATCGACTTATCAATGAGTTCCTTTCTTGCTGAATCCTGCTGATCTCTCTTCGGATGCTGGTTCCTGTATCCTGCACCTCCTGGCGTGAGACACTCTTGGGTACCCGCTCCTCAGGGGCCTCTTTCCTGTCTCGGACTATCTGCTCCTCGGAAGTCCCTGCACCTTGGACGCAGCCTGCCAGCTCCCCCGCTCCTCGGGGTTGATTCTGGAACTACTCTACTCATGTAGACTCAGCATAGGTGTACCTCGCCCTGCGGGCAGTTCCTTTAATACTCTGCTTCGTGAAGACTCAGCGTTGGTGTACCCCACTCTGCGGGCCATTGCTTTACCTCTGTGACTGTGCCGCGCTCCCTGCTCCTCGGGGCAGCAAGTTGTGTACCTCAGTGACTGTGCCACACTTCTCCGCTCCTCGGGGTAATGCCTCAAGTATTTCAGTGACTACGCCTTGTTCCCCGCTCCTCGGGGTAGTGTCCACATGCATTGCCAGAGACCCTTGGGCTTCCCTGCTCCTCGGGTAAGACTACGTCATTCCTTACATGCTTACTCTCTCTGTGGCTCCGCCCCCTTGGGGTCATTCTTTCAGCACTCCCCTGCCTTGCACTCCCCACTCCTCGGGGCCTGCTCTGCACTTCACCACTAGGAGGACCTATTCTGGCATTAATATCCTCACCCCAGTATCCTGCTCTTGCTGGACTCCGTGGGCTGTGTCACCTGTTGCTACAGACCTCGCCTCCCGATGGTGAGGCCCAGTGGGCGGTACCACCTCTCACCTCGGGCCAAAGGCCCACTAACTCACAAATCCTAACAGTAACAGGTCTCCACGCTGATCGTGTCCTGAGTTGCATGTTCCTGCATACCCTCCGTGTTTCTGGTTCCTGACTCGTCTGTGTTCCTGTTCCTGACCTTGGTACCCGTTCCTGTTCCTGTGTTTGTCTCTACCTTGCTTGTTCCATTGACTGACCTCCTGGATTTGACCTGACTACATTACCACCCATCTCCTGGTTTGACCTTTGCCTTGCCTAACCATCCCTCTGCTGACTTCTGATATTGACCCATGCTTGCCTTGCTACTCTCCTTGCCTGCCGCCTGCCCTGACTTCAGCCTGCTCTACGATGCTCCACTCATCATCATTCTGGACTTGGCTTTTCAGGCTTCGGCCTGTTCTTACTCGGGTGCTCTCTGCTTCCTCCTGTACTCCTTGGCGCCTGGGTCTCCAGGACTCTGTCTCGTCCAGATTGGACTACCAATTCCTACTACCACTGCTGGCCTCTGGCAGACCTCCTCGTCATCCCAGAAAAGACCTTGGATGGAGGCCCACCTAAGTCCAGCCGGCCCCAGTACCTAAGGGCTCAACCTGCGGGGAACGAATGCTGGTACTGGCAAAGCTCCAGCCAGCCTCCGTCAGTCAGCCAGCTCTGCCTGCCGACGGTGGGGACCTATAGGGCTTGCCCTGCAGGTAGCGCCAACCCCACCTTGGCCCAAGGGTCTACCTCCTGTGCATCAAGGGGAGGATCAGCATATTGCTGCATTACATTGAGTCAGGCAGAGATTTGGGTTACCCTGGCCCAAACTGATACTTAAAACTGGGATGGCAAACCTTCTTTTTGGGATAACTCTTGCTACCCCATAGCAGCTCATATGCTGAACAGGCAATAAATTCCACTCCAGATAACACCTTAGAGTTTCATACTGAGTAGGTCTGGGAGCAGGATCGTTATCTGGGTAAAGATACCTGGAAGACTGTATTTGTATATTCAGTGGGATATATCTGGTTATGTATTCTGTTGAATATACCCAGCTCTATCTGGATAAAGTTATCTGGATAACTTTAGATCTGCTCTTTACCATGACAAGACTTACTTGGATAATTTTATCTAGCTAATGTTGAACATCAACTAGATGCCCCATTATCTCCTCTTTTTTGTCCAGCTAAATTTTGTGCAAGTAATGGGTAATGAATCCAAAGATTTGTCTGGGTAACTGCCCAAATCACCTAGACAAATCTTTGATTATGAACCTTATGATGGAGGTATGCACTGAACTGTAGGGGAGCTGCATGATCCGGCAATGCTGAATAAAAGACATTACAGAGCAAAAGGAATAAAAGTAATAAAAAGGAAGTAGACCATATAAACTGAAACTGTAAAGATAGTATGTACAAAAAAAGAAAAAAAAATACAATATCCCCTTCTGGGTTTGCACCTAGGACTTTGGAATCTCTATCCAAATTGTCTGTTGTGGCTACATCCTCTGCCATTACTCTAGAGACTATATGGACAGCTGTTACTGCACTGGAGAACTTAGTGTCCTCCAGGACTGATAAGGCTATAACTTCTTTTTGAGAATTTAAACTTTCAAGTTGCTGATCGTTCTTCTAAAATTCATAGAGATCAAAAGAAGATAGAGACTATGGAAGAACAGATTGTTACACTACTGAGCTATTCTCTAGCTCTAATTAGAAATAATGAGATTCTTCATTAAAAAATTGATAATAGGGAAATCTATTCTAGGAGATTTAATTCACGTTTTATTAATTTTCCTTTTATTTCTTCTGTTTCTCCTAGAGATATGTTAAAGAAATTTTACTTAGAGATATTAAAAGTTTCCCCTGTTGAAGTTCCTGATATAAAGTATAGAGAGGGATTGAGGGTACTGCTTCTAATTTTTAACTGTTTTAGGTTCTGATTTACTAGATTCTTCTAGGTCTCATGAAAGGAGTGATTTTAGCTCTACTTTATTAGTTACAATTGCAGTGGATCCTGACAAAGATCATACCTGAAAGCTTTTTTTTTAAGCTTCAAGATAAGTCTTTTCAGGGTAAGAGATTGGGAATGTTCTTGGATGTAACTAAAGCTACTCAATCTAAACTAAAGTTATTTCTCCCGAAAAGGCAGAGACTATCAGCATTGGGTGCTCCAATTGAGATTTCCATGTAAATGTCATATTAAAATGGCTATACTATAGAAAAAGCCTTAAAGGGCAATATGATGTGACATTCAGTACAAAAAAAGATGTATCTACCAATAATTACAATAATGATTTAAGGGACCATCATATAAACCCCTTTGTTTGATATCTTTTAGAGTCTTACATTATGCTCTATCAATAGATCAGAGGGGCACACTTTTAATCGTTGGTCCAATTTTTTGGATATTTTTTTAAAGCATTTTTGCAAAAAAATTATAAGTATTAAAAAAGTGCACTACTTCCCTGTATTTTTTAAGTTAATTCATGCCCTACAGGGTTTCGATGAGAAAGTGGTCAGACCAAGGGACTGGGGAGCAAGAGGGGGTGGTAGTAGGGTGAAGGCCAGCATTAATGAATATCAGGTCTAATGTATGCCCAGCTATGTGGGTGGTGGATGCAATGATTTGTTGAAATCCTATTGCATGGAGGGAGTTGAGGAGGGTGTCACATGAAGATGTAAGAGGTAGGGAGTCAACATGGAGATTAAAATCATCAAGGATGATGGACGGGATGTCAAAATTGATGTTATCAGCAACAAACTCAATAAAGGGCGATGGGTTGGATTCCAGAAAGGCAGGTGGGGAATAGACTAAACAGACTTGTCGTTCAGAAGATTTTAAAAGGCCGATTTCAAGTTTGGACGGGGTGACTATATGGAAGGGCTTGAGATTTAGGAATTTCTTGGCAGCCAGGAGAAGCCCACCACCACTTTTTTTGGGTCTGGGGATGGAGAATATCTTATAAGAGGAAGTGGGGAGTTGGTTAAGGAGTACAATATCGGATTCTTTAAGCCATGTTTCGGTGACTGCGCAGATGTCTGGTTTGCAGTCGATCAGGAGATCATTGAGGATGGGAGTTTTTTTGGATAGTGATTGTGCATTGAATAGTATTATAGAGAGGGTGGTAAGGCTTAGGAGTTGTGACAGCGGGGATATAAGAATAGGGATTAGGGATTTGCACAGGGGTGATGGATTGTGTTCGTGGGGGAAGGGCTGTCTGGAGAAAAGGTGGCGGATGCGAGGGATGGGATAGGTTGCCATTGCACTAAGGAAGCTTGCAGAACTGAGGAAAGATTGTAGCGGGGTGGGTATAGATAATGGAATAAGGGGACTATAAAGTGCCACAAGGGGAAAGTTGAGGCAGAGAGGAGGTGGGAGGGAGGGTGGAGCAGGTTCTTTTAACAGCAAAAAATCTGGTCGAAGGGAGGGCAATAATATAAGTTATCCCAGGGAAGTTATGTGAAGATGTTACTGAGGAAAATATCTTTATTTAGGGGTGAGGGTAAAGTCGGGCAGAGGGGAGATGGGGAGGGGGCCCCAGAGAACACAGAGGGGCGTGCTAAGGTGAGGGTGGAGGAGGAGGGGAAGATAGAAAACAAAAGCAATAAAAAAAAACGGGGGTGGGAGGGAGATAAATATTGAGGGGTGACCGAAATTGGCAGTATGGTACAACCATGCAATATGACAATACAGTTCCGTGTAACAATACAGTTGCAATAGCAGTAGCAGTGATTAGAGAGCAGTATAGGTGGGTATAGGGAGCAGGGAGTATCTATGCAATTTGAACAATATAAGTTGCGTTGGTTCAAGAAAACAGGTTGCAGGGGGGGCAGGGGGTCAGCGAGGAAGGAATGTAAGGGGAATAGAACAAGGGGTGCACAGGGATGCACAAAGGGGCGCACTAAGGGGCAGGCCCCTTGGTCGCGCTCCTTAGGCGCTCAACACGTGGCGCGCGGCGCCAGCGGGACATCGCTTACTTTAGGTGAGTGGGAGGTCCTTGTGGTGACGTCGCTCAGGGCAGGCTCCAGTGGCGAGGTAGGCCGCAAGCCTTCAGCAGGCTCGATTTAGTGCAGGCTGACCGAGGGGTGGGCAGCGTGGGTCGAAGAGGCTGAGCAGAGGGACGTCTCTTACTTTAGGTGAGTGGGAGGTCCTTGTGGTGACGTCGCTTGGGCAGGCTCCAGTGGCGAGGTAGGCCGCAAGCCTTCAGCGGGCTCGATATAGTGCAGGCCGGCCGAGGGGTGGGCACCCTGACCCCAATAGGTCGGCACTGGTCGCGCGGGTGCGGCTGCATCCGAGTCAGAGGGCAGCGGGGGTCGAAGAGGCCGAGCAGAGGGATTTCGCTTACTTTAGGTGAGTGGGAGGTCCTTGTGGTGATGTCGCTCGGGGCGGGCTCCAGCGGCGAGGTAGGCCGCAGGCCTTCAGTGGGCTCGATTTAGTGCAGAAAGATATACTTTCTGTGTTTGTGCATCTGAGTCTAGCCTGGTGCTACAGTTCCCTACGGGGCTCCTCCCCATGGGAGATATCATCACTGTTGCTCCTGAGAATCCACCAAACACCTCAATATCATAACAATAGGGAAGGACAAGACTAAGGCGTCTAGCGACTTGCTGAGCCAGTCTGTGCTCCTCCTTCCCAGACACTTACATTTCAATTGGCAATCCTTCATTTACCATAAAAACATTTTACTAAATTTCTAAAATACATTGATATGTTAACTCTAATACCTTATTTAATACTTTCTAACCTCCTACCTTCTCTCTCCCCCCACCTAAAGTTATGCTTGTGCTCTTTATCCTACATTCTTTATAGAGGGCTACAACTTTGCCTCCATCTGCCCCCCTGCTCTTCTTGCTTAGCTCTCTGTGCACCTCTCTTTGTATATTCTCTCCATCTATCTTACTTCCCTCTCTCTTTCTTTGTAGTCCATTTGTTCTTCCCCTCTCCTTCCCTTTTCTCTTATCACAAGCAAAAAGGGTGGAAGAACCAGGCTGGAATTGTAGAGGGATAGAAGAAAATGAGGAACCATAAAACAGGTGTAGAAGGAAGAGAAAGTTTTAATTTTTGTTTTCTTTTTCATGTTTTTGTTCTGGAAGCAAAACAGCCCAGTATAATTAATAAAAAATAAAACCAGAGTGGGAAGAACACCCCAAGGCTTCAAAAGAAGGCACCAACAATAGCAGTGTGAACCCTCCAAAGCTGTATGAGAGGGAAAAAATGGTACATAGTGTGACATGAATAGTTGAAGGTGCCATGAAGAGGGAACAATGCACCAGAAATGACAGAAATTCCCACAAGTCAGTGCTAGAGGGTAAAAAACAAGAGGAAGAGTGGCATGAAGAAACCTCAAAGCATCATGAGAGGTGCAAAGCAGTCACCCAAAGTGGAAAGAATACCCCAAGTCTCCAAATGAAGGTTAAAGGGCACCGAACAGATTGGTAAAAAGCTCTAGCAGGAAGAAGCCAAAAGAAATCCTTGGAAGAGGCCTGATATTTCTAAAGGAGCTGGCTGTTTGGGTGTGGAGTTGGTCTTTACTGAAAGTAAAAATGCTACTGAATAGAGGCACCATATTTTACTTACCCAGTGCTATTATCTGTTTAATATCCTGTAATTCAGGAATCCAGGACATAATTCTCCTTCTGAATCAATATTTTCAAATACTGCCTTCATTACCTCGGAAGTAGTAATCATGGAGAAGCATGGTTCTGGTGGCTCTGGGTAGTGAATGTCTGTAGCCCTTTCCTATTGTTGTGGTAAAAATCTATCAGCCTCTAATGTTCCCTGAAATGATGGACTTTCTCATTGACTACTGGGGATTTGGATGATAACAGGATTTTTCTTTATTAGTTGTTATACTGTAACTGACTGTATATACACCATTGACTATACCACTCTGTGGGAGAATGTGAAGAACCACACACACACACACACACACACACAGAAAATAAAGTGTCATGATGTGCACTAGGGTACAGCTGAGACTGTTCTAGCCTGCTCATGTGTTCCACAAAACTTGGTATGTTGCTTGTTCAAGTCTCTCTATGCACTGCACTGATCACTTACTGGACTGGACAGTGAAACAAATGCTACAGAGAATAAGAAAAAACACTCTGTTACTGGCACTGCTGTTCTGCTGTAACTCATCCCATCCCACAAGGGAGAAAAAATCAACAGCAAATTGCCACTGGTGGCAGCCTGACACTGCTTACTTTCTCACAGAGTGAGATAAGTGCAGTAGTACCAGCAGCAAACAGATAAAACAATGTTTCTAAAGTTGAAGTACAATGAAGTTTGAACACTCTGTGAGAGCAGAGCTCAATAATAGCCTCCTTCCAAGGCAAAATATCAGAAGAAATGCATAGCATATTCTCCTAGCACAGGGGTCGGGAACCCATGGCTCGCGAGCCAGATATGGCTCTTTTGAGGGCTGCATCTGGCTCGCAGACAGTCGCCACACTTTCCCGCTGACCCAGCTGCTCCCCGGTCCTCCTCCGCCCGGGCGGAATGCGGCAGGACAGCTGGAGTCAGCGGCACCGGCCTGCTCTCTTCTTCCCCCCCCCCCCCCCCCCGCGGCCCGGAAAAGGAAGTGGAGAGTATCGGGTGCCTGCGCAGCAAGAAGAGGCCACACTGGTGCGCTCGGCATCGGCCCGAAGAAAAGAAGACTGCAGCGCGGCTCGGAGGAAAATGAAGAGCTTAAACCGCAGCCGATGGGACTCCGCGAGGGCTGAAAATGAAGAGGTTAGCGTTGGGAGGAGGCTGCTGCTGCCGCACGTTCCCGGGGTGGGGGAGAGAGAGTGTGAATGAGCGAGCAAGCATGTGTGTTTGCTCGCTCATTCACTCTCTCTCTCCCCCACCCCGGGAACGCGCGGCAGCAGCAGCCTCCTCCCAACGCTAACCTCTTCATTTTCAGCCCTCGAGGAGGCGGAGTCCCATCGGCCGCGGTTGAAGCTCTTCATTTTCCTCCGAGCCGCGCTGCAGTCTTCTTTTCTTCGGGCCGATGCCGAGTGCACTAGCGTGGCCTCTTCTTGCCGCGCAGGCACCCGATACTCTCCACTTCCTCTTCCGGGCCGCGGGGGGGGGGCGGGGGCGCGTGTGTGTGTGTGAGTGAGAGATTGCATGTATGTGAATGATTGAGAGCCTGTACATGTGAAAGAGAGTATGTCTGTGATTGAGAGCCTGCCTGTGAGAGAGAGCATGAATGTAAGTTTACCATTGGAAACCTGTATGTGAAAGTTTGTGATTGAAAACCTGTTTGTGTGAAAGAGTATGTGTGTATGATTGAGATCCTTTGTGTGTGAGAGAAATCATGTGTATGTATGATTAAGAGCCTGTGTGTATAAGTAAGAGAGAGATCATGTGTGTCTGTGTGTGATTGAGAGCTGGTTTAGGTGATGGAGCATGTGAGTATGTGATTGAGAGCCTGTGTTTAAATGAGAGAGAGAGACCATGTGTGTCTGTGTGTGATTGAGAGCTGATTTAGATGAGGGAGCATGTGAGTATGTGATTGAGAGCCTGTGTGTAAATGAGAGAAAGAGAGGACATGTTTGTAAGCATGTGAATGAGAGTCTGTGTGTTAGAGAAAAAGACAGCATGTATTTATGTGATTGAAAGCCTGTGTGTGTGTGTAAGCGTGAAAAGATAGCATGTGTGTAAATGTGTAATTAAGAGCCTATATAAGTGAGAGAAAAAAACATGTGTATATGTGAGTGACTGAGAGCATGTGTGTATAGGTGTGTCATTGAGAGCCAGTGTGAGAGAGAGCGCTGGTATGTGACTGAGAGAGGAGAAAGTTCCAAGCAAACCACCCCAGCTCCTGCTAATTCAGAACAATCTCAGGACACCTGGATATCAAACGTTCCCAGGCTTGCAGAGCAAAAAAATGTTTGTATCCTTATTATTTTTCATTACTGGGTCTTTGTGTCTGCTATTTTGAAATATTTTGTTGGTATCTGGAAATGTTTTATATGAGTTTTTAATTATTGGATATTCCACTCATCAGCTGTTTCGAAATATGTTCTTTTTGTTAGTACAGTTTTACTGCTGATGATTTTATATTTCTTGATTTGTTTTATAAGGATGGGTGATGTTTCTTTTTTCCTTTGTTACACTGCATACAGAGACTCTGCTTTGTTGCAGTTTCCAATTCAGTTTTTTCTGCATGCTTCTTGTTATGCGTTTTGGTCTCTTTATTCTATGTTAGGTGAGGGTCAGCACGTGATTCAGGTGAGGTTTTCTGCTGGCATGTAGTTTCTGTGTAGGACTCTATAACAGCCTGACTTGGTCCGTTTTCCTAATAGGAGATGTATTGGTGTCTTAAGGCCTGGTGTAATATTTTCAGAGACTTATTGTACATTTAAAAGTGTGATCTTACATAAAATGCACACATTTACTTGTATTTAGTTTTAAACATATTGTATGGCTCTCATGGAATTACATTTTAAAATATGTGGCGTTTATGGCTCTCTCAGCCAAAAAGGTTCCTGACCCCTGTCCTAGCATATGCTTAGACTCCAGAATCAACATCACAGGAATAGGCTAGCTACTATGGCTACCTTCCTCCATTGATTCCTATGGCCCATAACCTTGAATGGCCTATACATATGAATGGGGGTGCCAATTAAATAGCATATGTTTCATTCATGGGACAGCCCCATTTGTTTTGGGATCCCATAAATGAAACAAATAGGAACCCATTTGTTTTAGATGTCAGATTTGTTTTAAAAGAATGCATATCTGTAATAATTGTAAGGTTGTTTATGCAGTGTGAATCACTGATCCTAAATGTGGCAGACTGCAGATCTGCAGTCAGAGCTATTTTACCTGTGAGCAATTGGGGAAGCAGTAATATTGTTATCTTCGCAGGTATTGTAATCTAGGCTATGCCCAGCTACGCTCTCATTGGCTGTAGGTAAACCCATCCTATTCACCCAGGTGTTCTTAAGTGCAAGCCAGCAGAGACTTCTCTGCTGGCACAACAACTCCTGAGTTTCCATTGTCTGTACAAAGGCTATGCCGAAGAGAAGTGAGCTGGATTGGGTCTCGCTCCACAGATTACCCTGTATAGGATATTGTACATTTTTGAGCATTTTGGTTTTTCCCTGTAAGCTGTAAATTAGGAAGCACATGTTTTGTTTCCTCACTTTTGTCTTCTGCACTAAAGAATATCAATTAAAAGTGCAGATATTGTGTTGGTTTTTTTTTAGACCCTGACAATAATGATCCTCTGTGCTTATCTTATGCCTTCTTAAGTTTTGTTACCATTTTAGATGTCACCATCTACCTTGGGAAGACATACCACACTTCTACCACCCTTTACATGAAAAAATATTTGCTGACATTTTTCTTCAGTTATCAGCAGTGGTATTCACTCCCTGCCCTCAAGGGCCACAAACATGATGGATTTTCAGGATATTCCTAATGAATATACATGGAAAATTTGCATGCACATTGCCTCTACTGTATTCAAATCTATGTAATGCATATCATTAGGGATATCCTGAAAACCTCAGTGAATGCCACTTATCTATATCCATGGAGCTTCATATCATGATCCTTGTTCTAGAACACCCTTTCCATTAAAAAAGTTTTGTTTCTTGTGCATTTTTAATACCTTTCAGGTACTTTATTTAATTTTTTATTTAACTCTTTTGTATACCGACATTCATGATACAAATCATATCATATCGGTTCACAAGGAACAGGGGGGTTGTAACAATAATATTGAAGAGGAAGAAAAGTTACAATAAAACAAGGTTATGTGAACTTGGAAACAGAAATGTGCCGGAGACAGAGGAATAACGTTGTAAACTTAACAAGGCTATACTGGAAGTGCATTGGGTTGGAAATAAGGCACTCTAAATATATATATATATATAGAACTTATATACAATCATGAAACTGGCTAACAATGCGGGGCTATGACAGTACTGGGGGAGGATTAGCAGGGGGTGAGCAGGGCTCTTTCTAGGATCAAGGAGTTGGGAAAGGGTAGGGAGAGAAGGGGTAAGGGCAATGGGAAGGCTTGTTGGAACAGCCAGGTCTTGAGTTTTTTCCTAAAGGTCACCAGGCAGGGTTCTTGTCTGAGGTCTGGAGGCATGGTATTCCAGATGTGCTTTGCTCTTGTTGACATAGTTATGGCTTTGCTCTGTGGTGTCAGTAGAACATGATGGTGATATGGTTGGCACTGCAGTTATATGCCACTGCCCTATTTCCGTGTAGAAAATAAAGATAATTCTGATATTGCTGTTTGATTTAAGATAAGCCTAAATGGTATGGAGAGAGACCATAAGCAGCTCTCTGTATTCTTTGGCATTCATAACGATCAGTTTCAATGGAAAAGTTGGGAGTCTAGTCAAAACGTAAAATGAAAAGCTAAACCTAAGTGAAGGTAATCTGAGGATGAACTCATTTGTCCCCTTAGTGCTCAGTACTGTACAGTATGTTCCCTAGAGAAAAATGAAGGATTTGTTTTCACGTTATGCCAAATAGCAATGTAAAAAAATACAATCTTTTCTCTGTCAAGGAAAGTTGGCTAAATATTTGTTTCTTGATGTTCATATATCTTACCAAGGACATTAAAAGCTGAATGTTTTCCTTAATTGAAATGAACACAGGATAGAAAAATTTAATGAGGCATTGCAGTCAAAGACAGAGCTTAAACAACCAGAGAAGCCAAATAGCGGTTAAAGCTGAATTGTCAACTTCAGACATAAGAAAAACAAACATGTCTATTCTGCCCCTTTCACATGTGTGAATTTAAGAGGTTTTTGGATGTTTAATTTCTTTTTCTAATAAGATCCTTCAGTAGGAGAACTTTAGAAGAACCAATGAATCATTTTGTCATGTTCAGTAATAGTATTTTGTGGCTGCTTTGCATTCATCAGAATGTATATGGCATGAATTATATAAAAATATAGGATGTTATCTATCATTTATGCTACATTAATTTGTGCCATATACAGGCTTACTGAAGCTTTTTTAGCCAATATTTATTTTATGTGGCCATATCTTGTGGAATAATATGCTTTATTGGATAGTTATTTCAGTCTCTTTCTGTTCAGCAAAAAAACTCAAAATGCAGCATGGAGCAGTGATAGGCAACTCTAGTCCAGGAATACCACAAACAGGTCTGGTTTTCAAGCTATCCCCAATTAATATGCGTGAAGAATATCTGCATATACTGTATTCATTGTCTGCAAATATATCTCATGCATATTCAATGTGAATATCCTGAAAACGAGACCTGTTTCTGGCATTCCAAGACTGGAGTTGACTATCCTTAAGAACATAAGAACATAAGAAACTGCCATGCTGGCTCAGACCAAGGGTCCATCAAGCCCAGCATCCTGTTTCCAACAGAGGCCAAACCAGGCCACAAGAACCTCGTAATTACCCAAACACTAAGAAGATCCCATGCCACTGATGCAATTAATAGCAGTGGCTATTCCCTAAGTAAAATTGATTAATAGCCGTTAATGGACTTCTCCGAGAACTTATCCAAACCTTTTTTGAACCCAGCTACACTAACTGCACTAACCACATTCTCTGGTAACAAATTCCAGAGCTTTATTGTGTGTTGAGTGAAAAAGAATTTTCTCCGATTAGTCTTAAATGTGCTACTTGCTAACTTCATGGAATGCCCCTAGTCCTTCTATTATTCGAAAGTGTAAATAACCGATTCACATCTACTCGTTCAAGACCTCTCATGATCTTAAAGACCTCTATCATATCCCCCCTCAGCCATCTCTTCTCCAAGTTGAACAGCCCTAACCTCTTCAGCCTTTCCTCTTAGGGGAGCTGTTGCATCCCCTTTATCATTTTGGTTGCCCTTCTCTGTACCTTCTCCATCGCAACTATATCTTTTTTGAGATGCGGTGACCAGAATTGTACACAGTATTCGAGGTGCGGTCTCACCATGGAGTGATATAGAGGCATTATGACATTTTCCATTTTATTAACTATTCCCTTCCTAATAATTCCTAACATTCTGTTTACTTTTTTGACTGCTGCAGCACACTGAGCTGACGATTTTAAAGTATTATCCACTATGATGCCTAGATCTTTTTCCTGGGTGGTAGATCCTATGGAACCTAACATCGTGTAACTACAGCATGGGTTATTTTTCCCTATATGCAACACCTTGCACTTGTCCACATTAAATTTCATCTGCTTTTTGGATGCCCAATCTTCCAGTCTTGCAAGGTCCTCCTGTAATGTATCACAATCCGCTTGTGATTTAACTACTCTGAATAATTTTGTATCATCTGCAAATTTGATAACCTCACTCATTGCATTCATTTCCTGATAATTTATATATATATTGAAAAGCACCGGTCCAAGTACAGATCCCTGAAGCACTCCACTGTTTACCCTTTTCCACTGAGAAAATTGACCATTTAATTATACTCTCTCTTTCCTGTCTTTTAACCAGTTTGTAATCCACGAAAGGACATCGCCTCCTATCCCATGACTTTTTAGTTTACTTAGAAGCCTCTCTTGAGGGACTTTTTCAAACGCCTTCTGAAAATCCAAATACACTACATCTACCGGTTCACCTTTATCCACATGTTTATTAACTCCTTCAAAAAAATGAAGCAGATTTGTTAGGCAAGACTTCTTTGGGTAAATCCATGTTGACTGTGTTCCATTAAACCATATCTTTCTATATGCTTTACGATTTTGATCTTGAGTATAGCTTCCACTATTTTTCCCGGCACTGAAGTCAGGCTCACTGGTCTAAAGTTACCCGGATCGCCCCTGGAGCCTTTTTTAAATATTGGGGTTGCATTGGCCACCCTCCAGTCTTCAGGTACAATGGATGATTTTAATGATAGGTTACAAATTTTAACTAATAGATCAGAAATTTCATTTTTGAGTTCCTTCAGTACCCTAGGATGCATACCATCCGGTCCAGGTGATTTGCTACTCTTTAGTTTGTCAATCTGGCCTTCTACATCTTCTAGGTTCACAGTGATTTTTTTCAGTTCATCTGAAAACCATCTCCGGATCTACCATTGGTCAAAGGTTCCCAACCTGTCCTGTAGGACCCCCAGCCAGTCAGGTTTTCAGGATATACACTATGGGGTAGATTTCATGAACTTGCGCAAACGCGTACTTTTGTTCGCACACCAGGCGCGAACAAGAGTACGTGGGATTTCAATAGATACGCACGTAGCCACGCGTATCCATTAAAATCTGGGGTCAGTGTGTGCAAGGCTGCCCAAAATAGGTAGCCTGCACGCGCCGAGCCGCGCAGCCTGCCTCCGTTTCCCCCACCTCCCCCACCTTGCATTTTCACTGAATACAGTTGAATCTTTTTCAGAAAAGATTCCTCTCAGTTACTGTATGGTTCCTTAGTCATTGGGAATCTTACTTTGCCATTGGAAAGGTAAATCTTCTGATGCTATAGGCCAGGGATAGGTAACTCAAGTTCAGCAATGCCTCAAACGGGTCAGGTTTTCAGGATATCCACAATGAATATTTATGAGAAATATTTGCATGCATTCCCTCCATAGCATGCAATTATATCTCATGCATATTCATTGTGGATGTCCTGAAAACCTAACCTGTTTGTAGCACTGCTGGACTGGTATTACCTACCTATCCCTGCCATTGACTGTTGTTTCCTAGTGATACGCTCTATATCAGGGGTTCCCAAACCTGTCCTGGGGACTCTCCCAGCCAGTCAGGTTTTCAGGATATCCACAATGAATATACATGAGATTAATTTGTATATAGATATGCAGGACAGGTTTGGAAAGCCCTGCTATATGAGCTCTCGAAATAAATGATTTAAAAAGAAAGTTAAATAGCCCATATAAACTGCAGTTGATTTCAAGAAAAAAGTTCAGTATTTCTATCTTCATAAATCTTCATATGTAAGATGTTCTAATTTGGATCTACAATTTAAATTGCCTCCTGAATATTGTAGGCACTGCTATTCAAGACTAGAAATAATTTTATCTTTTATTAGTACTGACAGCAGTTCAGATTCCCAGTCTGAAATTCAGACTTCATTAATATCCATGCCCTGCTTCTTGTTCCTTAAAACAATTTCAGTTGTGTTATTTTTCAATGTAATTCCCACCCCCACCCCCTTTATTGGTTGACAAACAGTTTTATTCATTCTTGCTGCATATAGATATTTTACTGCAGTTAGGAAAATATGGAGTTAACAAATATCTACATTTACAGTATATAGTGTCTTTTAAATTTTATTGATTTAATTGTCATAATCACATCATACTTTGTTGGCAAATAGAGGACTTGGCATTAATTAAGTTTTCTTCTATTCCCTGACTGTAGTATGAAGGTTTAAGATCTTCATAATCATTGCACTCAAGTTTAAAAAGAAAAGGTTTATGGTAATACGAAGGGATGTACCTACAATCCATGGAATGGAAACGTTATATGCTAGTTTTGTAAGGGAACTATTTACTAAGTTGTGCTAACTTTTCACTGTTAACATGAGGTTGCAGCAGATTTTATCATGGGTTAGCAGCAGCACATTAGCGCTGCATGTTATAAAATTATCTATATAAAGAACAATGAGTTTAAAGTTAACTTCTGCAGCACACAGTGCTGTTTGCGTGCATTAGCTCTGTTTACATGTGTTAATAGAGTGTATGTTAATGCATGCTAATAATAGTATACATTATTTTTAACACATGTTCAGTCATTGAGCATGCTTGTTATGAGCAGAGTGGACAGTGCAAGACTCCGATGTGGTAGATTTTTGGAGAAAGGATACAGTAAATCAATAGATAGTTGCTTGGGATTGTCTGATATTTTCTTGTTTTCCTTTCTATGCTCCTTCCCTCCTATGTCTTGTGTATACTTGTGAGTGAAAGGAGAGTACAAGTGTTTGTTAGTTTTGGTGTCATTCTGGTCTTTGTCTTCTTTGTGAAAAAGAGAAGTGTGTGTGCTTGTAAGTGAGAGAATAGTGAGCGGAAGGAGGCATGTGTGGGTATGCTAGAGGTAGAGACAGGGTGCTGCTGCTGCTGTTGTGGGGAGGGGAGAGTAGAAATTCAGGGGCTGCTTCTGCTGTTTATCGGAGTAGGGGGTTGAGGAAGAGGCTTGTGGCAGAAGTTAGGGGAATTGAGAGATAGACAGAGAGACAGAGATTTGATACTGGTGGCACTAGGTAGGAAAGTTGAGAGGAAGAGCGAGTTAGAGATGGATAAACAGACTGTTGGTAAAAATTAGGGGGTAGATTTTAAAAGGAGCGCGCACAGCATACATGTGCCTGCGCTACCCGGCGCACACACATGTACGCCCGATTTTATAACATGCGCGCGCAGGTGTGCGCATGTTATAAAATCAGGAGTCGGCGTGTGCAAGGGGGTGCACAATTGTGCACCTTGCACGTGCCGAGCCGCACTGCCTTCCCCAGTTCTCTCCCAGGCCGCTCCGAAATTGGAGCGGCCTTGGAGGGAACTTCCCTACCCCCCCCCCACCTTCCCTTCCCTGCCCTTCCCCTACCTTCCCTGCTCTTCCCCTACCTTCCCTGCCCTTTCCCCCCTACCTTTTTTCTTTCTTTCTTTTATTACAAAACTTACTTCAGCCCTGGGGTTGAAGTAAGTTGCGCGCGCCGGCCAACTGCCAGCATGCAATCCCTGGCACAATGGCAAATGGTCACTGTGCCTGGAGCCTCTGACCCTGCCCGCTGCCCGCCTTGCCCCGCCCACACCCCTCCCCCTTCCCGCCCCTTTAGTAAAGCCCTGGGACGTACACGCTTCCCGGGGCTTTACGCGCGTCGCCGGGCCTTTTGAAAATAGGTCCAGCGCACGTAACCTTTTGAAAATCCGGCCCTAGGGTTTTAATAGACAGAGAATGATGGCATAGAATTGGGGAAGAGAGAGAATAATGAGGGCATAAAGTCACTGACATGTGCTGGTTTGCAGTATCATTGTCCCATGGTCGCACACAGATTTTAGTCAGCTCTCCTCCAGCCCCTTTATCTCTGAAATGGCTCTGCTTAAATGTTAGTGACGACCACTGAACTATTTAGAGCAGGCTTATTAAGATCTAAAATTTAACATTTGTGTACAGGATGCACTGTATAATACTGATGGAGGAGATGAGGCTGTTAGAAAAGATGTCTTAGGAGTAGAAGTGGAGAGAAGGGTAAGAGGAAGAGAGTGGGAAAGGGAGAGAGAGAGAGAGAGAGAGGTAGAGGCAAGAGAGTAGAGATCTCAATACACACTTAAACACTTCCAAAAAAATACACATTAATTTAGACAAGAAAATTTGTTTTCAAACAAAAGGTTCACCAATGACAACCTGGTTTTACATATTGTTGTATGCTGCACCATGGGTAAGCCATAATTTTGTAACTATAGCAAATAAAGGGCTATTCCACAGATTCCACCTGAATGCCATGAATGTGCAGAAATGTTGCATTGCATGGACTCTGTGGTTTGTGTGGGCTCAAATGGTAATGTAATGGGGTTTAGAAACAGAAACAAATAATAAAATCCTGGGGAAGCAGACCCGGTGTTTACTATCTGCCGAGGCTCGGAAAAGTTGCATGGGGCCGCAATGTGAGGAGGGGGCACTGAGGAGAAAAGGAGTCGTTCAGAAAAACAACAAAAAAAACCCCAATTCAGAGCAGCTTGAGTGAGTACCGTGGTAGCGGTGAAGAAGCCGGTTTGGAGATGAGAGGCTTTGCAACTTCATTGAAGCCTGGATCTGTGTCCGCTTCTGCTGCTGGAGTCATCGCTGCTCATTGCCAGATAGGAAGAGAGAAAGGCAACCCACAAAAGCCAGAAGGTTCAGGCAACAGGGCCAAGAGGGCCGTGAGGACTCCAGACACTGGACTGTAAAAGAGAGGAGGGGCCCGAGCAGGCATGGCATCAGAGAGTAGCTGCGCTGCTGCCACCATTTCATGCCGCCGAAGATCTGGAAATGAAGAGGGAGAGAGAGAGCATAGGGGGAAATCAGCTCGCTGGCAGCAAATGGAAGTCAATGTGATCACCACCACGGCTGCCAGCGATGCCCTCCTCCCGGGCAAGGACTGCTCTGGAGGACTCTCTGATCCTGGCTCCTGCCATGCTCCGACGTGCTGTGCCACCAGACCAACCCGAGGTGGCCTCTGCCTGTTCTCCAGTCCTGCCAGGGTAAGTGTCTGATCCTCTTCTTTTCCACCGCTGCTGCCATCATTTAAAAAAATAAAATAAAATAATGGAAAGACTAGCTTTGGAGCATTGGGGAAGCCCCGACGCTGTGACTAAGGTCCCTGGGCCAAACTATATTAAATTTGAGAAAAATGAAGTGTGTGCCCTTGGCCACCTGACTAACCCCCAACTCCTGATCTCTGAAACAATTTTAAACATTTTCATTAGCCCTGTTTGGGAAAAGTTCCTAATTAGGGCTAAAACCCCTAAACTTTCCCCAGAATCCAGGGAGTTTCAGTGATGGGCACCAGGAGAGACCCTGGAGACCCCCAACCCAGGCAGTATTTTAAAAATGAAATTAAAACATTTTAATGATCATAATAAATGTCAACTACCCTCTGAACAATGGATTTTAAGAGAGGAAATTACATGTATACATTTTTTTGGACAAGGGTAATTCATTTGTTAATGGGGAAAATACTTTTGAGCATCTGTAGTAAAAACGTTTTTTAATATTTTAAGACAAATGGTAGTGTCCAAGCATCCCTAAAACTAGTGGACTAACCAAAATACCCCAGAAGAAGCAAGACCCACTAAGGAAACCAAGAAAATTCTGAAACCGTATCTGGGGGATACATGGTTAATTATGGCTTCACTAGCAACATGTCAGCGCAACAACACCAGAACAGGGAAAAGCACAGATCCATTATAAAAATGTAGACGCTGCTGAACCAAAGTAAGATAAGAGAAAAATTCTAGAAATTTTATTTAAGGGTCCTAAAGTCTTGGATGGGTTAACCAATACTAGATAAAGCAACACCTAGCCTAGATATAAGTAAATAGAGCCTGATGACATCACTGCGCATAGATCTAAGTAAGCAAGAAAAGAGAAGGACAGTTTGGAATTTCAACAGTAGAGAAGCTGAACTTAAGTGTCCAAAGGGCCTAAAATGTAATAAAAATTTTAAGAAAAAGAAAAAGGGCAGTCAATACACATAAATAAAGAGTGAGTGAGCTGTGTGAATATGTGAAATAGTGCACTATATCTGCTAAAGATAAGGTCAGGATAGTAAAGTTAATGTTAATCAAAATGAACCAATGTGGAGATTTTTAGCAGCTTAATTAAGCTAGTGGAAAGGCTGAGGGTGTATGTTGGAGAGAAAAGGTCAACTTGTTCAGGGAACAAGATAATCTGATATTATACAGCCATACACTAACTTCTACTGAGTCTCCCGCCAGAAAGCATAATTTAAATAATATACATACTGAAAAAATTATAAAGAAGTAAGTAGCTATTCACCCTGACCATGCTACCTCCTTTGTTACAAAAAGTAAAAAGGTAAAAAATATACAGTGTTAAAGCTACGAGAATGAGACATCCTCAAATGACAATTGAACTTAGCACAGTTCTTTCCTTTAGACAGGGTCATTTTAATTATCATTTATTTTGACTAGATAGATATTCAGGGATTACCAAATCATTGATGAAAATACACTATAAATACATGCATATATTAGGCTGCAGGAGATTAATCGGTATGGGAGGCAGAGATAGGCTGTAGGGAGAAGAATGAAGAAAAAATAAAGAAGAAGAAGGAAAGATCGTCAAGAGATAAAGCTAAGAGTGTGCACATACCAATACTAGCTGGTACCAACATCAATAGCCACAGTGTATGAAAGTAAGAAAGCATAAGAACATAAGAACATAAGAAAATGCCATACTGGGTCAGACCAAGGGTCCATCAAGCCCAGCATCCTGTTTCCAACAGTGGCCAATCCAGGCCATAAGAACCTGGCAAGTACCCAAAAACTAAGTCTATTCCATGTTACCATTGCTAATGGCAGTGGCTATTCTCTAAGGGGTAGATTTTCAAAGGGGTACGCGCGTAGGATACGCGCGGACCCCCCCAAAAACCTACCATAAACCCCCCTGCGTGCGCCGAGCCTATTTTGCATAGGCTCAGCGGCGCGCGCAAGCCCTGGGACGCGTGTAAGTCCAGGGGCTTGCATGGAGAGGCGTGCCGGGAGGCGTGTCGGGGGGCATGGCGGTCGTGTCGCGGCGTTTCGGGGGTGTGGCGCGGGTGACGCGACATTTCAGGGGCGCCGCCGTGGGCATGGTGTCGGCCCGGGGGCGTTCCGGGGGCATGGTCGCACACTCCAGAACAGACCCCGGGTCGGGTGATGGCGCGCCAGCAGCCCGCTGGCACGCACAGATTTACGTCTGCCTCCGGCAGGCGTAAATCCGGCGATAAAGGTAGGGGGGGTTTTTAGATAGGGCCGGGGGGGGGGGGGTTAGGTAGGGGAAGGGAGGGGAAGGTGAGGGGAGGGCGAAAGAAAGTTCCCTCCGAGGCCGCTCCGATTTTGGAGCGGCCTCGGAGGGAACGGAGGCAGGCTGCCCAAAATTGGCAGCCTTGCGCGCGCCGATCCCGGATTTTAATGGATACGCGCGGCTACGCGCTTATCTATTGAAATCCCGTGTACTCTTGTTCGCGCCTGGTGCGCGAACAAAAGTACGCGTTCAGGCTAAATTATAAAATCTACCCCTAAGTGAACTTAATAGCAAGTAATGGACTTCTCCTCCAAGAACTTATCCAATCCTTTTTTAAACACAGCTATACTAACTGCACTAACCACATCCTCTGGTAACAAATTCCAGAGTTTAATTGTGCGTTGAGTAAAAAAGAACTTTCTCCGATTAGTTTTAAATGTGCCCCATGCAGAAAAGAGAAAAGAGAGAGTGAAAGAAAAGTAAAAGAAAGAGAAAACAGATACAGATATAACAGAACAGACAAAGAAAGACATCCATCCTTGGTTAGTCGGGAAATCTAGAAAGATACAAAGCAACACAAAGTATCAATTCTTTGGGGTATACAACAGAGACAGTGTCACTAAATATAATAAGAGGTTTTTATTTTAATTGACATACTTATACGACCAAAAGGTTGGCCAGAAGTTTAAAACTTGAATGTATTTCATCCTAATTCTTCATAGTGACAGGACCTAGAAGAAGGAGAAAACGGAAAATACATAGTTTTTTGTATGCATTTGTGATATATTAGATAAGACAAGGGATTTCTTGTTGCTGAAAATATAGAATAAGAGACTGGTTTTACATGAAACATTATGGGGTAGATTTTATAAACTTGCGCGCACACACACTGACGCCTGATTTAATAACATGCGCGCGCAGGTGCGTGCATGTTATAAAATTAGGGGTTGGCGCGCACAAGGAGGCCTTCACCCGTTCCCTCCCAGCCCCCTACCCTAATCTCCCTTCCCCTTCCCCTAACCAAACACCCTCTGTCCCTAATCTAGGCCCCCCCCCAAAAAAATTGTTTTGCCTGCTGTGCCTGCCTAGGGGCAGGCACAGGTTGCGCACGCCTGCACCCGATACTCCGACACAGCAACAAATGGCCACTGTGCCAGAGGCCTCTGGCCCCACCCTTCCCCCTCCCCACCACGCCCCCTCCCTGCCCCTTTCCCAAAGCCCTGGGACTTAGACGCACGTCGCCAGGCCTTTCTAAAATAGGCCCGGTACGCGTAACCCCACTTACGTGCATAGGCTTTTTAAAATCTGGCCCTTTGACACATTACATTTGGCATAAATTACTGGTGATTCCATTTAGTTACTACATTTTAAAACTCTGCCTTTTCCCTCTACCCCTGACAGACATTTTGGTTGGGATCATTGCCATTGGTCCTGGTAAAGTTCCCTAAAAAAAAGGAGGGTATTTCTCTACATCAACCCCTTTTGAGACTATCCAGTTGACACCAAATTTAGAACATCTACTATAGAATAATTATAACTGGCCACTGAAAGCAGGAAAGTTGTCACACCTCAAGGGGGAGGCGGGTATTAGAGTATAAATAGTCTACAATACAGGTATTGCAGCAGAGACAAGGCTGTAGCAGTTGAGACTTAAGCCCTAACAGAAGCAATAATGAGGCAGCCTCTTCACATCCATGGTTGAATGCCCCTCTCCAACCTTTCCATATCACCTAAGGACCCGCTAAAGGCCCATTTGTGGGCCCCTTAGTAGGACCTGGAAACCAGAATTTTGCCAGAAAGGCCATCATTTGGCTGCTCCTCTATACTAAAGCTAATGAATTAACTAATTAGTAAGTACTAACCTCATTTTTGGGACTGTATAATTCATAATTTCTTGGGGTTTTGATTTTTATGCAAGCAGCTCAGAAATGTCTACATATGTTTTTTTCATAATGGGGCGGATTTTAAAAGGCGCGCGAATAGCCTACTTTTGTTTGCGCTCCAGGCGCAAACAAAAGTACGCTGGATTTTAGTAGATACGCGCGGAGCCGCGCGTATCTGCTAAAATCCTGGATCGGCGCGCGCAAGGCTATGGATTTTGTATAGCCGGCGCGCGCCGAGCCGCGCAGCCTACCCCTGTTCCCTCCAAGGCCGCTCCGAAATCGGAGCGGCCTCGGAGGGAACTTTCCTTTGCCCTCCCCTCACCTTCCCCTCCCTTCCCCTACCTAACCCACCCGCCCGGCCCTGTCTAAACCCCCCCCCTTACCTTTGTCGGGGGATTTACTCCTCCCGGAGGGAGGCGTAAATCCCCGCGCGCCAGCGGGCCTCCTGCGCGCCGGGCCGCAACCTGGGGGCGGGTACGGAGGGTGCGGCCACGCCCCCGCCCCGCCCCGGGCCGTAGCCACGCCCCCGTACCCGCCCCCAAAATGCTGCCGACACGCCCCCGAAACGCCGCAACGACCGGGCCCGCCCCCGACACGCCCCCGACACGCCCCCCTCGGAGAACCCCAGGACTTACGCGAGTCCCGGGCTCTGCACGCGCCGGGAGGCCTATGTAAAATAGGCTTCCCGGCGCGCAGGGCCCTGCTCGCGTAAATCCGCCCGGTTTTGGGCGGATTTACACGAGCAGGGCTCTGAAAATCCGCCCCATTGTTTATACTTTTACTAATGTTTTCCACCATCCTGACAATGTGGGGTAGAAGATAGGATATTATAGGTCCCCAGTCAGTAAATCGGGGCAGATATAGGGAAAATTATTTTGTTATTGAGGTATGTCCTGCCCAGTTACATAGAGCGTATTATCAGGCTAGTGAGAATATTGCTCTCCAAATTAGATATGTGAATGCTAGGTTAGTAAGGCAAAAAGAGGAATGTGTGTTAGAAATTATACAGCAATTGAGACTGAATTTGTTATTTTCAACTGAGTCACGGCATTATGACCATGGCACTATTTTGCTTAATGCACTCTGTCCAGAAATTTATACATATATTCAGAGAACATGCCCATATAGGCAAGGAGGAGGTGTGCTTATTTTATATAATAAGAAGCTGAAAGTACACAGTGTTTAGAGCTCTCCATGCCTTCATTAGTAGAAGCATTATTAGTAAAGGTTCAAAAATGGACCTTCTGGGTGGTCTGCTCTCCACTAAATCAATTAGTTGAAGATTTCAATCAGCTACTGGATTTTTTGATATCACTTCATGCTCAGTATGGTAAATTGTTAATGATTAGAGATTTCAACTTTCATATCTTTGATGTATATTGTAGTCAGGCTCGTGAGCTTTCATTTGCCCTACAGGTTGTGAACAACTTATCAATATTCTCACTCATAACACAGGACATACGCTAGACCTGTTATTATGCCATCAAGAATGGGTTGCGAAGTTCACAGATATATCAGTGAGAAAGAGATTATGGTCCAATTATTGCCTTATCGTGTTTAAACTGTGTTGTCAGAATACGTGTAAAAAGTTTGAAAGATACGAAAAAAGACTGTGACCAAAAGTAAATGTAGATGACTTTGTGAGGCCCTGGACCTCTAAGGTTGAGGGCCAGGATAGGGCTACAGTGCTGCCTGAAGAATCAATAAGGTACTAATCACTCATTAAGTATAGTTTATTATAGTGTAGCACCACAGTTTACTAAATGGATATGACAAAATGCAAGGACTACTCCTCGGTTCACTATTGTATTACTAGAAATGAAGAGACAGTTACAGAAAGGTGAGAAGAAATGGAGAAAGCATTATCAAGCTTTAAAAGCTAACAATCAAACATTAGTGCATGTATATAGGGTGACATGTCATATAGCCTAGCATGATCACTACACCATATTATTGGCAACTGCCAACAATTTTCCATCATAACTATTTTCTTTGGTAAAACCTTTGACAGCTAAGCCATTGGTAACTGATGAGGATTTTCTGGATTGTGATGTTATAGCTGACAATTTCAGCAATAAAATAACAAGAATTATACAACAGCTTGATGATTCATATGCATTTACCAACAATCCTATTCCCTTGGGTCTATTAAGTAGTTGTTCAGAATCTCTAAAAGAAGTTATGTTAATAGTCTCCAACTTGAAGGAAATATCTTCCCCTTTGGACCCATGTCTATCTAGCTTTGTTAAGAGTACTGAAAGAAGATGGCTCATCTGCTTATCCTATCCAGCAGCCCCCAGAAGAGGACTCCAGAGGTCACTATGAACTAATCCTGACTTCAGGCTCCACAGACTCAGTTAGGATTTTAGATATTGCTGGGTAGGAGCTGGTTGTCTTGGTACACATGAGTACCAATAAAATAGGAAAGTGTAGGGGGGAGGTTCTGGAATCCAAATTTAGGATTTTAGGTAAAAAAGTTGAAATCTAGAACTTCCAGGGTAGCAATTTCAGAAGTGCTTCATGTTCCATGTGCAGAACCCCAGAGGCAGACAGAGCTCTAGAATCTCAATGTGTGGATGGGATGATGGTACAGGGAAGAGGGTTTAGATTTAATAGGAACTGAACATCATTTTGGGGGAGGGGGAACCTTTTCCAAAAGGATGGGCTCCACCTTAACCAGAGATGAACCAAGCTGTTGGCATTAACCTTTAAAAGGGTGATAGCACAGCTTTTAAACTAGATGATAGGCAAAAGCCAACAGTCACTCAGACGTGCATGGTTCAGAATGAAGTAACTTTGAAGGATACTAAGAGAACAAGGAAAGTAGGGCATCCCAATAGAAAGGTTGGAATAAATGCATTGGCAAGTCATACTCAAAGCATTGATAGAGATAATTTGAAAAAAAGCTTGCCATGAAAGCAAAAACTCATAATAAAAACCTTTTCAAGTACATTTGAGGTAGAAAGCCTGTGAGGAAGTCAATTGGACCATTAGATGATCAAGGGTTAAAAGGGGCACTTAGAGATGGCAAAGCTATAAGAACATAAGAACATGCCATTCTGGGTCAAACCAAGTGTCCATCAAGCCCAGCATCCTATTTCCAACAGTGGCCAATCCAGGCCATAAGAGCCTGGCAAGTACCCAAAAACTAAGTCTATTCTATGTTACTGTTGCTAGTAATAGCAGTGGCTATTCTCTAACTTAATTAATAACAGGTAATGGACTTCTCCTCCAAGAACTTATCCAATCCTTTTTTAAACACAGCTATACACTGCACTAACCACATCCTCTGGCAACAAATTCCAGAGTTTAATTGTGCATTGAGTGAAAAAGAACTTTCTTTGATTAGTTTTAAATGTGCCACATACTAACTTCATGGAGTGCCCCCTAGTCTTCCTATTATCTGAAAGAGTTAATAACCAATTCACATCTACCCATTCTAGACCTCTCATGATTTTAAACATCTCTATCATATCCCCCCTCAGCCGTCTCTTCTCCAAGCTGAAAAATCCTAACCTCTTTAGTCTTTCCTCATAGGGGAGCTGTTCCATTCCGCTTATCATTTTGGTCGCACTTCTCTGTACCTTCTCCATCACAATTATATCTTTTTTGAGATGCGGCAACCAGAATTGTACACAGTATTCAAGGTGCAGTCTCACCATGGAGCGATACAGAGGCATTATGTCATTTTCTGTTTTATTCACCATTCCCTTTCTAATAATTCCCAACATTCTGTTTGATTTTTTGACTGCCGTACCACACTGAACCAACAATTTCAATGTGTTATCCACTATGATGCCTAGATCTCTTTCTTGGGTGGTAGCACCTAATATGGAACCTAACATTGTGTAACTATAGCATGGGTTATTTTTCCCTATATGCATCACCTTGCACTTAGCAGAGAGACTTAATTAATTCTTTTCTTCGGATTCACTGAGGTGGATGTAAGAGATTTACTCATGCCAGAAACAAATCTCAGTGAATCTGGAAGGTATACTAGGGTAAATTAACAAACTAAAGAGTAGCAAATCACTTGGACCAGATGGTATAAAATCCCAGAGTGCTGAAATAAATTGCAGACCTGCTATTAGAAATTTGTAAACTATCAATAATATTGTCTATGGCAGTGGTTCTCAAACCTTTTTTTGGCCGGGACACACCTGACAGATGGTTCTCACATACGTAACACATTGAAGATGTGACCATCATAGGGCTAAATGTAAACATGCACTCTGCATTCACAGGAATCCCCTCAACCCCCAGCAATGAGTGCAGAGCAGATCTAGGGCATTACCCTGTACAACTCGCCATACAAAAAAGATATTCTGGTTCTGATAACATCTCAGTAAAAGCAAAACAAACTCCTTTTACTACCAGGCACAATCCCCCTCCTTATGAAAAGATAGTAAGTTACCACTAATGTATATCCTATGGAAAAAACACAACAAATAAGATTGATACAAATGCCTACATGCTAGTAAAATTCTTCACCTCGGTCACATACCTTTCAACAAGTACAGAAAAACCACAAATTATAAATATGGAGACAGAAACTGGAATGGAAAACCAAAAAAGCCACACTGCATGCAGTGCAAACCTGGAGAAATGGAAAGAGAAATATAGCACCTAACAGACTCTCAGGATTTCCAATAATGCACACAAACTAACCCACAGAAAGTTACACCTGATTTATGGAACACACTCAAACAGTAACAACCCTATCTAAGAAATAAAACTATTAAACCAGGCCCTAAACACTAATACATTTCCTATTGGGAAAACAGAATAAGCCAAGCTGCTATAGAGCCCCACACAGAAATAATTGTAAAGCTATACTAAAAATGTTACAAAACAGCTGCTGAACAGAATAATATCCAACATTTAAAAACTCATAAAAATTATTAAAACATGTCCAAATATCAATAAAATATTTCAAAGCAGCAGACATCACATAATACCCAATAATTAAAATGGCAGTCAATCAAGAAAAATAAATTTAAAAAGCCACCTTTACTTACCCTCTCCAGCAACTCTCCTCCTTTCCCTTCCAGGCCAATAGAACTCACCAAAAGCAGCAAGGGCTGCTGAAGCTCTGTCCTCACAGTCCTCTTCCTTAGCGCCCACAACCAGTCACTCACATACACACACACGCACACACACACACAATTAGACCCCATGACCAGTCTCGGTCTCTCTCTCACCAGTCATCTTCCTGACCAGTCTCTCTCTCTCACACAGAAACACATCACCTCCCTGACCAGTCTCTCTCTCAATCACACTCATGGTCTCTTATATATAAACTCTCAATCACACACAAATGCTCTCGCACCCATTCACACTAGCTCTCACCCAGGCTTCCATTCATACCTACACACACAAGCTCTCACCCAAGCACCCATTCAAACCAGCTCTCACCCAGGCACCCACACACATACAAGCTCTCACCCATGCATCCCTTCACACCCACAGACACAAGCTCTCACCCAGGCTTCCATTCACACCCACACACACAAGCTCTCACCCAAGCACCCAAGCACCCATTCACACCAACTCTCACCCAGGCTTCCATTCACACACACACACACACACACACACACACACACATACACACACAAGCTCTCACCCAAGCATCCATTCACACCAGATCTCACCCTGGCACCCATTCACACCCACAAACTCTCACCCAGGCACCCACACATACAAGCTCTCACCCATGCATCCATTCACACCCAGAGACACAAGCTCTCACCCATGCATCCATTCACACCCACAGACCCAAGCTCTCACCCAGGCACTCATTCACACCCACAGACACAAGCTCTCAACCAGGTTCCCACTCACACCCACACACACAAGCTCTCACCCAAGCATCCATTCACACCAGCTCTCACCCTGGCACCCATTCACACCCACAAGCTCTCACCCAGGCACCCACACACACAAGCTCTCACCCATGCATCCATTCACACCCACAGACACAAGCTCTCACCCATGCATCCATTCATACCCACAGACACAAGCTCCCACCCAGGCTTCCATTCACATCCACAGACACAAGCTCTCACCCAAGCACCCAAGCACCCATTTACACCAGCTATCACCCTGGTACCCATTCACACCCACAGACACAAGCTCTCACCCAGGCACCCATTCACACCCTCAGACACAAGCTCTCACCCAGGCTTCCATTCACACCCACAGATACAAGCTCTCACCCAGGGACCCATTCACACCCACACACACAAGCTCTCACCCAGGGACCCATTCACACCCTCAGACACAAGCTTTCACCCAGGCACTCATTCACACACAGACACACAAGCTCTCACCCAGGCACTCATTCACACCCTCAGACACAAGCTCTCACCCAGGCTTCCATTCACACCCACAGATACAAGCTCTCACCCAGGCACCCATTCACACCCACACATACAAGCTCTCACCCAGGGACCCATTCACACCCTCAGACACAAGCTTTCACCCAGGCACTCATTCACACACAGACACACAAGCTCTCACCCAGGCACTCATTCACACACAGACACAAGCTCTCACCCAGGCATTCAGTCACACACAGACTCACCAGCTCTCACCAAAACCTTCTTCTTCCTTTACTGCAGGAATGGGCTCCAGTTCTGCCATGGCTTTACTCCGGCAGGCCTTCTTTTTTCTCCACCTTGGGAATGAGCTCCCATGGTGGCCTTGGTCGGGGTCTGGTTTCCTCTTTGCCGCCACGGGGATGAGCTCCCGTGTTGGCCTCAGTTGGGGTCGGGTTTCCTCTTCGCCACCACAGGGTGTGGCAGCCTTGCTGGTCGGGGTCGGGTTTCCTATTTGCCGCCAAGGGAATGGGCTCTCGTAGCTCCTTGCTTTGTCGGAGTTCGACACTGCTATTCCTCCCACCCCACCCCCGGGCTATGCGATGCCTGCCTCACCGGCCAATCAAAGGCTTCCTCCCTTCTTCCTACTCCCACTGGCAAGTAGAAGGGAGGAGGCTTCCGACTGGCATGTGTGGGGGCAGGCAGAATGAAGGAGGCTTCCCATTGGGCAGTGGGGGTAGGAAGAAAGGAGGCTTCCAATTGTCCCGCGGGGACTGGAAAAGAGAGAAGGAAAGTACAACGGGGCAGTGGGACACCGGGAGAGCGACACACCTGCTGGTATTTGGCGACACACTGGTGTGCCACGACACACAGGTTGAGAAGTGCTGGTCTATTGTATCTGAAGACTGGAGGGCCAATGTAACATCAATTGTTAAAAAGGGATCAAGGGATGATCCAGGAAACTACAGACCAGTGAGTCTGACATCCGGGCCAGGTAAAACGTTAAAAACTATCATAAAAAACAAAACTGTTGAACATATAGATAGGCATTGTTTAATGGAACAAAGTCAACATAGATTTAGTCAAGGGAAATCAAATTGCTACATTTTTTTGAGGGATAAATAAATATGTGGATACAGTTGAGCCAGTTGATATAGTGTATCTGGATTTCAAGAAAGCATTTAACAAAGTCCCTCATGAAAACCTTCTTAGGAAATTAAAATGTCATGGGATAGGGGGCAGTATCCTGTTTTGGATTGCCAACTAGTTAAAAGATAGAAATCAGAGTGTTGGGCTAAACAGTACATTTTCCCAATGGAGAAAAGTGAATAGTGCCAAGGGATTGTTCTGGGACCCCTGCATTTTAATATATTTATAAATGAGCTTGAAATGGGAACAGCATGTAAGGAGATCAAATTTGCCGATGACACAAAATTATTCAAAGGTGTTAAATCACAAGAGGACTGTGAGAAATTTCAAGAGGACATTGTAAAACTGGGACACTGGGCATGCAAATGGCAAATGAAATTTAATGTGGCATTAGAATTCAAAAGGCATTGCTGGTCTGCTCCCAACCTTCTCAAATGATCCTTCACTCACTAGGCTTGTAACCACCTACAGCATGGGTAAGAAACCTCTGGTTCTCAAAGGCAGCAATGACATTGGGCTTTCAGGATATGCATGAGATAGATTTCTATGTTATGGGAGTCTCAGTTTAGTGGACCCTTGGGCCGACCTGCAGGAGACTGGGAAAAGATGGTCAATGTCTCTAGTATCTGGCATTATTGAAGCCTTTAGTCCTCTCCTGGCTTTCCTGAAGGCCTCCACCTCCTACTCAGCACACGGAGGAACCTGAGAACACTCTACAGGTCAAGGAGGTCCTTGCTGTTCACTGTCATCGTGGCCATTGAGAATACCTTGTGTCTTAGGAGGGTTTTGGACCAGAAGAAAACTCTTGGGAACCCTCTCACAATATCTTTGATAAAGACCTGCTTTGAGTATTTCATCGAGACAATCCAGAAAAGCCTAGACCGGTAAGGGGGTGGCCTAGAAGGGGGGGTACTGTTACGCTTCCCAGCCGCGTTGGCACCACAGCTGGCCCTGCTCACCTCGCGCTTCCGTCAACCAGCACTGGGCACCCCTCCCTTGTTACCACAGCCAGTTCACGGCATCCTCGGGTTCCCAGTTCGCCATCCTCCTCACAGGCCTCACGGCAGAGCTCCTGTCGCGGCTCCACAGCGTCGGCCTCAGCCATGCCCCTAGGTGTGTGTGCGGCTGACGTGCAGCTCTTTAAAGGGCCCAGGGTGGGAAAACCCATGGGGACGCCTCCTGATGACATCACATAGATGCAGTATTTAAGGCAAGGCCCTTTCCCCAGGACCTCACCTTGGCAATCAGGTCGACACCATTGGTGTAGTGAGTTTGCCTTCGTGTTCCAGTGTCTCCTGTTCCAGAGTCTCCAGTTTCAGCATCTCCTGTTCCAGCATCTTTTGTTCCAGCATCTCCGTGTTTCTGTGTCCTCTGTTCCCAGTGGCTCCGTGTGTTCCCTTATCCTTCCCAGGTAGTACCTTCCTGTATCCTTCCCAGGTAGTACCTCTCCTTTGGTACTGACCTCTGCCTGCCTGACCATTCTCTTGCCTGCTGCCAGCAACCAACCACTGTCTGCCTGACCATTCTATTGACTGCCGCCTGGAACTTACCAGTACCTGCCTGACCATTCTACTGTCTGCTGTCTGGAGCTGACCCTTGCTTGTCTTGACTACGCCCGGACTGATTCTTGTTTTGACCCCTGCTTTGGCTGACCTCTCCTGGACTGATACTCTGGCTCTGACCCTTGCGCTTCACTCTGACACTCTCTTCTTGCCTCCTGTTACAATTGGGCCAACCTGCTTGGAAACCAACCACGGTTTCCACTTGGCTAGACTTACAGGTGCTGCCTGTCTCGCCCGGAGGACCTCCCTGAACTGTTGCCTCCCTGAGGTCTCTGGAGCTTCTGGTTCAAGTCTATCTCATCCACTTTGCATCAGCTGTGCACCCTTGCTTGTGGTGGGCACACCTCTCCGCTACCTCACCAGGATACCACCGGAGGCCCACCTAAGTCCAGGCGGTCCGGGTACCGAAGGGCTCAACCTGCAGAAACCCCGGACTGTTATTGGTGAAGCTCCAGCTAACCTCTGTCTCCTTGTGTGCTCCGCCTCCTGGTGGCAGGCACTCTCTGGGTCCGACCAGAGGGCCATACCAATCCTGCACCAGGCCGAGGATCCACCTCCAGCACAACATGGACATTGTTTAAAAATATTATCTTGGAAACGCCAAGCAGATATATTCCATGCATTAGAAAAGACGGAAGGAAAGACAAACGATTGCCAGAGTGGTTAAAAGGTGAAGTGAAAGAGGCTGTTTTAGCCAAAAAAATCTTCTTTCAAAAATTAGAAAGGGGATCCAACTGAGGAAAACAGGAAAAAGCATAAGCATTAGTAAATTAGATATAAAACATTGAGAAGACAGGTAAAAAGAGAATATGAAAAGAAGATGGCATAGAGGCAAAAACACCTAATAAAATCTTTTTATAACATATAAAAAGCAGGAAGTCTATGAGGAAGTCTGTTGGACTGTTAGATGATTGAGGGGTTAAAGGGGCACTTGGGGAAGACAAAGTAAAGAAAATGTAGGGGAGATACCCATGCTGGAAATGGTATTTAATGGTGATAATTTAGAAGAACTGAAACAAATCACAGTGAACCTGGATGATGTAATAGAGCAGATTGACAAACTAAAAAGTAGCAAATTGCCTGGACCAGATGGTTTCCACTCCAGAGTTATGAAAGAAGTCATAAATGAAATTGCAAATCTATCTATTACTAATAATTTGTAACCTATCATTAAAATCATCTATTGTATCTGAAGATTGCAGGGTTGCCAATGTTATTCTGACCTTTAACAAGGTTTCCAGGGTTGATCCAAAAAAATTATAGATCAGTAGCTTGACTTCAGTGTTGGAAAAAATCATAGAAATTATTCCAAAGATTAAAATCACAGAACATATAGAAAGACATGATTTAATGGGACATGGTGAGCATGGATTTACACAAGGAAGTCTTCTCACCAATCTGTTACATTTTTTTGAAGGGGTTAATAAACATGTGGATAATAGTTGCATGGTGCATATAGTATATTTGGATTTTCAGAAGGTGTTAGAACATAAGAAATTTCCATACTGGGTCAGACCAAGTGTTCATCAAGCCCAGCATCCTCTTTCCAACAGTGGCCAATCCAGGCTACAAGTACCTGGCAAGTACTCAAACACTAAGTAGATCCCATGTTACTGGTGCCAGTAATAGCAGTGGCTATTCCCTAAGTCAACTTGATTAATAGCAGTTAATGGACTTCTCCAAGAACTTATCCAAACCTTTTTTAAACCCAGCTAAACTAACTGCACTAACCACATCCTCTGGCAACAAATTACAGAGCTTAATTGTGCATTGAGTGAAAAAGAATTTTCTCCGATTAGTTTTAAATATGTTACTTGCTACATGGAGTGCCCCCTAGTCCTTCTATTATCCGAAAGAGTAAATAATTGATTCACATCTACCTGTTCTAGACCTCTCGTGATTTTAATGTCCTCTATCATATCCCCCCTCAGCCATCTCTTCTCCAAGCTGAATAGTCCTAACCTCTTCAGTCTTTCCTTATAGGGGAGCTGTTCCATCCCCTTTATCATTTTGGTCACCCTTCTCTGTACCTTCTCCAATGCAAGTATATCTTTTTTGAGATGTGGTGGCCAGAATTGTACACAGTACTCAAGGTGTGGTCTCACCATGGAGCGATACAGGGGCATTATGACATTTTCCGTTTTTCTTATTATTCCCTCCCTAATAATTCCTAACATTTTGTTTGCTTTTTTGACTGCCATAGCATGCTGAGCTGATGTTTTCAATGTATTATCCACTATGATGCCTGAAATTGTTTCCTGGCTGGTAACTCCTAAGATAGAACCTATCATCGTGTAACTACAGCATGGGTTATTTTTCCCTATATGCAGCACTTTGCACTTGTCCACATTAAATGTCATCTGGCATTTGGATGCCAAGTCTTCCAGTCTTGCAAGGTTCTCCTGCAATGTATCACAATCCACTTGTGATTTAACTACTCTGAATTATTTTGTATCATCTGCAAATCTGATTACCTCACTCATCGTATTCCATCCCAGATAATTTATAAATATATTGAAAAGCACTGGTCCAAGTACAAATCCCTGAGGAACTCCACTATTTACCCTTTTCCACTAAGAAAATTGACCATTTAATCCTTCTCTTTGTTTCTTGTCTTTTAACCAGTTTGAAATCCATGAAAGGACATTACCTCCTATACCATGACATTTTAGTTTTCTTAGAAGCCTCTCATGAGGGACTTTGTGAAACACCTTCTGAAAATCCAAATACACTGCATCCACTGGTTCAGCTATATCTATATGTTTATTAACTTCTTCAAAAAAAGTAAAGCAGATTTGTGAGGCAAGACTTGCCTTGGGTAAAGCCATGCTGACTTTGTTCCATTAAACCATGTCTTTGTATATGTTCTGAGATTTTTATCTTTAGAACACTTTCCACTATTTTTCCTGCACTGAAGTCAGGCTAACTGGTCTATAGTTTCCAGGATTGCCCCTGAAGCCCTTTTTAAATATGGGGGTTACATTAGACACCTTCCAGTCTTCAGGTACAATAGATGATTTTAATGATAGGTTACAATTTTAACTAATAGATCTGAAATTTCATTTTTTAGTTCCTTCAGAACCATGGGGTGTATACCATCTGGTCCAGGTGATTTACTACTCTTCAGTTTGTCAATCAGGCCTACCACATCTTCTAGTTCACTGTGATTTGGTTCAGTTCATCTGAAACATTACCCACAAAATCTTCACTGGAATGGGTATCTCCCCAACATCCTCTTCAGTAAACACTGAAGCAAAGAAATCATTTAATCTTTCTCCAATGGTTTTATCTTCTCTAAGTGCCCCTTTAACCCCTCGATCATCTAACGGTCCAACTGACTCCCTCACAGGCTTTCTGCTTCAGATATATTTTAAAAAGTTTTTACTGTGAGGTTTTGCCTCTGCGGCCAACTTCTTTTCAAATTCTCTCTTAACCTGTCTTATCTAAGACAGAACTCTTTCGATAGCAGGCCCATCTATCTGGAATAACATACCATCAAACCTCAGATTGGAACCCTGCCTTTTAACTTTCAGAAAAAAACTCAAGACGTGGCTCTTTCACCAAGCCTTTTCTGATACACCAGACAATCACTAGTGGCCCTGTACTCTTACCCGGACTTTGGCTATTAGCTTCATGAAAAATGGACTCAGACACTTTCAGGTTAAAGCACCTTTAAGCTTTTAACCAGTATTCACTATCGTATCACTTTATATTTATTACAGCCTTTACCTTCTTTCCAGCTTTTGTTTTAAGCTTCCAAGTTCTCTATTCCTTGTTGATTGTAACTTTTTGACTTATTCTTATCTTTTGTTATGTATAGTTCTACCTAAATTGTTACTTCAGTTATACCCTTGTTAAATGTAAACCAATCCGATATGGTTATTTACTATGAAGGTCGGTATAAAAAACTGTTAAATAATAAAAATAATAAAATCTATGTCATACATTTAACTTGCCAGCGCTTATTTTTTATCCTATTTTCTTCTGTTGCAGCCTTCTTCCAATTTTTGAATGAAGATCTTTTGGCTAAAATAGCTTCTTTAACTTCATATTTTAACCATGCTGGTAATCGTTTTGCCTTCCTTCCACCTTTCTTATTGTGTTGAATACATCTGGATGTGCTTCTAGGATGATATTTTTTAACAGTGCCCATTAGGGATGTGAATCATTTTTTGATGATTTAAAATATCGTCTGATATATTTTAAATCGTCAAAAATCGTTAGAGGCAATATATAATAGGAATTCCCCCGATTTATCGTCAAAAATCGTAAATCGGGGAAGGGGGAGGGGAAGGGGGAGGGCAGGAAAACCGGCACACTAAAACAACCCTAAAACCCACCCCGACCCTTTAAAATAAATCCCCCACCCTCCCGAACCCCCCCAAAATGTCTTAAATTACCTGGGGTCCAGTGGGGGGGGGGGGGGGTCCCGGTGTGATCTTCCACTCTCGGCCCATGGGTGCATTGATAGAAATGGCGCCGGCGCTACCTTTGCCCTGTCATATGACAGGGCAAAGGTAGCGCCGGCGCCATTTTGGTTCATGTCCCCCGACGTCACGAGCGTAGGAGATTGCTCCCGGACCCCCGCTGGACCCCCAGTGACTTTTGGCCAGCTTGGGGGGGCCTCCTGACCCCCACAAGACTTGCCAAAAGTCCAGCGGGGGTCCGGGAATGACCTCCTGCACTTCAATCGTGTTGCTGTACGGCCGGCGCCATTTTGCAAAATGGCGCCGGCCATATGGCCATTTTGCAATATGGCAACACGATTCAAGTGCAGGAGGTTGTTCCCGGACTCCCGCTGGACCCCCAGGGACTTTTGGCCAGCTTGGGGGGGCCTCCTGACCCCCACAAGACTTGCCAAAAGTCCAGCGGTGGTCCGGAAACGACCTCCTGCACTCGAATCGTGTTGCCGTACGGCCGGCGCCATTTTGCAAAATGGCGCCGGCCATATGGCTATTTTGCAATACGGCAACACGATTCGAGTGCAGGAGGCCAAAAGTCCCTGGGGGTCCAGCGGGAGTCCGGGAACAACCTCCTGCACTTGAATCGTGTTGCCATATTGCAAAATGGCCATATGGCCGGCGCCATTTTGCAAAATGGCGCCGGCCGTACAGCAACACGATTGAAGTGCAGGAGGTCATTCCTGGACCCCCGCTGGACTTTTGGCAAGTCTTGTGGGGGTCAGGAGGCCCCCCCAAGCTGGCCAAAAGTCCCTGGGGGTCTAGCGGGGGTCTGGGAGCGATCTCCTACGCTCGTGACGTTGGGGGACAGGAACCAAAATGGCGCCGGCGCCATTTCTATCAACGCACCCGTGGCCCGAGAGTGGAAGATCACACCGGGACCCCCCTCTGGACCCCAGGTAATTTAAGACATTTTGGGGGGGTTCGGGAGGGTGAGGGATTTATTTTAAAGGGTCGGGGTGGGTTTTAGGGTTGTTTTAGTGTGCCGGTTTTCCTGCCCTCCCCCGATTTACGATTTACACGATATTTAAAAAAACAAAACCGCAACGATCCGATTCCCTCCCCCCCCCCAGCCAAAATCGATCGTTAAGACGATCAATCACACGATTCACATCTCTAGTGCCCATGCCTCTTGTACACTTTTTACCTTTGCAGCTGCTCCTTTCAGTTTTTTTCTAACTATTTTTCTCATTTTATCAAAGATTTCCTTTTGAAAGTTTAGCACTAGAGACCCATTCCGGTTATTAATTCAAATTTGATCATATTATGATCACTATTGCCAAGCGACCCCACCATAGTTACCTCTCTCACCAAATCCTGTGCTCCACTAAAATTGTTCCCTCTCTCATTGGTTCCTAATGTTACATTCACCCAGTCAATATTAGGGTAATTGAAATCTCCCATTATTACTGCAATACTAATTTGGTTAACTTCCCTAATTTCTCGTAGCATTTTTCACTGTCTGTCTCACCATCTTTGCCAGGTGGTCGGTAGTATACTCCTATCACTATTCGTTTCACCAACACACAAGGGATTTCTACCCATAAAGATTAGATTATGCATTTAGTCTCATGCAGGATCTTTATCCTGTTGGACTCTATGCCAACCCGGAAATAAAGCATCATCCCGCCTTCCAGATGCTCCTCTCTGACATTTTATGCTTACAGGAAGCTTACTGAATAGAATTCTGAATGTTTACAAATAGAAAATGAAATTAAAATGTAATTATGTTGTGAATGAGTATAAGTCAACAAACATGATTTGAAGTAGCTGGTTAATTTGACATCTAATTGACCAAGTTTTAATTGCCACATCATAAAAAAAAAAAGTACTACCAATGCTGCTAATGGATATGATGTAAAAAAATGATCCTTCATTTTTTCTCTTTTAAATATTATGCTAAGAGAAGATATTGCACTTGACTGTTCTTAAAATACATGGAAAATGCAACTGTTCATACTTCACTGATTCAGTCAAATGACTGACTTTAAAATAATGTTTAATGTGCAGTTTCAAATACTTTCTTTTCTTCTGTTTCAAGCAATAGTGCATGGTTGGAGAATGCAGGGGCATAATTATTCTGCTGTCTGATTGTGTAAGCGTTAGATTATATTTTCCCTTTACATGTAGGTTAAAAGTACTGTAGTTCCTCAGTGAATGCCTTATTCACTTGATGTTTGTAAGAAACAGACTGCTAAATCAGGAATAGAGTGCTGTGCTATTGTAAACTCACATAGATGCTTTTTCTAATGGGCATTCACAGAAGGAAAATGTGATACTGGTAAGTGGTCTAAGCTGGAAAAATATGCTATAGAAATAAAGTCACTTATAGTTGTCCTATCTTCATAATAATTCAACAAAATGAAAAGCCAATGTTTCAGAAAATAACTACTTGTTAAGAGGCAGATAGGCTGGCATACAACATTGCTAGACATACTTACATTTTAGCTTTGTATGGTACTTAATGCTCCATAAAATCCTTTATTAATTTGCCAATCGGAACACTGCTTATACTTCTAGTTCATATTTCAATAGAAACTATGATTTGCAAAGTAAATACAAACGTGCATTATAATTTGAGATACAATAAAACGTGCAATTTTTTTGCCCATTAGAAAGCATATGCTTCAGTTCTATTCGTTATTTCTTGAGGATTTTAAGATGCACACCACTGAAAATCAATATTTAAATACATTCATAGGTTGCTAAAATATTTGGGAGAGATCCAGATTCCTCTGAATTTAAAAATGAACATGAACTCCCTAATATCGTGCAGTGCATTCGGTTTTCTGCTTTCTTTATTTGAAGTGGAAATTGGTGTATTTTTATAATGTCACATCACCCAACCAAGAATGTTAGAATTTGCATTTGAAAAACGACATTTTCTCCACCTGGTTAACTAAGCAAAATTGTCTAAACAAAAGTTGGCTACTTCTCTTGTTCTGGTAAATGAAACCTTGCTAAGCTTCAAAGCGAAAGTGTATCGCCAGCTCCACAACTAATTAATGGCCAATATCAGAGAGGCACAAGAAGTTTACAGTTTCAGATCATGATTGAAAGCCTTGCACATCATCCAGGTATGTATCGTGGGATAGGATTAATTGGATCATGATCTATGAACCTATGGAAACGATCTATACAATTCAGTTCTGTTGTTTAATAGATTCTTCACACTGGAGCCAATTTACTAAGTAGCATTAATGTGGTAATTAGTACAGGGTGGCCCATGGAAAAGTAGCCCGCCTCCAATACCAGTGCATTGGAGGCGGGCTACTTTTCCATGGGCCACCCTGTAGTTTGACAACTTTTTGAATTTTTTTAATTTATTAATACTTATATTCCTTACTTTCACAGGGGACCATTACAAGGTGGATCACATAGAAACACTCCATAATAAAAACACAATAAAAATAATGAAAATATACAAATACATTTCTATAACACTATTAGATGTATGCAGTGCTGTTCAAATACACATAAGCAAAAGACACTGCTCTATAGGGTTTACAGTTTATTCAAGAAAATCCTACAGGACAAATAAGAGACTTTGGGAATTTCATTTTTTACAGAGAATGGTTAAAATCAACAAAGCGATGATTAAGAGAACCCGGGGTTAAGTTTTAAAAGCAGCCTCAAAAAGGTGGTCTGTAGGCTGGATCTCTTAAGTAAGTGGACAGAAAGTGACAGATTTGGGTGATGTTATAGAGAAAGAAATGATACATTTTTAGTAGTGCTTTGGATGTGAAGGAGAAAAAAAGAGAAGAGTCAAATATGACTCCAAGATTAAAGGCTAATGGGTCTGGGAGGATGAGTGATTTTCACTGAACTAGAAAAAAAGAGGGACGGGAAGAGTGAGTTTGGAGGAAAATTTAAGAATTTCTATCCTGTGCATGTTGGGGATTATTTTGTGCAAGGCCACATAAGTGAGTTGGTAAATATACACATAAATTACACTTATTTTCAATGTAACTTATGCACACATGTACCTTCCTTTTTGGAAATTGTCCCATTGAAACTACCCACGCATAATTACTTCTGTTGAATTGGGTACAGAAATATTTTGCAAAATTGTATGTGCATATATTTTAAAATGCAAAAGTATGTGCATAAGTGCAAACCCCTCTCCAGCCCTTCCCCAGGAATGCCTCTGCTCAGTCTGAGTAAAGTTATGTGTGAACATAACATGCATGCATAAGTTTACTAGCATATTAGGCAGGAAAGTTTGTGAAAGGCTATTTCTGTGCATAAAACACTGCTTTACCCAAGAAGGAACAGGTGGGACTCAGACCAGATATGAACATTCATTGGCTGCCACCACGAGTTTGCCATTATACTACTTATCACTACCAGCACCTTTAGAAATACCCAGACTATTGACCCATGCATCTTCTACAATATTATCTCAACTGTCCACTACATTGTTAGAGTCTGTTGTCAAAGCAGTTTCTTCTTATAATACTACACTTTCCTCTGCTTTGGACACTTTTGCCCTTTCCCTTCCTCATCCTGTAAGGTGTATCAAAACCAGATTTGGCTCCCCTCCAGAATTTGTTTCCTATGTTCCTGTGCCCACCCTGCAGAGCTTCTGGCCAAAATTCCATGCCCATGATGATTTATACATTTCAGATTCATGCTTTTTTCCTTCCAGTCTGCTATTATCCTTACCAGGCAAGATTCTTATGTTCTTCTGACAAAGTCCCTTGCCTCCATCACTTGCAGTGTCTTTGCCAACCTCACCTCTCTACAAAAACTGCTCTATCTTCCACCCTCCCTTCACTTTCTTCACTGACTATGGCTGACTGCTTCCAGGATAAGGTTCACGAGATTAATTATGAGTTCTACACCAGATCAGCTCCAACTTCCCCTCCTCCTTATCATTCCTCTGCCCTTCTATAACCTCTGCAACCTTCCCTTCATTTTCTTAAATCACAGCAGAGGAAACTATCCATTTTCTCTCCTCTTCCAAACTCATTAGTTATTCCTCTGATCCCGTTCTCACCTAGGCCCACAGCCCTATGTTTCCTATACAATCCAAGCCATCACATCCTCAATATATCACTTTCCACTGCAACCATTCTCATTGCCTTCTAGAGATGTGAATCGTGTGATCGATCATCTTAACGATCGATTTTGGCTGGGGGGGGGAGGGAATCGGATCGTCGCGGTTTTGTTTATTTAAATATCGTGTAAATCGTAATTCGGGGGAGGGCGGGAAAACTGGCACACTAAAACATCCCTAAAACCCACCCCGACCCTTTAAAATAAATCCCCCCCCCCAAATGCCTTAAATTACCTGGGGTCCAGTGGGGGGGTCCCGCTGTGATCTTCCACTCTCGGGCCATGGGTGCGTTAATAGAAATGGCGCCGGTGCTACCTTTGCCCTGTCATATGACAGGGCAAAGGTAGCGCCGGCGCCATTTTGGTTCCTGTCCCCTGACGTCACGAGCGCAGGAGATCGCTCCCGGACCCCCGCTGGACCCCCAGGGACTTTTGGCCAGCTTGGGGGGGCCTCCTGACCCCCACAAGACTTGCCAAAAGTCCAGCGGGGGTCCGGAAGCGACCTCCTGCACTCGAATCGTATTTGCCGTATTGCAAAATGGCCGGCGCCATTTTCATGTTGAGGGCGCTATTAGATGCCGCGGGTTGGACGCACGTTTTCCTCCCCTTACTGAATAAGGGGTAAGGGAAAACGTGCGTCCAAGGGCAGGTTAACAGTGCACTCCATTGGAGCGCACTGAACTGTATCGGCCTGAAACTGAGTTGAAAATTGACTTATTCATGCATTCAACCATTCAGGTAAAACAAATACACATCCCTAGTGAGGATTACTTGGATTTAAACAATGTATTATTGTAGGTGGAGGTCCCGGGTCGTGCCCCAGGACCTCCACCTACCTCGCAGCCCGGCCCGGTCGCAGGAGACCTTCGTTGGCCCGGTCCAGCCACAGGAAACCCTTGACGCCCGGCCAGGCCTGGATCACGGCCTACCGCGGCGCTCCCCGTGAGAGGGAGATGCTGTGGACGGCCCACGGCTGGCCCCGCCCCCTAGGCACGTGTGCGCGCTGGGGGCTCAGCATTTAAAGGGGCCAGCGCGGGAATCGCTGGACAGCTCCCCGGATGATGTCAGACGCTGCCGGGTTATTTAAACCCGGCAGCTACAACAGGACCTCGCCTTGCAACGAGGTTTCTCAGGTTCCCTGACTCTTTAGTTGCTGCAGTGTCTCTGATCTTCTTGTCTTCTGGCTCCTGACCTGGCTTGTTCCTGACTTCGTCTTTGGCTCCCGCTCCTGGCTTAAGAACATAAGAGCATAAGAAAATGCCATACTGGGTCAGACCAAGGGTCCATCAAGCCCAGCATCCTGTTTCCAACAGTGGCCAATCCAGGCAATAAGAACCTGGCAAGTAAGAACATAAGAACATAAGAACATAAGAAAATGCCATACTGGGTCAGACCAAGGGTCCATCAAGCCCAGCATCCTGTTTCCAACAGTGGCCAATCCAGGCCATAAAAACCTGGCAAGTACCCAAAAACGAAGTCTATTCCATGTTACCATTGCTAATGGCAGTGGCTATTCTCTAAGCGAACTTAATAGCAGGTAATGGACTTCTCCTCCAAGAACTTATCCAATCCTTTTTTAAACACAGCTATACTAATTGCACTAACCACATCCTCTGCCAACAAATTCCAGAGTTTAATTGTGCGTTGAGTAAAAAAGAACTTTCTCCGATTAGTTTTAAATGTGCCCCATGCTAACTTCATGGAGTGCCCCCTAGTCTTTCTACTATCCGAAAGAGTAAATAACCGATTCACATCTACCCGTTCTAGATCTCTCATGATTTTAAACATCTCTATCATATCCCCCCTCAGCCGTCTCTTCTCCAAGCTGAAAAGTCCTAACCTCTTTAGTCTTTCCTCATAGGAGAGCTGTTCCATTCTCCTTATCATTTTGGTAGCCCTTCTCTGTACCTTCTCCATCGCAATTATATCTTTTTTGAGATGCGGCGACCAGAATTGTACACAGTATTCAAGGTGCGGTCTCACCATGGAGCGATACAGAGGCATTATGACATTTTCCATTTTATTTACCATTCCCTTTCTAATAATTCCCAACATTCTGTTTGCTTTTTTGACTGCCGCAGCACACTGAACTGACAATTTCAATGTGTTATCCACTATGACACCTAGATCTCTTTCTTGGGTTGTAGCACCTAATATGGAACCCATCATTGTGTAATTATAGCACGGGTTATTTTTCCCTATATGCATCACTTCAACATTAAATTTCATCTGCCATTTGGATGCCCAATTTTCCTGTCTCACAAGGTCTTCCTGCAATTTATCACAATCTGCTTGTGATTTAACTACTCTGAACAATTTTGTGTCATCTGCAAATTTGATTATCTCACTCGTCGTATTTCTTTCCAGATCATTTATAAATATATTGAAAAGTAAGGGTCCCAATACAGATCCCTGAGGCACTCCACTGACCACTCCCTTCCACTGAGAAAAGTGTCCATTTAATCCTACTCTCTGTTTCCTGTCTTTTAGCCAGTTTGCAATCCATGAAAGGACATCGCCACCTATCCCATGACTTTTTACTTTTCCTAGAAGCCTCTCATGAGGAACTTTGTCAAACGCCTTCTGAAAATCCAAGTATATTACATCTACCGGTTCACCTTTATCCACTTGTTTATTAACTCCTTCAAAAAAGTGAAGCAGATTTGTGAGGCAAAACGCCCTGGGTAAAGCCATGCTGCCTTTGTTCCATTAAACCATGTCTTTCTATATGTTCTGTGATTTTGATGTTTAGAACACTTTCCACTATTTTTCCTGGCACTGAAGTCAGGCTAACCAGTCTGTAGTTTCCCGGATCGCCCCTGGAGTCCTTTTTAAATATTGGGGTTACATTGGCTATCCTCCAGTCTTCAGGAACAATGGATGATTTTAATGATAGTTTACAAATTTTTACTAATAGGTCTGAAATTTCATTTCTTAGTTCCTTCAGAACTCTGGGATGTATACCATCCAGTCCAAGTGATTTACTACTCTTCAGTTTGTCAATCAGGCCTACCACATCTTCTAGGTTCACCGTGATTTGATTCAGTCCATCTGAATCATTACCCATGAAAACCTTCTCCATTACGGGTACCTTCCCAACATCCTCTTCAGTAAACACCGAAGCAAAGAAATAATTTAATCTTTCCGCGATGGCCTTATCTTCTCTAAGTGCCCCTTTAACACCTCGATCATCTAACGGTCCAACTGACTCCCTCACAGGCTTTCTGCTTTGGATATATTTAAAAACATTTTTACTGTGAGTTTTTGCCTCTACAGCCAACTTCTTTTCAAATTCTCTCTTAGCCTGTCTTATCAATGTCTTACATTTAACTTGCCAACGTTTATGCTTTATCCTATTTTCTTCTGTTGGATCCTTCTTCCAATTTTTGAATGAAGATCTTTTGGCTAAAATAGCTTCTTTCACCTCCCCTTTTAACCATGCCGGTAATCATTTTGCCTTCTTTCCACCTTTCTTAATGTGTGGAATACATCTGGACTGTGCTTCTAGAATGGTATTTTTTAACAATGACCAAGCCTCTTGGACATTTTTCACTTTTGTAGCTGCTCCTTTCAGTTTTTTTCTAACAATTTTTCTCATTTTCTCAAAGTTTCCCTTTTGAAAGTTTAGCACGAGAGCCTAGTGGGGCGGATTTTAAGAGCCCTGCTCACCTAAATCCGCCCAAATCCGGGCGGATTTAGGCGAGCAGGGCCCTGCGCGCCAGTGAGCCTATTTTACATAGGCCTACCGGCGCGCGCAGAGCCCCGGGACTCGCGTAAGTCCCGGGGTTTTCGGAGGAGGGCGTGTCGGGGGGCGGGACTGAGCGCAGCGCCGTTTTGGGGGCGTGTCGGGAGCGTTTCGGGGGCGGGTCCGGGGGCATGGTTACGGCCCGGGGCGGTCTGGGGGCATGGCCACGCCCTCCGGACCCGCCCCCAGGTTGCGTCCCGGCGTGCTAGCGGCCCGCTGGCGCGCGGGGATTTACGCCTCCCTCTGGGAGGCGTAAATCCCCCGACAAAGGTAAGGATGGGGTTTAGACAGGGCCGGGCGGGTGGGTTAGGGAGGGGAAGGTGAGGGGAGGGCAAAAGAAAGTTCCCTCCGAGGCCGCTCCGATTTCAGAGCGGCCTCGGAGGGAACGGAGGTAGGCTGCGCGGCTCGGCGCGCGCCGGCTATACAGAATCCATAGCCTTGCGCGCGCCGATCCCGGATTTTAGCAGATACGCGCGGCTCCGCGCGTATCTACTAAAATCCCGCGTACTTTTGCTTGCGCCTGATGCGCCAGCAAAAGTACGCCTATTCGCACGGTCTGAAAATCTACCCCGGTATTTGCACACTGTTCGTCTTCCAGTCATTAAATCAAATTTGATCATATTATGATCACTATTGCCACGCGGCCCCACTACCATTACCTCTCTCACCAAGTCTTGTGCTCCACTGAGAATTAGATCTAAAATTGCTCCCTCTCTCTTCGGTTCCTGAACCAATTGCTCCATAAAGCTATCATTTATTCCATCCAGGAACGTTATCTCTCTAGCGGGTCTCGATGATACATTTACCCAGTCAATATTGGGGTACTTGAAGTCTTGAAAACACAACAGAGCACTGCTGCACTTAAGATAATGTCATCAAAACACAAAGTGCAGAAAGAATGTTCAATCCCAAAGAATATTCCAATTGGGTTAAGTTGAATTATTTATTAGTTCAATATGGCAACTCCACTGACTTATACAACGAACATCTTAGAGGCGTCCCCCGACACGTTCCCGTGTTTCGCCTCGGGCTGCATCGGGAGGGCACGCCAACAGGAATTCAGAGAAAGAACTGAAACAAATGTATATACATGCATCAGGACAAAATGAATGGACTTATTGCCGAACATTTCAAATAACATGAGTATATATGGGTACACAAAACATACCTGACTGAAGAATACATTCACATCTGGCAGGGAGCGCACTCCCCCTAGAAACTGACAGGTATTTGAACCCAGCAGAAAGGCGCCAAAGCTACAGGTGAACAGGTCATGTGGTTCCGGGGAGCCAATCCAATTGGTTCCCGTTCCTGGAGCGCACCTAGCAGTCGCTCAGACAAGCATAACACACATTAGTCTTGATTAGGTGAACAGAAACTTGAAGTCTCCCATTATTACTGCACTACCAATTTGGTTAGCTTCCCTAATTTCTCTTAGCATTTCACTGTCAGTCTCACCATCTTGACCAGGTGGACGGTAGTATACCCCTATCACTATAGTCTTCCCCGACACACAAGTGATTTCTACCCATAAAGATTCAATTTTGTATTTAGTCTCATGCAGGATGTTTATCCTGTTGGACTCTGTGCCATCCCGGACATAAAGCGCCACACCTCCTCTCGGGTGCTCCTCTCTGTCATTGCAATATAATTTGTACCCCGGTATAGCACTGTCCAATTGGTTATCCTCTTTCCACCATGTCTCTGAGATGCCAATTAAGTCTATATCATCATTCACTGCTATATATTATAATTCTCCCATCTTACTTCTTAGACTTCTGGCATTAGCATACAAACATTTCAAAGTTTGTTTTTTGTTTGTATTTTCATTCTGCTTTTTAATTGATAGGGATAAGTTAGAATTTTTTAGCTCAGGTGAGTTTTTAGTTACAGGCTTTGGTATTGACTCCTGACTTCTGGCTTCTGACCCGGCTTCGGCCCCTGACTTCGCTTCCAGCTTCTGCTCCTGGTTTTGGTTCATCCTCTGACTTCTGGCTTTGACCCGGCTTCGCTCTTGGACTCTGACTTCTGCTTCATTCATCGTCTCAGGTATCTGGTACTTGCTGGCCTAGAGGATTCTCCTAAGTCCCAGCGGCTCGGGCTCTCATGGGCTCCTCCCGGGGCAGCCGTGGGTTTCCAAGGGTGAATTCTACTATCTGGGCCCAGTCGTCCTTCATCCACCTCTTTGGCCACTGCCCGGATCCTTGGTCGCATAGGGTCCCACCTAGGTCCAAGAGGTCCGGGTTCCTTTGGGCTCCTCCTGGGGGGACCTTGGACTTCCAGTGGTGAAGCCTTTTTTGAGTTCCTACAGTACCGCCTCCCGGCTGTGCCGCTCACTGTGGGCCTCCACAGCATACCATCCACTGTCTCAGCCGGCTCAAGGGTCCACAACCATAACAATTATTGTACATGACCTGTAATATTGTGAATAAATTGGGGCAAATCTTGATGTGAGGGCCAAAGTAGCACTAGTAAACTATCTGGTAGCCTCTATTTTCAGCAAGCTGGATGTCACTTTTGGAGACACTGGTTTATTAGCAACAACTGCTATCCTTATATAGTCCTCAAATAAAATTGTTGTTCATTTATGGCAGTTGTTCTCAACCTTTCTAATGCCGTGACCCCGAAATACAGTTCCTCATGTTGCGGTGACCCCTTGCCCCGCCCTTGCCCCGCCCTCGCAGGGCGAGGGCGGGGTGAGGGTGGGGCTTTGGTCATATGGGGGCGGGGTTATGGATGGGGTTGGATTTTAGTGCATACTTATTTATTATGACATTTATAAACAGAACCACCATTCCTCATAAAACAATAAAATTAAGAAACATAAAGCATCAGTTATAATAGTAAAACCATACTAATAAAAGAATATTTTAAAATTACTGATAAATAGAATTTCTAATAATTAAAATCATATACATTTTTATAATTTCCCACACACCAATAATATTTCAAAACAGCACATATATCAAATAACACACAATAATTAAAACTAATAAGGATTTTAAAAAGCCCCTGCTGTCCATACATGGGAGCTCTTGATTTCCAGTCACCCTGATATTGTCGAGGATTAGGAGGTTATCCTCTCTCTCTCACACATACACTCACATGTCCATTCTCTCTCACACATACACTGTCACATACTTACACATTCATGCTCTTATACCCACCATAACCTCTCACTCTCACAGACACTAATACACTCTCAGGGTGTAAGACACTCTCTCCCCCCCCCCCCCCTCACACACACACACTCTTACTCCCCTGGATTTTCTCATACACACTCATGCTCTCACTCTTACTGGCTCCCTCACAACCTCAGAGCCTCTCAGATAAAACTCTATGCAGCAGAAATAATGCTGAATGTTGAGAATTGTGTTATGCAGACTAATCTGGAAAATGCACTAATTTCTACATGAGTCATAATGAATCAGTCCTCAGCTGCAGGCATCAATTGATTATCCTGGCTCCCTTTATGTTTGCCAAATACAGTTCATGTGTAACAGCAATCCTAATTCTCCACCAGATCAAGCTGATTTCACATCCCACTTCATACTTTGTCACCTCCAGCTGAGTCAAACAATTAATCTAATTACTGCCACTGCTGCCACGTGGCTATTGGGGAGACACTGATTGCTGCTATTGGCACTGAAGCCCATTCTGCTGCCTCCTCTGTGCAGGCCCCGTGGGTTTCCACTTCCTCCATGTTGATCTCGTACATTGTGAGATCCGCCATAGAGAAAATGCTACTCTTGCACATTCCCAAAGATTACATGTGCCAATCAGTAAAAAGTATTTTTTTTTACATCTGCTTCCCTTTCTAATTTTTTGCCATTTCCTTTTATATTGCCTTTTTTTCTATTTCTTTTCTCTCCACCTGTCTTCTTCCCTCAAACACACAGTCAGGTTCTCATTCTCACATGCATTTCTCTCTCACACACACATACCCAGGCTCTCACTGGCACAGGCTATCTGAGTCTCACACACAGGCTCTCTCACACCCCCACATGCTGCCTTGCTCAAGCACAGGCTCTCATTCTTACATGCTGTCTCTTTCACACACACAGAGGCTCTCACATGCTGTCTCTGCAAACACACACAGTCTCTCAACTCATCTCATACTCGCACACACCTCTCTCTCACCTCTGGGCCTCTTCTTTACGGGTTGCCACAGGATGGGCTCTGCAGTGGCCCTAGTCTTCCCGGCCCCGCTGCTCCTCTTCTGCACGCGGCTGAAGCGCCTCTTCTACCCACGCGGCTGACGCGCCTCCTCCTTCCCCCCCATGCGGCTCCGGCAACATTTGTCTTCCGGGGCAGGGCAGGCAGGAAGGCAGTAGGAGGAGCACCTGCAGTGGCTGATACACCTCCTTCCTGCCTGCGCGGCTCCAGCAACATACGTCACTGCGACGCGCTACCTTTTTGGGCCATGTCTCTTCTCTTTTGGGGTTGGAGGAGGCAGGTCGCCAGCTTCGCCCCGCCTCCCCGCAGCAGCCGTGGCGCCACGGACCGGCAAAAAACCCCAACGGCCCGGTACTGGTCTGCGGACCGGTGGTTGGGGACCTGCTTTAGGCGCAGGGCCGGTGCAAGGGTATTAGGCGCCCTAGGCGAAACGTCAGCTATGCCGCACCCCCGCCTCCACACACAATTAACTTACATTGTGCATTAATGAAAATAACGAAGTCTGTATTTATAACAGAACACTTATTTGACATTTTTATGCCATGTAAACCATTGAGATGATTTGTCTTATCAACGGTATAGAAACTCTTTTATAAATAAATAAATAAAAATATATAAAATAAACATAAACCAAAGCTATACTTGTTGCTCAAACAAAAAAAGCAGACACATCACATAATATTTCATAATTAAAATGGCAGTCAATCAAGAAAAATGAACTTAAAAAGCCATCTTTACTTACCCCCTCCAGCAGCTCTCTTACTCTTCTTCCATGCAGGCTGTAGTACACACCAGAAGCAGCAGTAGTGGCTAAGCTCTATACCAGGGGTCAGGAACCTTTTTGGCTGAGAGAGCCATAAACGCCACATATTTTAAAATGTAATTCCATGAGAGCCATACAATATGTTTAAAACTAAATACAAGTAAATGTGTGCATTTTATGTAAGATCACACTTTTAAAGTACAATAAGTCTCTGAAAATATTACACCAGGCCTTAAGACACCAATACATCTCCTATTAGGAAAACGGACCAAGTCAGGCTGCTATAGAGTCCTACACAGAAACAACACGCCAGCAGAAAACCTCACCTGAATCACGTGCTGTCCCTCACCTAACATAGAATAAAGAGACCAAAACGCATAACAAGAAGCATGCAGAAAAAACTGAATTGGAAACTGCAACAAGCCAGAGTCTCTGTATGCAGTGTAACAAAGGAAAAAAGAAACATCACCCATCCTTATAAAACAAATCAAGAAATATAAAATCATCAGCAGTAAAACTGTACTAACAAAAAGAACATATTTCGAAACAGCTGATGAGTGGAATATCCAATAATTAAAAACTCATATAAAACATTTCCAGATACCAACAAAATATTTCAAAATAGCAGACACAAAGACCCAGTAATGAAAAATAATAAGGATACAAAAATGTTTTTGCTCGGCATACCTGGGAACATTTGATATCCAGGTGTCCTGAGATTGTTCTGAGTTAGCAGGAGGAGGGGTGGTTTGCTTGGAACTTTCTCCTCTCTCAGTCACATACCAGCGCTCTCTCTCACACTGGCTCTCAATGACACACCTATACACACATGCTCTCAGTACTCACATATACACATGTTTTTTCTCTCTCATATAGGCTCTTAATTACACATTTACACACATGCTGTCTATCTTTTCACGCTTACACACACACACAGGCTTTCAATCACATAAATACATGCTGTCTTTTTCTCTCACACACAGACTCTCATTCACATGCTTACAAACATGTCCTCTCTTTCTCTCATTTACACACAGGCTCTCAATCACATACTCACATGCTCCGTCACCTAAATCAGCTCTCAATCACACACAGACACACATGATCTCTCTCTCTCATTTAAACACATGCTCTCAATCACATACTCACATGCTCCATCACCTAAACCAGCTGTCAATCAGACACAGACACACATGATCTCTCTCTTACTTATACACACAGGCTCTTAATCATACATACACATGATTTCTCTCACACACAAAGGATCTCAATCATACACACATACTCTTTCACACAAACTTACACATACAGGTTCCCAATGGTAAACTTACATTCATGCTCTCTCTCTCACAGGCAGGATCTCAATCACAGACATACTCTCTTTCACATACACAGGCTCTCAATCATTCACATACATGCAATCTCTCACTCACACACACAGGATCTCAAACACACATGCTTGCTCGTTCATTCACTATCTCTCTCCCCCACCCCGGGAACTAGCAGCAGCCTCCTCCCAACGCTAACCTCTTCATTTTCAGCCCTCGCGGAGGCGGAGTCCCATCGGCCGCGGTTGAAACTCCATTTTCCTCCGAGCCGCGCTGCAGTCTTCTTCCCGTCGGACACTAGCGTGGCCTCTTCTTCCCGCGCAGGCACCCGATGCTCTCCACTTCCTCTTCCGGGCCGCGGGAAGAAGAGAGCACGCCGGTGCCGCTGACTCAGCGGCACCGGCGTGCTCTCTTCTTCCCGCGGCCCGGAAGAGGAAGTGGAGAGCATCGGGTGCCTGCGCGGAAGAAGAGACCACACTAGCGTGGTCTCTTCTTCCCGCGCAGGCACCCGATGCTCTCCACTTCCTCTTCCGGGCCGCGGGGGGGGGGGGGGGGAAGAAGAGAGCACGCCCGGTTCCGCTGACTCCAGCTGTCCTGCCGCGTTCCGCCCGGGCTGACAGCAAAGGACTCACATGCTTGAAAGCGCGGCTCTCTTAATTTTACCGGGGCAGTGCCGCCCCCGGGAAGCTGGCGCCCTAGGCGACCGCCTAGTTCGCCTAGTGCTTCCGCCGGCCCTGTTTAGGCGACCCCTGCGTTTTGGTCGTTCGACCCCCGCCGGGGTCGCGACCCACAGGTTGAGAACCACTGATTTATGGTGAAGGACTCTTCAAAATACAATTTACAAGCATTCTGTTCTATAAAGATACATAATGGAAACACAAAGTGAGAGAACTAGAGCCTTAAAATGCCATTTTACTGAAATGGATACCCCAGCTTCCTGGTCAGGTCACGGTGTTAAGCCTGGGTATGGGCCATGGGTTAGGCTGAAGCCCCGGTTTGGGACCTAGACTTTGGGTCTGGTCACAGCATCAGGCCTGGGCTCAGGCTCTGGCTTAGGCCAAGGCCCAAGTATTGAGACCCAGCCTCTGAGTCGGGTTGTAGCATCTTGCCTGGGTTCAGGCTGAGGCCCTGGCATCGGGACTTGGCCTCCAGGTTGGGTTGCATCATCGGGCTTGGGCCTTGGCTCCAGCCTAGGCTGAGGCCCAGGTGTCAGGACTTGTCCTTCCTCAGATATCTGACAGATCAGGTAAGGTTGTTTTTTTTACATTTTTGGTGGCCTCGGTCAGGGCCCCAGCATTGGCCCATGCCTCCACTGAGATCCCAGCATCGTGCTCAGATATAGACTATGGCCCCTGATTTGGGCCTCTGTCTGTGCCCTAGGCAAGGCTCTAGCTTCAGCCGTAGGCTAAAAAGCCAGTGTTGCACTCTGGCATAGGCCATGTTTCCTGTTTTGGGCTTTGGCCTATGTCCTAGGCAAGGCTCAATGCATTAGTTTAAAACAAAATGAATGAATAAGGTTTGTTTCATTTGGGACCATATTCATTGCATTTTTCATTTTCGTTTTAAATGAATGCACATCCTTAATACGTATTTTGTATTGCTATTTGGTGTGGACCAGTTTCTGAAAGAAGGGTAAACCCTCATCTCTGGAAGGATTTATTTCTTGGTGTTCTTCCCTTGTTGCTGCCTGTTAACAGCATAATAGAAGATCTGGGGATCTGTGATTGAGAAGACGGTTTTTGGAAACAGCTAATTTTGTCCTAGCTAGGTGTTTTTGGAGGGGTACTCCCAGTTTATCACTGTGAATGAGGACAATCATCTTACTTTTTATGGAGAAGAGATTGGGGAAACTGTGGAGACTGGGTCATTTGGACTGGAGGAAGGAGAGTGGCTAGAAGATGCACCATAGATAAGGAGGAAACCACCGATTTTCTTGTGATGTTTTTTATTTTGCTCTTTAAGATTTTTTCAATTCTATATTCAATTATCTTGATTAAGTTAAAGAGAGGTTTTTCAGTTGATCACCAACATTGGTCTCCATACTTGTATTGCATGAATGCATCGTACTTCAGAGCAGATCAGCCATTGTGAGTACCAGCTGACCAGTATGTATGAGCATTGGACAGAGTGTGTTGTCCCATTTCTGCAACAGGGAGCTCAGAGTTGTAAGCCTCCTCCCCAACCAAGGAACCCCAAGCACCCCAGCGGTTATGTGAGTAAGAAAGATAGGCCCTAGAAACTATATAACACCCCAGATTTAGCTCCCCAGTGGACTGGAATCCCACTGCATAAGAAAAACTACTGACAAATGGTATGGATATGAAAATGAAATTAATGTGCAATAAAGACACTTTTTGTTTAATAAGATGTGATAGTGACTGGCTCTATAAACTCCACATCTCATCTGCTGTACTCTTTTTAAAGACAATGAAAGTATACCCTGGAGTACGGTTGGAAATGTGGAAGTGCTGCTGAAGGCCAATATCAAGTTCGCCATGGACCACATGGGGCTGAGGTTGTTGAGCAACCCGGCTGGAGATGTTTTACTAACCAGGAAAATCTTGTTTTGGGGCAAAAATAGCATTATTTGTGAGCCACCTACTTAAATATGCTCTGGGCATTCTTATATTCACAAATTTAACCCTCCTCTGATTCTTTTTCTGCATGCAGGAAATTTTACACAGTGTTATAAATTCTAGGCAGGGACATAGACGTGGATGAGGGCTTGGGCAGAGCTCCTCCTCTTTATTTATATGGAGAGCTAAGGAGATGATGGGGTAATGGGTCAGGAGGGGGAAACGATGGGCACCATTTTGTTTTACAACTATAATACTGCAGTTTGCTTTAGTCATATGCTTTACAGCTGTAAAATGAAATAGCACCAGTCTCAGGGCTGGCCAGCACCATTGTGGAATAAGGATCTGTGGGGCAGGAATGACAGGAAATCACTTCTGCCCCTTTCTACTCTAATGACCTTGCAGAAGGGTAAATGTGGGCTGGGAGAACTGGGAAAGGGCATTTTTGTTTTAATTTAATGTTTATTTCATTTTTTAAAATAAATCTAACCAAAATAAATGTTACATGTACCAAAACCCAAAGAAAAAAACCCTGAAATGAAAACAAATCAACAGAAATTAACATTTTTCCATGTACATCCCTAATCCCCAGTGTTCCATGATGTAAAAGATAAGGTTTTAGAGATGTGAATCGTGTCCTCGATCGTCTTAACGATCGATTTCGGCTGGGAGGGGGAGGGAATCGTATTGTTGCCGTTTGGGTGTTTAAAGTATCGTGAAAATCGTGAAAATCGTGAGCCGGCACACTAAAACCCCCTAAAACCCACCCCCGACCCTTTAAATTAAATCCCCCACCCTCCCGAAACCCCCCCCCCAAATGCCTTAAATTACCTGGGGGTCCAGCAGCGGTCCGGAACGGCAGCGGCCCGGAATGGCCTCCTGCAATTGAATCGTGTTGTCTTCAGCCAGCGCCATTTTTCAAAATGGCGGCGCAAAATGGCGGCGGCCATAGACCAACACGATTCGACGGCAGGAGGTCGTTCCGGACCCCCGCTGGACTTTTGGCAAGTCTTGTGGGGGTCAGGAGGCCCCCCCAAGCTGGCCAAAAGTCCCTGGGGGTCCAGCGGGGGTCCAGAAAACGATCTCCTGCCGCGAATCGTTTTCCGTACAGAAAATGGCGCCGGCAGGAGATCGACTGCAGGAGGTCGTTCAGCGGGGGTTCGGGAACCCCCGCTGAATGACCTCCTGCAGTCGATCTCCTGCCGGCAGGAGATCGTTTTCCGGACCCCCGCTGGACCCCCAGGGACTTTTGGCCAGCTTGGGGGGGCCTCCTGACCCCCACAAGACTTGCCAAAAGTCCAGCGGGGGTCCGGAACGACCTCCTGCAGTCGAATCGTGTTGGTCTATGGCCGCCGCCATTTTGCGCCGCCATTTTGAAAAATGGCGCCGGCTGAAGACAACACGATTCAATTGCAGGAGGCCGTTCCGGACCGCTGCCGTTCCGGACTGCCGCTGGACCCCCAGGTAATTTAAGGCATTTGGGGGGGTTCGGGAGGGTGGGGGATTTAATTTAAAGGGTCGGGGGTGGGTTTTAGGGGGTTTTAGTGTGCCAGTTTTCCTGCCCTCCCCCTTCCCCCTTCCCCCGATTTACGATTTTTTGACGATAAATCGGGGGAATTGGTATTGTATCGTGGCCCTAACGATTTTTGACGATTTAAAATATATTGGACGATATTTTAAATCGTCAAAAAATGATTCACATCCCTATAAGGTTTGATATTGGAGGTATTGCACATAAATGCTTCCTTCCAAACTTGTCCATTTGGGATTTAGCACATTCTTCTGAAAACCGGAAGCCGATCCAAGATGGCTGTATAGCGAACAGAAGAAATGAGATCGGTATATGAAAACCTTTTATTCTGACAATATTCGAGCCCGACTCTGGCCGAGTTTTGCTCTTTTCTGAAGAGCTGCTTCAGGGGCTACTAAAATCAAAATTAAAATCAAATAGAGATTAAAACACACATACAAGCAAAGATTAAACAACATATATAAATGTGTGAACTCTAAACTCAACAGAAAATATAAGAAATAAATAAAATGATACACAAATAAATAGTAACTCACATGTTGTTACACATATATATGTGTGAAGACATTGTAATGGTGTATAAACAGACGAGAAAACAGATTACAGATAAAGTGATGGGAAATATTAGCAAATGGAAAAATATATATCAAATCGAAAAATATTTCGTGCCCATATGTAAACATAAAACTAATATATAATTACATTATTGAAAAGTGATCATTCAGTCAGGTAAAGATAACAGAGGAGTGCAAAGAGTACAACTTAATGTGGGTGTGATGCATATCAGCAACTAGATGATTTTATAAAAACAAGATATGGTTAAACAAATAAGAAATAACATATTAGACAATAAATGACTTAAAAAAAATAAAAAGAAAAGAAAATTAAAATGAATAAGATAGAGAAAAATTAAAAATTAAAAAGAAAGAGAAAAAGGACAGCTTGCTACATGCAATTTTCTAACCATGCACTTGTTACAGTTTTTTAGTTCTCTGTATTTTTCACACCCTGTTAAATGTAAACCGGCATGATGTGATACCTGTCATGAATGCCGGTATAATTTATTTTTTTATTTATTTATTTATTTATTTATTTAACGGTTTTATATACCGACATTCATCAATGATATCACATCGGTTCACAGCGAAACAAGAAACTAGTGCCTGTAGCGGCGCTTTACATCGAACAAGTTTAACATAATACAATTAGAACATATTGAAACATAATAATTAGAGAGTAAGGAAAGGTAGGGGAAATAAAGCATTAATCTAAAATTAAAATAAAATGAATACAAGAGGGTAAAAAGAGAAAAAAGGAGGAAAAGTGACAGAAGTATGAAATTAGATTAATAAATTAGTGTAGGCAAAGATTGCAGGTATATACAAAATGTACAATTATAGGGAATAACATGAAATATCAAATGTGAAGGGAGGGGTGAGGAGAGGGGGGGAGAAGAAGGGGTAGGGAGGGGGTAGGGTAATACAGAAGGGAGTGAGGGGAGGAATGATGTATGCTTAGGGAGAAACCAGTTCGAGGGGGACTCATCCGCATTTAGTGAAATAATAACACTATTAATAATACTATTAATAATAAATAATAAATAATAAATAATAATAAATTAATAATAATAATAATACTATTAATACTATTAATACTATTAATAACACTATTAATAATAATAAAAACACTAAATAAATAAATAAATAAATGTCAGCAGGGTTGAAACTGAAAGATTTGATTCCCGTTCTGTATGCCAAGCTATATAATTGTAGTGTTAGTATTCAGTCTGGATCCTTAAAATAAAATGTATAAAACAGAAATTAGAAAATATATAATTGATATAAATAAAATGTGTGGCAAAGTAAAAAGTGAACAATAAAGGAATAATGAACAATTAAAAGATTGCAAGGAAACAGGAGATGCCAGTGTAACCAAAAATACCTGACATGTGATTGCAAATATATTAGAGAAGGAGTATGAATATGAATTCTTAATAAAATTGAGATACCTAGTGGGTAAAAATAGTGATATAAATAGCGTCTTTTAGAACTACAGTTGTAATTTAGTTTCCTCTTAAATAGGTGTCAACTACAGTAGCATATCACAGTTTAACAGGGAGTGTTAATGCACAGGCTTCTGTTAGTAGGGAACATATCGTGTAATTCAACGCATGTGACCAACTCCCCTTCACAAGACCTGCATACCTCAGCGTGATGCTGCTAATGTAATCCGGACCATAGAGCTGATTCTCTCGCTGGAATATCTTAATCACAAAAAACCTTTCAGACCAGGACTACATAGAGAAAACTAAAACCAAACATAAACACAATTCGATTGAAGCACCAAGGCCTTGATTTTCTAAAATCGCAGGCCTTAGTGAATCGCGCGGTACCGGGGGGGTGGGGGGTGGGGTGAAACGGGGGTCGGGCCTGTGAAAGCGGTGCAATCGCTGCTGGCTTTTGCAAACCAATAGTGCCACCATGAAAGGTGGTGCTATTGGGTGTGTTACTGGCGGCAATAAGGGGCCTTACCTTTTCGCCGTCAGCAATGTCTTCGCCGCGTCCACCCTGGTGACGCCCTGACTCCTCTCCTTCCGGTGCCGACTCCACCCCGATCTAGCTATCACAGGCGAAAAGGGACTTTTTGCATGCAAAAAGTCCCTTTTCGAGTGTGAAAGCTATAGAAAATGACCCCCCAAGTTTGTAGTCTTTTGGCTCATAAATACTCAACTTTATTATAAAAAATCTGATAAAGGTTACATCAAGGATGATTTAAAAAAGACAAATATAATTCTATAGATTGCTGGCATGAGCTCAAGGGAGATAATGGCTGTTAAAAACTGGGCGACAGAATAAAAAAATTAAAAACACAGAATAAAAACCCATGCTTCCATTAAAGCTAAAAAAACTCTAGCACAGTGTCTTACATCCCATCATTAAGGCTGTGTTATTCACTACCTCCTTGTGTGCCACTGGACCATATAAAACAACTGTAACAAACCAAAAGCTGCTTTTGGATAGTTTGGCTAGATACCACAAACAGAAATTAAAAATTAAAATTAAGAAATAAAATGTGAAAAATAACAATAGAAAAACATACTACCATCCATGCTAAAAAAGAGTATATTGAAACAGTGTCTTGAATTACAAAATTAAACCTATGCTGGTCAGTACCTATTTGTGCTGCACCGGAATGCATAGAAGAGCTAAAAAAAACCCACTAGCTGCTTTTGGAAACATCAATAGTAGAAACCACCGCTATTTCAAAGTCTTCTAGTTCAGTGAATCACTTTAATCTTCGGTAAGAGAGAGCAACTAATTTGTTACCTGTCGAGATGCAGACACGGAGTTCATTTGCTAGTGGAATTGTTCAGCATATAAGAATGATATTTATGGAAAACCTCGCGATATTTAGGGAAAAACCCACCAAAATCGAAACTGGTTTGACCCGGTAGCAAACTACAATGTGGTGAACCACATAAAGCCTAAGATCAACAAATCTAAATAAAGTGGTACAAATACTAAAACTAACAAAATGGCCATTACAACAAAGAGGATTATTAAAAATAAATGCTAAAAAATAACTGGAGTATACAAAAGATCGGTGTTGCACCCGTCGGTCGCAGATGGTGACCTCTCATGCTTAACTCTTTTTTCGCTGCCCCATGTAATCTGAGACAAGTGGCGGCTTCTGCCAGTCACCGTCGACTTCCCTGGCATTCCCGGGATGGCATGGGCACTGCCGACCACCATCTTGTTTCTGGAGTCACATAGGCGCGCGTGCGCATGGGCCAGCTATGTACACGACATGATGGGAACATCGAGGGCATCCCCTCTAGATGACGTAATCTCGCTACTTGTACTTAAGCAGAACAGTCTGATACAACGACTAGTTAGCAAGAAATTTCCTTGTTGCTGAATCCAGCTACTTGGGCCTTCAGTTCCTGTTCCTGACTTGCTATGGGAAACGCTCTGAGTACCCACTCTTCGGGGGCTCTTCCATGTTCCTGGGCTATCCGCTCCTCGGAGGGCCTTCTTGCCTTTGAACTCTGGTTTGTTCTACTTCTCAGGACTTCCTTGGAACTACGTCTTGTGACTACTACAGGTACTTCTTCTCTACCAAGTCTTGCTGGGATTTCTGCGGTGTACCCCGTACCACTGGCCACTACCGCATTCCTCTCAGCGGATTCACTTCTCCACTCTCTGTACTGCATATTGCTATCTCAACATAATCTGAGCCTTCTGAGCTTCCATACCTCTGACTACCTCCGTATCACCCTGTACCGTCATCCTCGGCATACCCTGTGTGCAGCCCACTACTGGATCTGTACATCTGAGGTATTCCTTCCATGCTGAGAAGACTGTCTGGCGTACCCTGCGCTGTGGGCCACTACCGGATCTGCACCTCAGAGGTAATTGATCCACTACTGAGAAGGTTGTCTGGCATACCCTGCTCCGAGGCCTTCACTGAACTTCTACTTCTGAAGTATCACCCTGGGCATATCCTTGCTCAAGAACTGTTTTCTACTGCAACTCCCGCTCCTCGGGTTCTGCTCAAGAATTACTCTTTTATTGCTCCTCACGGTCCGCCTTTTCTCTACTATAATAAAGTCTCCTTATAGTTGTTTCCCAAGCCTCTGAGACTGAGCCTACCGATGGTGAGGCCCACAGGACTTCTCCCTGTGGGTGGAGTCATCGCTCACCTCGGCCCAGGGTTCACTTCCAAAAAACATAACAATCGGGAAATGAAAAATATGAAAAATACCGGGTTGACTATTAAAAATAAGCGGAGGGAGGGTGGGGAGTGCGATTGGGCGGGGTGGGAGGGCGAAAGGGGGAAAAAAAAGGGGAGAAGGGGCAGTAAACCTGTGATACTAAAAATCTAATCAACTTAAAAAATAATTAAGTTAAATGCTTAGGGGCGGATTTTAAAACAATACGTGCGCCGGTACTTTTGTTCGCGCCACCGTAGCTGCGCGTATCATATAAAATCCGGGGTCGGCACGCGCAAGGGGGTGCACATTTGTGCAACCTGTGCGCGCCGAGCCCAGCACGGCCTACCTGTTCCCTCCGAAATTGGAGCGGCCTCGGAGGGAACTTTTCTTCGCCCCTCCCCCCACCTTCCCCCACCTTCCCCTCCCTTCCCCTACCTAACCCCCTTTACCTTTGTCGGCAAAGTTACGCCTGCTGAAAGCAGGCGTAACTTTGCGCGCGTCGCCGGCAGCCCTGCTCCGTCCTCCGGTCCCGGGGGTGTGGTCCGGAGGCCTCGACCACGCCCCCGGGCTGGCGCCACGCCCCCGGGCCCGCCCTCCAAAACACCACGGCCCGCCCCCGAAAGGCCATGTCGTTTCGGGAACACCCCCGGACACGCCCCCTCTCTCCCCGTTTCGAAAGCCCCGGGACTTACGCGCGTCCCGGGGCTTTACGCGTGCCGGCGGCCTAGGCAAAATAGGCGCGCCGGCACGCGAGGGCCCTGCGCGCGTAAATCCAGCAGGATTTACGTGCGCAGGGGTTTTAAAATCCACCCCTTAATACATGGGGGGGGGAGGAAAAACGAAGAGGTGGGGGGGAAGAGAAGGAGGGGAATAAAAGCAAAAAAGGATTAAACCAAGAATAAAATTCTAAATAGCATGTCTTAAGTTGAGCTCTGTTACAGTTACAAAGTCACCCTAACAAAATAGAAAAGTACGATAAATAGTGTTAACTTGAGTAAAAACATTAATTAAAAAAGAACAACGGGATTCCACCAACACAATACATATTTAAAAAGTGGGTAGACAAAGTGTCATTAAAAAACGTAGAGTGCCAGGGAATGTTAATAAATGAAGTTTTTACAATTACTTAAACAATAAGGAGATAAAATATTCAAGATTAAAGAGGGCACAACAAAAAATAACCTCCAAATGATCACTACATACCCAATACTTTTATTTTGATTCTTCAAATGACTGGAACATAAATGGCTCATAGGGATAACAGTTTATAGAACCTTGTAATAATATCATTCATACTCTGCACTAGTCCCTTCATGGTCAGGTAGTAACTTTCCTGTAGTTTAACATTCTACTCTGAGCCTTCCTTAATAATAATAATAATAATATTAATAATAATAACAATATATACTTGGTCTTCTTTAATGTCTAGCAATTGTATCATGAAATCAGAGCTGGTATTTTGCAGAAACAATCCTGCAGAGCAATTACTAGGTAGAGTGATGTACAAAAATAATTAATTCATTTTTTTTCTTTATGATACAAAACCTTTTTAAAATCAAATGTCTTCCATCTCCGAGACTTTAATCCAATAATTAAATTTATCAAGCCACCCTCTCCATTTCATGTGACACCATTTCTTCCTACCCCTTTTTTTTTACTTCTCACATCTTATTAATATGGTATACCCTATCCTGGTAAGGACTAAGGACTGACTTTTTAATAATTCATTGGGGCAAATGGAACCTTGCATGGCTTCCTCTTCATAATCTGTAAACCATTTCCTGTTCCCTATTTAAAACCATCATTTTTATAAATATCTCATTGGTCCATGTTTTAAAATTTCCCTTTAGTTTTCCACAGCCTGACACGATCTTCATTTTGTCTTTATCTTTATTAAAATTTGTCAATCGCTTATGCACCAGACACTAAGCAATCTATGTATCACAAAAATAAAATAACATTCCAGACAAATAAACAACACAAGAACTTCATCGTCTGTTACAGACATTTTATAGTGATCCAGAACACAGTGGTCACTCCGCGGCATCTTTATTTTTAACCTGTGCATATTTTGACAGGATGCTGTCTACAACCATTAATATATATTTATAGCCACTATTATAACCAGACACTCATCAATAAAATATGCCTGCCATGTCTGAGTATCCATGTCTGAGGCTAGTGTTTTGTTTCTTTGCCTCTTGTTCGCAGGAAACGATTTGGTGACTTGGATTCGATTGATTTCTTATTGATGCTTCCTAGTGGCATGAAAAAGCAGGGTCTCATTTCCAAAATCCTCTTCAGCCTCTGATTCATAATTTATAATACATTTTATTTAACAGCTTCTTGTACATTGCTGCTACCAAGCTTATAGCTCACCTCTGTGAATCGGTAAATTTAGAGGCTTGCATTTAAACTTTTTTTTCATTTGACCAGCATAAGTCAACGGAGCTGTATACATTTTCAAAATAAATGTTCATGCCTCTGCAAAGTGTTCCTTAAGCCCTTTTCAAATCGTTGTCATGTATTCTTTCTCACTGAGCAGCTTTCACTTACTCTGTTGAGCAGTGAGAAAAGGAAGGAGTCCCTCCAAGGGACTGAGAGTAGAATTTGTTATCTGTAACTGCAGGTCATGATCTCTAGTCAGAAAGACTTGAAACCATAGCTTTAAAGTAAGCTTAACTACTAATGCTATGTCTGCCAATCATATGGTTGTCTGGCAACAGAGGAACGCCCCATCATTCTTTGCCTGTGACATTAGATAGGATCTTATTTCAAAATATCTGCAGTACCTGAATGTCACAAAAGGAAGGATGTAAATTTAAAAAATAAAATAGAACATAGCCATCCCTTGCCCCATGCAGTCTCCCTTGTAAGTTGAAAACATTCAGATCACTTGCAAAGCTGAATAGATTTTTGAGAAAATGACTTTATTTGTGAGCCACAGACTTAAATACCCCCTAGGCTCTCTTACAGTGTAGTTTTCCCCTCCTCCAATTCTCATTCTGCCTGCAGGAAATTGTACACAGCACTCCAATTCTAGACAGAGAGGTGGAAGCGGGAGGGGATGTGTTTCTGTTGCTCGGTGGTAACACAGGAAAAAAAGAGGATGGTAAGGCATGGTTAGAGATATTTCTGATAACATAAAATAATGGCCAATAGCAGGGCACAGTTAAGGCTGTTTCTGTGACGTAGAGCAGTGTGGGTGGAGCACACTAGGGTGGAAAAAGAGATGAGGCTTAGGTGGAACTTATTCTATACTTTTCTATGGAGAGGTCAGTTAGGGGGCAGGGCTTGAGCCTGAAGTGAACACTTGTAGCTTGACATTGCCTCTCAAAATGAGTTTGACAAGAACCCTACCAGAGGCGTAGCGAGGGCCTCTGGCACTTGAGGGCCAATGCATGTGTTGTCTCCCCTGTGGGCCCCCCTTTCTCCTCCCCCCCCCCCCCCATCATCCATCAGTTCATCACCGCACGGTACCACCATGGAGGGAGGGTCTGTTCACTGAGGTGGGATGGGAGCCCCGCCAGCACGTCACCACAGGGCGTTGCCATGCAGGCCAGGGCTAACTTTTCTGCAGCCCTGGGCAAACAATTACTGGGCTGACCCCTCCTCATTCTGGTTTTTTTTTAAAAACATTTAATTTGTATTCTTTTACTAATCAGGGTCAGTGCAAGGGAATTAGGCACCCTAACTGAATCTTACAGCTTTGTGTGCAGCCTTCCCCCTACCACAGCCCTCTCCCCATATAATTTCAAATTATACATTTATAATAAAAGATTTTACATGAAAAAACACACTAAAAGTACAGTCTTTTGAAGTAAAAGTATCACAACAGCTTGAATATTATATTTACATGCACAGCTGTGGTATCAACCAGAAAACTCTGCATAAAAGCCCAAAAAACCCTTGTAACACATATGGTATTATGACTATTGTAGCAATTTGAGTGTGGGAATGGTCCTCAGAAAGCCACGAGCAAACTAAATTTCAATTACAATATAATAAACCTCCCATTCCTAAACAGCAATGACCTCAAGCACTCAGTTATAACCCTATGAAAAGGTGACTCTGCAAACATTACACCAGGCCCTAAAACACCAATATACCTCAAATTAGGAAAACAGAACAAACCAAGCTTCAATAGATCCCTACATAGAAATGACACATTAGCAGAATACTTAACTTCAATCACAGATGCAGAACACAGACAGACCCTCACTAAATTCAGAATAAAGTGACCATAAAATAGATTACAAATGTGCAAACATTGAACTGCAAACTATAACAGGCCAGACTATGTATGCAGTGCAACAACGGAAAAACAAAAACATTAAAATTCCTCTTAAAACATCAACAATAAAATCAAGAAATACAAATCATCAACAGAAGTAAAGCCATACCTATAGAAGAATATTTGAAAACAGCTGACAAAAAGAGCAACATCCAATAATATAAAACTCAAATACATTTTTCAAAGAACAATATAAAATTTCAAAACAGCAGACACATACACCACTCAATACTTAAAACTTACAACAAAAAAAAGATAAAATCCCTGCTGTCCATACCTGGGATCTTTTGATTTGCAGATGCCCAGAGATTGTTGTGGATTAGCAGGGGAGAGGAGAGGAATTATTGTTCACAGTCTTTCTCCTCTCTCTCATATATACACACATGCTGAATCACAGAACATGCTCTCACATACACACAGAGACATATATGCTCTCACACATATATACTCTCTCACACACACAGACAAACATGATCTAACACACACAAGGACTGACACACATGCTCACACACAAAGACAGACATGCTCTCACACCCAAATTCAGACATGCTCTCACACACACACATAGTCAGACTTCTCTCACACATATACATTCACACACAGAAACATGTTCTCACACACAGACATTCTCTCACATTCAGGCACACAAACATGCTCTATCACACACACATAGACAGACATGCTCTCACACACATACATACACACAGACGTTCTCTCACACCCTCACACACACCCACAGACATGCTCTCACACACACAGACAGACATGGTCTCACACACATAGACACACAGACATGCTCCCTCACACACAGACATGCTCTCTCGTACACACACACACAGATATGCTCAGTTCCACCTTATCAGAAGCAGAAGTCCAGTGGGCAGCCTCCTCTTCTGCATCTGTGGAGGGGGGGGGGAGGGACTGTTCTTTCCTCTGCACATGACTGCATGGCCTCTCCTTCTTCCCACTCATGCAAACCTACCACTTCCTTTTCGGGGCTGTGCAGGTGGGAAGGAGAGACCACGCTGTCACTGTCCCTAGACCAGTGGTACTCTAGGCAGCCGCGGGCCTCCTTTTCATCTGCCACCAGGCGGGATGGGATTCACCGGCAGCCACAGGTCTCTTCCTCTTCTGCCGCAAGGCGGGATGGGTTCCCCTGGTGGCTGCAGGCCTCCTCCTCTTCTGCTGCTGGGTGGGATGGGCTCCACCAGCAGCTGTGTGCTTCCTCTTCTTCTGACTCTGTGCAGGATGGGCTCACCTGGAATCTGTGGGCCTCCTCCTCTTTAGCTGCTGGGTGGAATGAGTTCCCCCTGGTGGCTGCAGGCCTCCTCTTCTTGTACTGCTGAGCGGGAGGGGATATCCCAGCAGCCACAGGCCTTCTCCTTTTCTGCCACTGGGTGGGATGGTTTCCCCCGTCAGCCATGGGCCTCCTGTTTTGCTGCCAGGTGGGATGGACTCTCCCAGTGGCTACGGGCCCTTTTCTTGCCTAAGTGGAATGGGGTCCTCTGCTCTTGGGTGCTCCCAACAGCTTGGCATCCGGGGACCTTGGTCCCCCTGGTTCCCCCCTCACTACTCTGCTGAAACTTACCTGTTATGCTATTGTAACTGGATAAGATGGTAGGGTAGGGTGCTTAAGCATGAAAGACTGCAGATGATGGTCAGATATGAAGAACTAAGATGGAGTAGTCTGAGTCAGGGGTCCTCAACTCAGTCCTTAGGGTACACCTAGCCAGTCAGGTTTTTAGGATATTCACAATAAATATACATGACATAGATTTGCACAAAATAGGGGCTGTGCATACACATTTTTCTCTTGCATATTCATGGTGGATAAATTGAAAACTTGACTGGCTAGGTGTGCCCCAAGGATTGGATTGAGAACCACTGTTTTGAGAGACAGCAGTTGGAAGAAAAGAGATTATGGCAGTGACAATGCTGCTGAATAGGGGTGGTAGAGCAGAGTTGAAGGTCGAATGAGGAGATTAAAGTAAGGAACTTTGAGGAATAAGAACCAAAGGGGTCATTGGCAAAGAAGTTAAAATCACCAAGAATGACAGAAGAGGAAATAGCTGAAGTAAGATGAGCCGAGGAAAGCCAGGAGTCAAAACAGGTTAGAAAGGAGGAGGGAGACTTATCATGGGTTTGATAAATGACAGCTACCTGGAGAAATAGTGGGATGATTAAGTAGACAGCATGGACCTCCAAGGAAGAAAAGGAGAAGGATTGAGCTGGAAGAAGGGGTTAAACCATCAGTAGGGGGAAAACATCAGCTCAACACCATCATTACAGCCTACTTAGTGATGTGTATAGGAGAAAAGATAACCTCCATGACAAAGGGCACCAACTGAAGCAGGATCCTCAGGGAAAGCCAAGTCTGAACCAAGTTAAGAAGGATAGTATAAGTCAAGATATGAAAAGGTCCTGAATGTAAACAAACTTGTTGGAAACAGAGTCAATAATCTATAGGGAACATAAAAAAGGAGAGAAGAGGGAGAAAGGAGGTGGATAGAGATAAGATTGGAGGGATAATGGTTTGATTTGCATTGATAGGGTGAGACTTGTCTTAGAGATCCAGAATTGGGACTGATATCCTCTGAAAGGCAGAGGTATACAATGGGTTTCCAGTGCCCAGGGGCTAATGCATGCAATTGTGCAGCCCCCATCCCCATCCTTTCTATATTTGGATGATCATAGATCCCTAGTGCTATACCAGGGTACAAATTATATCACAAAGATGGAGAGGAGCAACTTGGTGGCTGGGTGGCGCTTTATGTCCGGGATGGCATAGAGTCCAACAGGATAAAGACCCTGCAAGAGACTAAATGCACAATTGAATCTTTATGGATAGAAATCTCTTATGTGTTGGGAAGATAATAGCAAAAGGAGTATACTACTGACCACCTGGCCAAAATGATGAGACATTAATGAAATGCTAAGAGAAATTAGGGAAGCTAACCAAATTGGTGATGCAGTAATAATGGAAGATTTCCATTTCCCCAATATTGACTGGGTAAGTCAAACATCAGGACATGCTAGAGAGATAAAGTTCCTGGATGGAATAAATGACAGTTTTATGGAGCAATTGACTCAGGAACTGACAAGAGAGGGAAGAATTTCAGATCTAATTCTCAGTGGATTGTAAGATTTGGTGAGAGAGGTAACGGTGGTGGGGCCGCTTGGCAATAGTGATCATAATATGATCAAATTTGAATTAATGACTGGAAGGGGGACAGTAAGTAAATCCACAGCTCTAACATTAAACTTTCAAATGGGAAACTTTGATAAAATGAGAAAAATAGTTTAAAAAACTGAAATTTGCAGCTACAAAGGTAAAACGTGTGCAACAGGTGTGGACATTGTTAAAAAATACCATCCTAGAAGCACAGTCCATATGTATTCCAAATATTTAGAAAGGTGGAAGGAAAGTCAGACATTTGATGGCATGGCTAAAAAGTGAGATGAAAGAGGCTATTTTAGCCAAAAGATCTTCATTCAAAAATTGGAAGAAGGATCCAACAGAAGAAAAGCATAAGCATTGGCAAGTTAAATGTAAGACATTGATAAGTCAGGCTGAGAGAGAATTTGAAAAGAAGTAGGCCATAGAGGCAAAAACTCGAAATAAAAACATTTAAATATATCCAAAGCAGAAAGCATGCGAGCGAGTCAGTTGGACCGTTGAAAGTGCCACTTAAGGAAGATAAGGCCATCACAGAAAGGCTAAACAAATTCTTTGCTTTAGTGTATACTGAAGAGGATATTGGGGAGATACCCGTTCTGGAGATGGTTTTCAAGGGTAATGATTCAGATAAAGTGAACCAAATCACGATGTTACCTGCAAGATGTGGTAGGCCAGATTGACAAACTGAAGAGTAATAAAACACCTGGATCAGATCCAATCCTCCGCTAGGTTCTGAAAAAAATCAAAAATGAAATTTCAGACCTATTACCATTAATTTGTAATATCATTAAAATCATCCATTGTACCTGAAGACTGGAAGGTGGCCAATGTAACCCAGATATTTAAAAAGGGCTCCAGGGGTGATTTGGGAAACTATAGACTGATGAGCCTGACCTCAGTACCTGGAAAAGTCATGGCAACTGTTATAAAGAATAAAATCCCAAAACATTGAGATAGACATTGTTTAATGGGACTCAGCCAGCATGTATTTATCCAAGGGAAATCTTGCCTCACAGATCTCCTACAATTTTTGAAGGAGTGAATAAACATGTGCGATCGATGTATAGGAAATTTTAAGTTTATGTATTTGGGGGGGGGGGGGGTGCCAAAGGAAGTATCTACTAAATACTTTAGGTACACCACTGGTTAAAAGACACTAAGACAGGAAACAGAGAGTAGGATTAAATATTCTGTTTTCACAGTGGAAGAAGGTAAACAGTGGAGTGCCTCAGGGATTTGTACTTGGACTGGTGCTTTTTAATACATTTACAAATGATCTAGAAAGGGGTATGACAAGTTAGGTGATCAAATTTGCAGGTGACACAAAATTAAGCGGATAGTTATAAATTGCAGGAGGACTTTGTGAGACTGGAAGATTGAGCTTCCAAATGGCAGATGAAATTTAATGAGGGCAAGTGCAAGGTGAGTCATATAGGGAAAAATAACCCTTGCTGAAGTAACACGATGTTAGGTTCTATATTAGGAGTTACCATCCAGGAAAGAGATCTAGGCATCATAGAGGATAATCTTTGAGATCGTCAGTTCAGTGTGCTATGGCGGTCAAAAAAGCAAACAGAATGTTAGGGATTATTAGGAAGAGAATGGTGAATAAAAAAGTGGATGTAATATTGCTTCTGTTTCTGTCCATGGTGAGACCGCACCTTGAATATTGATCACCACATCTCAAAAACATTATAGTTGCACTGGTGAAAATGCAGACAAGGGTGACCAAAATGATAAGGGGCATGAACAGATGCCCTGTGAGGAAAGGCTAAAGATGGTAGGGCTGTTCAGTTTGGAGAAGAGATGACTGAGAAGGGATATGATAGAGGTCTACAAAATCATGAAAGGGCTTGAACAGGTTAAGGTAAATTGGTTATTTACTCTCTCAGATAATAGAAGGACCAGGGGGCACTCCATGAAATTAGCAAGTAGGTCATTTAAAACAAACTGAAGAAAATTCATTTTCACTCAGCGCATAGTTAAGCTCTGGAATTCATTGCCAGAGGATGTGGTTACAGCAGTTAGTGTAACTGGGTTTTAAAAAGGTTTGGCTAAGTTCCTAGAGGAAAAATCCATAAACTGCTATTAATCAGTGAGGAATAGTTGCTTGAGGTGTATTTGTTTAGGTACATGCCAGGTACTTGTGACCTGGATTGGCCACTATTGGAAACAGGATACTGGACTTGATGGACCCTTGGTCTGACCCAGTATGGCAAGCCTTATGTTCTTATGTACATAGAAAATATATGCTAGCAAAAACATTACATTTCAGTTGTACATGCAGACTGACCCTTAACTAATACAGTATAAAGAATGACAAATTAGAAATGGTGACATGCAATGGAAAGCTTGAGAAACAAGACTCCAGGAGCAGTGGAACACTGAAGAAAGTGAATTAGAAATGGATTTCTTCCTGTACTGACTGAGCACAATACAAAGAGATAAGAAATGCACTTTCCCAAAACCTGCATGTTCCAATTACTAAAAACGCAAAATAAAATGTTGTTGGGGTTTTTTGTTTTTTTTTTTTTTGGGGGGGGGGGGGGACTTTTGTGGTATAATCCTTTTATTTTTTTCTAATGAAGTTGGTTCAAGGTTCCTTTTTTTCACTTTCTCCTTGTCAATTTTTCCTCATGTATTTTCCAAGGTCTCTTTTCTGATTTCTGTGTATTCTCACTCTCAGAGTTCTTTCCTTCTTCTACATTTATTTATGACAATGATTTTGCCTTTTCATCTTTTTCCCCACTTCTCTTGTGTCTCTGTCCACCCATAGCTAGATCGTATCCCTCCTTCACTATTTCTCTCATCCTCCAGTCTTCAATCTGTCTCTTTTCAATTTTTACCTATCTTCCAGCTTTCCATCTCAGACACTCACCTCTCCAGCTCTCCCATTTCCCCCTTTTGTCTTTCAATCTTTCACCTGCCTTTTATTCGCCTCTTTCATGCACTATATTCACCCTCCCACAGCCTTTTTCTACCATCCTCACTCTCACCAGCCCCAGCTCCTTCCCTCTCACTCATCTCCTCCCATGGCTCCAGCTCCTCTTATCCCCTACTCAGCCTCCCATTTCCTCTTTCACTTCCTCACATCATTTTCCCACCCCTCCCCATTTTTCTTCACCCTGATTCACAACCCTACTCATACCTCTACCCAATCACCTGGTCCTCATAGTCCTCCAAATCTCAGAGCCTCCACTCAAACTCCCCCCACCTAATCCCCAAGTCCCCTCTCTCCCACCCTTCTTAGTCCCCAGACTAGAACTCCTAATCCCCAGCTAATCTCTGAATCTGTCTGTGCTTTTATATATTTATTTTAAAAGATTTATAAGCTGTGTTCATAGCAAATAGTTTCAGGGCAGGGTATATGTAGTACAAACATAATAATACCAATACAAAGCACAAACAACACTTAGAAAATAAAACAAAACCTACTCACAATCTGCTATCACTTATGTATGGAGACCTGCTTACAAAACTATTCCTGATTAAATGCTAAAGCAAAAGGTTGAGTTTTCAATGCTTTATTAAATGACTTTATGCATTCCATCATCCAAAGGTGATCTAAAAGGGAGTTCCAAAGGACCAGCAACTGAAAAGCCTCTTCCTCTAGTAAGTTCTAGATGGCCCAGTTTTGCAGAGGGAACTTCCAGTAAATTGTTTGTCACAGATCTTAATGATTGGGTAGGTTTATAAGCTTATAAAGTGGAGGGGTAGCCTAGTGGTTAGAGCAGTAGGTGATGAGCCAGGAGACCAGCGTTTGAGTCCTGCTGTCACTCCTTGTAACCTTGGGCAAGTCACTTTGCCCTCCATTACCTCAGGTACAAACTTAGGGGGTTATTTTCTAAACGTTTATTGCGTGCATTAGGATGTTAATTGGCTGGAGGGGAGAGGGAGGAGTCAGCCATGGTTCTATTTGTGTGAAAGGCTGCAGAGGGCTGCACCACTGCTGGTGAAATCACACCACCGGGTTGCAACTAGCTGCTGCCTTTAGCAGGCCCGCCCCACCAAGCCCCTTTTTTTGCTGGATTCATCATTCTGCGAAGAATGATGAATCTAGCCCTTAGATTGTAAGCTCTCTGGGGATAGGGAAATACCTCCAGTACCTGAATGTAATCTGTTTTGAAGTGCTGAAAAAAGCGTGAAAAGCAGAATATAAAAATGTAAATAAATAAAAATAGGATTAATCCAGAACCCAGGATTCCTATACAGAAGCCTGAAAATTTGGAAGGTCAGTTTGTATTGAACCCTCAATTTAATAGGAAGCCAATGCAATGACGATATTGTGCATCTGATAGGATCCTGGCACAGGCATTTTGTACTCATTGCAATGGGTGGATTTGCTCTCCCACCCAATCACTGAGTCACCACCTGAATACCTGCTCACCTCCATTCCCATGTCTTCAGTATTCACTTCCTCTCCCTTTTTCCCAACATCTGCCCCCTGACTCCTCCCCATAGAATCTGCCTCTTCCTTTCCCTCCAACCCTCAGCATCAGCCCCCACTACCAGGATCTACCCACTGCCTCTCCTATCCCTCTTTCCCATCATCTGCTTCCCCTCCATCTCCCACAGCATCTGCCCCTACTTTCCAGCCTAAGTTTCAAGTTTACTCTCCCTCAGATTAACAAAGGAGTGGGAACCTACCCCTTATCTCCCCAGTGCGGTGTGGCTTCTCTGATACAATGCCTGCACTGTGAGTACTGTCAATATTTGAAGCAACACTTCCTCTAGGCCAGTGGTTCTCAACCCTGTCCTGGGGACCCCCCCAGCCAGTCGGGTTTTCAGGATATCCACAATGAATATGCATGAGAGAAAATTTGCATACACTGCCTCCATAACATGCAACTTTTCTCTCATACATATTCATTGTGGATATCCTGAAAACCCAACTGGCTGGGGGGGTCCCCAGGACAGGGTTGAGAACCACTGATCTAGGCGATCTCATGAGAGTAGCAAGAGAAAGTGCTGCCTGCAATTTTTTTTTTTTAATTTAGATTTATATTCCACAGCAGATTACATTCAGGTGCTGTAGGTATTTCCCTGTCCTCAGAGGACTCACAATTTAAGCTTGTACCTGAGGCAATGGAGGGTAAAGTGACTTGCCCAAGGTCACAAGGAACAACAGTGGGACTCAAACCCTGATCTCCTGCTTCATAGCCCACTGTGCTAACCACTAGGCTACTCCTCCACAAGTTTTGAATACTCTTACCATGAAATCACTGTAGCAGAGAAGCCTTAGCAAAGGGGAGCAGAGGGGTAGACTCCCATTCACCTGCTGCTCCCCCTATTTGTTCCCTGAATCTGCTTCTAGCTTGGTTGTTCAGTGTCTCCTATAGCCTGGTGTGGATTTGGTTCCCACCACCCTGTGTCAATATGCTAGTGCTAAGAGGAGGAGGAAGGGCAGAATAATACAGAGAAGAGAAGTGGAGTTTGATGACAGAGATGAGGATGACATGCTCTCAGGGAGATTGGAAATGACAGGGTAAAAGGAAGGAAACTTTGAAGCTTAGGAGTCATGGGCAAAACAGAAGACAGAATGGCAGGTAAGGTGAAGAATTTGGAGAACAGAGACAGTGATTTACACTAAGGAATAAGACTGGGGAAGATTAACATCAGGAAGAGAAAATTTAATGGAGACATAGGGGAAAAAAGAAAGAGCTGAGTGTAAGTCTACTGATCTGAAGTAATATTTGTGGAAGGAACACAGTGTGGCAGAAACCAACACCCAGGTGAGCTGTGATGGCCTTCAGAGTCCACCACCAAGATAGTTGGGAGAAGTAAGCAGATGAAATTCAACCTCTCTAGAATCTGGCTGATTGGTTGAAGGAGCACAGGGTGACAGAAGCCCAATCCAGGTGGGTTATGGTGTCCTTCAGAGTCCAACATCAAGGCAGTAGGAAGAAATATTTGCAGACTACCTGCAACCTTCCTACTAGGATCTGGTAGGGTGGGAAGAGGGGGAAAAATTCATAACATTTTTTGTTTCACTTCCAGGGGTGCTTTACCCTCACGAATTTCATTTCATGTAATATTTATTTTGTTTCTTTAGTAAAAAAAAAAAAAAGAATAAACATTTACCCCCCCAAAATAATGAAAAAAAAATGAGGCCTCTCAAGGCCTCCCATGCCCCCCACCCATCCCTCCCACCTGGAAAACTTCTGGGGCCAGGATCCTCCCCAGCCCCCACTTATATATTCCAGGGGAGAACCCGCAAATGAGAAATAGGCCTCAGCCTAAGCTGGGACCTTGTGGAGGACTTGCGTGGAGACCTAGGCTGAGGTCATGGTGACCTACTGTGGCCTAAACCTATGCAAGGTCGAGGCTTTGGCCTGGGCCTAGATGTCAGGGCCGGCTGGTCACGAAACCTTCGCCTTGCATATACCAAGGCCACAGTAATTGCTCCAATCTTAGCCTAGGCCCTACAGAAGGCCCAGGCATGGAGGCCTGGATCTGAGGCCTGAGCCTCGGCTAGGCCAGTTCCAAGCCCCAGGTTTGACACCACAGCCCAGCCCGTTAGGCTGGATCCTAATGCCTGGACCTAAGCCAGGGCCTGGGCCCAGGTCCAAAGGCAGGATCCTTATGCCAGGGACTTCACCTGGACCCAGGCCCAATGCCAGGGCCCAGCTGGAGGCCGGATCCTAATGCCTGGAGCTTGGCACCAGTGTCAGGCCCAGGCCTCGGAGCTCCTCTTCTGCATCTTTCTTCAGTTCTTCTTCAGCAACTGACACCATCTGCTGGGGTTGTTGTGCTGGAGTTAATTAACTCTGGTACATCCTCCCCAGAAGAGGGTGCCATTTTTATGTATGGCCATACATTAAAATGACAGTCTCCGCTGGAGAGGTTGAGCTGGAGTTAACTCTGGTGCAATGGATGTCTTCAGTTGGCAAAGAAGTGTCAAAGCAGAAAAATGATAAAGAGAAGCTCTGAGGCCTGGGCTCTGGACCTGGGCCTGACCCTGGTCCAAGGTCCTGGCATTGGGACCCAGCCTTCAGGCCCCGGCATTGGGACCCAACCATTAGGCTGGGCTGCAGCATTGAGACTGGGCTCAGACCCTGGCCTAGGCTGAGGCCCAGGCTTCAAGACTTGACCACTGGGCCAGGCACTGATTTTGGGCCAGGTTCCAGGCTGAAGACCCAGAATCAGGACCAGGCCTCCTGATTGGGCCCTGGCATCGAGTCCAGGCCAAGGCCACGGCATCAGGCCTAGGCCTAGGCTGAGGCACTGGAGTCATGTTCAGGAATAGGCCAGAACCTCTGCTTTGGGCATCGAACTACTCCCAAGATAAGACCCTGGTAGGGGCGGTTCTATAATGAGGCAGGGTCAGGCGGAAAAATTTATAAGCAGCAAAAATTGCCCCCTCAAACTCCTCTAGTGGCTGTCTCACCCTGCCACCAAAACAACAAAGGACCCATGGGCTGCCAGCAATGTTCCCTCTAAGCTGCACTCAAGCGTGGCCACTCATAACCTTTCTGGAAGCCACGCACAACTTTTCTACCCCTGCACATTAAGACCAGCAGGGCCTTGGTGGAGCTTATCCCACCATGACCTGAAGTACAGACAAGACCCCCAAAGCTCCAGGTGTCCCGCAATAATAAAAACTCTCAAAAGGAGCACTTTCTCTATGCTGATCTCGCAATGCACGAGATCAGCATGCAGGAAGTGGTAGGCCTGCAAATTTTTAATATCATGGGGCCTGCACAGAGAAGGTAGCAGAACAGGTTTCTGACCCAGTAGCAGCGATTGACTCCTCCCCAACAGCCATGCAGCGCAGTAAGAGAGGCTCCCAGCAAAAAAAAAAGGGGGGCCTTTCTTAAGTATAGATCTAAATGGGAGCTTGCCTGGGTTTTTATGTGTGGCTGTTTGTTTGTGAATGAATGTGTGCCTGCCTGGGGTCTGTCATTCTATCTGTGTGTGTAAGAATGAATGGATACCAGCCTGAGGGTTTGTGCGTGGGTGTGAAGATGAATTGAAGACTGTCTGGGGGGGGGGGGGGGGGGCAGTATGAGAATGAATGGGAGCCTGCCTGGGGGTCTGTGGGAGCTTGTATGCATGAGAGAGTATTTGAGAGAAACAGCATATGAGAATGAGCTCCTGAGTGTGTATTTGAGGGAGGAAGGGAAGAAGACAGGTAGAAAGAGAAGAAACAGAAAAAAAAATACATCCTGTAAAAGGAATTAGGAAAAGATCGAGAAAGGGAATGTGGAAACCTGAGACCAACTGTAAAGCTCACTCTATGCTTATGGCCAGGGACACAAGAACACTTAGACTCAGTAAAAAGTATAATGTATTTTTATTAGTCAATATAAGTGTTCTCGGGATATGCTGGGTACTGGGTGCCCTTAGTCTTACAAACTGACCAGCTTCTCGTCATATACAGGAAGTGACCCTTCTTTTATAGATAACATACAATATTGTGGGAGCTTCTAGACTTGCGTAACTGACCAAAGAATCATTTACATAAGTTGTGATGTCAAATGCATGATTAAATCATCCCTAACTATTCTTGATTGGTTTACTAGGAAAGTGTAGCCCATTTCCCATGGCTTTGGAGATAGTTCTTTATTCTGTTAAAGTCTTTACTGGTCAAGATAATCAACATGTCTGTAGCTGTGCTGATTACAAACTCCTGAGAATATTGCCTGAAGCTCCCCTGTGGTTTCTTCTTTGTGTCTCTATGAATAGACATCACCTGTCTGGTGCCAGCTTGCCTGCCTCTACAGATATCTAGGGACATTCTGTAAGTCATGCTCAGAAAGTCACTTAGAGTCCATTCAGCCCAGGCAGGCCAAAGACACGCAGAGGCTTCTGGGGATTTCCTTCTCCATGTTGGTTTTCTGTTCAGGCATACTTCTCACAACCAATTAGAGAAATAAGATCAGACCTTAAAGGTAAAAAAAAATTGAATTTTGGCATATGTTATCTTTTGGAATGTGCATTACATATTTGTATTTTGTTCTTTCTTCAGTATTTCATTGTTTAGAGTTTGATTTCTCAGGCTTTCCATTTTATTTTTGTTTGCCTGTTTCTGATTCTAATTTGTAGTCCTTTATTCTGTATTGGGTAAGGATCTGTCTGTGTTCTGCATGTGTGACTGAGGTGCAGTTTTTCTGTGGGGCTTTGAAGCAGTAAGTAGTGTATTAGTGTTCTAAGGCATGGCATAAATTTTGCATTGCTGCCATGTCATAGATAAGGCTGCTGCTGTCTGAGTCCTGAGATAATGCTGGTATGGTATGGTATGGTATGGTATGGTATGGTATGGCAAGGTTCTATATGTCTTTTTTTAAATTTTTCAGGGGTTTGTGTTACTTCTCAAAATGTTTGGCAGTGAAGGGTTTGCGGTTACTGAGATGAGTGAGTGTCTGTGGAAGAGGAGGAGTACTGAGTGAGTGTGCATGTGTGTGAGAGTCTGGGGAGTGAATGAGAGGCATGAGAGTGAGTGTGTATGTATTTGTGAGAATGAGCGTGTATATGTGAGAAAGAGTATGAGAGTGAATGTGCAAGTGTGTTTCTGTAAGAAAGTATGTGAGCATGCTGCTTCAATATTCGCTCTAAAGATTGGGTTGCTGTGAGCATAAGATTGATAGACTTTTGGCACAAGATAATGAAACCAAAGATTTTTGCTCACAAGCAAAATTTTTGCACACAGCATCCCAATCCTTAGAGGGAACATTGGATGCCCAGCAGCAAAGAAAAGAAGAGGCTCAGTGGCCACTGGCGGAACTCAACCTGCTGACAGCCGAAAAATAAGCAAAGGCCCCGCGGGCCACTGGCAGAACCCAACCTAACTGGCAGTAAAGAAAAGGCCCAGTGGCAACCGAAGAACAAGCAAAGGCCTCATCTGCTGCCAGCAGAGCCCAACTTTCTGGCGGCTGAAAAACAACAAATGACACACGAGCCTCCAAAGGAGCTCAACTATCTAGTGGCAGACAAACAATGAAGGACCTGCCCAGCAGCAAAGTAGGAAAGGCCCTGCCGGTGGCTGAAAAAGAGACAAGGCTAAACAGCAGCAGAAGAAAATATGAGACTACAGCTGACTGCTGAGCTCATCTGCCAACAGCCTAACAGCGTGTGACTGAGGTAGAGGGAGTGGGTATGCATTTGAAGAGCGAGTGTGAAAGCATTTGTATGTGTGAAAGCATTTGTGTGTATGTACGGGCAAGCGAGAGCCTCTGTGTGTGTGAACATGTTTGGAGAGTGAGAACCTGGTTTTGTGTGAGAACATCTGTACATGAGTGTGAATAAATGTATATGTGAGAGAGAGAGGGAAAAGAAAGTTCCCCTTCCTGTTACCACATACCCCTCTCCCACTAATCCACAGAAATTCCGGGATGACTGAAAATCAAGTTCCCAGGTATGATTTTTTTATTTTTACTAGGTTTAATAATTGGTTACTATTTCATGTATGCTAACTGGAAATATTTTATTTATATTTGGGAAAAATTTTACAATTTTTATATGAGATTTTAATTATTGGTTGTTTCGCTATTCATTTTTTTCTTTTTACTAGCATGATTTTACTATTATGATTGTTTCATATTTCTTGATTTTATTGTTTTGAGGAATGGCATTTCTGCTTTTCCATTGTTGCACTGCATATAGTGAGGCTTGTTGCAGTTTTCAGTTCAGTTTTTGTCTACATGTTTCTATTTATACTGTATGGTCTCTTTATTCTGTATTTGGTGAGGGTCTGTATTTGGTCTGCCTGTGTAACTGAGGTGAAGTATCCTGCTAATGTATAGTTTCTATTTTAGGATCTATAGCAGACTGGCTTTCTCCATTTTCCTAATAGGAGGTGTATTGGTTTTTATGACCTGGTGTAATATCTGCAGTGTTGCCTTTTCATAGTTAAGGTTTTTACTGTTTCAGTGATGACAGCTAATGTTCTTTCTTAGAATGGGAGGCATACTACTGTAATTGTAATTCAGTTTACTTATGACTTTCTGGAGGCAAAGCCCACACCCAACATGCATTACCACAGGCCTAATACCATATACATGCCAAGTGCTTAGTTTGCTTTTTTGTGGAGCTTTCTGGATGGCACCACAGTAGTGCATGTAAAAATAATATGCATGTTGTGATATATTATCTATGAAAACTATACTTTGAATGTCTTTTCATGTAAAATTAGTTATTAGATATGCAAACTTTTTTATTATGTATGGTGAGGGGTGGGAAGGAGGGGTGCGCAAGGCTCTAAGGTTCATCTAGAGCACCTGGTACCCTTGCTCTAGGGCAGTGGAGAATTTGCCATACACAGACCCCTATCATTCACCCATCCCCCACCTCTCCAGGGGCAAATGCTGGAGAAACATGGGAGACAGGTGGTAGGGTTCCTGGACGTATGGCAGGGTTGCCAGCTTCCTAGAAATACTGAATTATCACAGAATCTCTGCTACTCCTCTGGGAACTCTAGCCCCTGCTTTCTTCCTTCTGCAGCATTTCAAATCTCCAAAAAGACCAGACTATAAAGAGACCCTAGCCTCATTGCCCCTCTTGATGATTTGACCTGTACCATGCTTTGGGTGGGAGTGGGGGCGCCATCTCATCCCTTGCCTCAGGCAGCAGGTTCCCTTGAGCCACTCCTGGGCCCTGTCTCCAGGCCTGGGCTTGACTGGTGACTTTTTTTTTTTTAAATAGGTTTTCAAAATGAAATGAGATTTTGACTAATTTCGTTCCATTTTGAAAATGATCTGAAATGAAATCGGAAATTTCATCTCATTTTTTATTTCCTTTCTCCTGAATGCCCATCCCCAGTATCTGTCAAGATGATGGAAAGAACATGGAGTGGCAGAAGCACAAATCGAGGTGGGTTGTACTAGCCCTGTAGTCTACCACTGAGGCAGCTGGGAGGGAATTATGTAAAGAATCTGTTAACAGGTTAATGCACAATATTGGTAATGCCCATATGAGTGTTACCAATAAAAGTGTGGCCCATAAGAGGAAAATATTAATGAATATTAATGCATGCAGAGCAACTATTTAATATTGAAAAGGCTGAATTTGGGTAGCGATAAACTTCACAATCCTCAATAAGCTGTGGAAAGTTAACTCTATGAAGAGTTAACTTTTCCCGAGAGCACTGGCAGGCTAACACAGGCAATCCCCCCTTCCCACCCACAACCATTTAACTTGGGGCAGGTAGTTCTTTCCCATCTGCATAGTGAAAAGCCTCCCAAAGTATATCCTCCCTCCCTGCAGATCTTCTCCCACCAATAAACTTCTTCCTTCTGGCCTCACTACCCAGCACATTTCCGCTTCCCCTGTAGCTGTGTCTGATCTCAAAATCTCACTCCCCAACTGAGCATCAAAAAAACATCCTTCCCCTTATGGACATCACTCCTATGTGTTTTCTCCAGCCCACAACTCCCACCATTCACCTACCCCAACTGCCCAAGGAGCCTTTGGTCCCAAATTGGACAGACTCATTTCCCAGTTGCTCCTGCTCTGCTGTAGTTCATAATGGGGCTGAGTGACCTGAAGATCCTCTGTGAACCATCTGGGTCCTATCTCAGTTCTGCCCTTTTTATACATGCCTCACCTTCTAAATCTCACCTAATATAAAGATGATGTTCTGATTTAATCTGAACTAATTCACTAATTATTTCTTTGAAAGTGCTTAAAGCACCTCCATAAAGTGATATTAAGAAAGGTAATTGAAGAAGATTTACCTTTTTGAGGATGATACCAAAATCTGCAATTGGGTAGACTAGATACCCTGGAAGGGGTGGAAAACATGAGAAGGGATCTAGTGAAGCTTGAAGAATGGTCTAGAGCAGCGCTTCTCAACCGGTGTGTCGCCAAACACCGGCAGGTGTGTCGCGTCTCCCGGTGTCCCACTGCCCCATTGTACTTTCCTTCTCCCTTTTTCCAGCCCCCGCGGTCCAATTGAAAGCTTCCTTTCTTCCTACCCCCACTGCCCAATGTGAAGCCTCCTTCATTTTGCCTTCCCCCGCGCAAGCCAATCGGAAGCCTCCTCCCTGCCACCTGCCAGTGGTAGTAGGAAGAAGGGAGGAAGCCTTTGATTGGCCGGTGAGGCAGGCATGGCACTGCCCGGGAGTGGGGTGGGAGGAATAGCAGTGTAGGACCCCAACGAAGCAAGGCCGCTACGGGAGCCCATCCCCGTAGCGGTGAAGAGAAAACCCGACCCCAACGAAGCAAGGCCGCTACGGGAGCCCATCCCCGTAGCGGTGAAGAGAAAACCCGACCCCGACGAAGCAAGGCCGCTATGGGAGCCCATCCCCGTAGCGGTGAAGAAGAAAACCCGACCCCGACGGTGCAAGGCCGCTACGGGAGCCCAGCCCCGTAGCGGTGAAGAGGAAAACCCGACTCCGACGGTGCAAGGCCGCTACGGGAGCCCAGCCCCGTAGCGGTGAAGAGAAAACCCGACCCCGACGAAGCAAGGCCGCTACGGGAGCCCATCCCCGTAGCGGTGAAGAGAAAACCCGACCCCGACGAAGCAAGGCCGCTACGGGAGCCCATCCCCGTAGCGGTGAAGAGGAAAACCCGACCCCTAGCGACAAAGAGGAAACCCGACCTCTGACTGAGACGCCCATCCCTGTGGCGCCGAAAAAAGAAGGCCCGCCGGATTAAAGCCACGGCGGAACCGGAGCCCATCCCTGCAATGAAGGAAGAAGTTATTTTTGGTGAGAGCTGGTGTGTCTGTGTATGAATGGGGGCCTGGGAGCTTGTGGGTTGTGATGATGCTGGGTGAGAGCTTGTGTAGTGGGTGTGAATGAATGCCTGGGTGAGAGCTTGTGTCTGTGGGTGTGAATGGATGCCTGGGTGAGAGCTTGTGTCTGTGGGTGTGAATGGATGTCTGGGTGAGAGCTTGTGTCTGTGGGTGTGAATGGGTGAATGGGTGCCTGGGTGAGAGCTTGTGTCTGTGGGTGTGAATGGATATCTGGGTGAGAGCTTGTGTCTGTGGGTGTGAATGGATGCCTGGGTGAGAGCTTGTGTCTGTGGGTGTGAATGGGTGCCTGGGTGAGAGCTTGTGTCTGAGGGTGTGAATGGGTGCCTGGGTGAGAGCTTGTGTCTGTGGGTGTGAATAGGTGCCTGGGTGAGAGCTTGTGTCTGTGGGTGTGAATGAGTGCCTGGGTGAGAGCTTGTGTCTGAGGGTGTGAATGGGTGCCTGGGTGAGAGTTTGTGTCTGAGGGTGTGAATGAATGCCTGGGTGAGAGCTTGTGTCTGTGGGTGTGAATGGATGCCTGGGTGAGAGCTTGTGTCTGAGGGTGTGAATGAATGCCTGGGTGAGAGCTTGTGTCTGTGGGTGTGAATGGGGGCCTGGGTGAGAGCTTGTGTCTGAAGGTGTGAATGGATGTCTGGGTAAGAGCTTGTGTCTGTGGGTGTGAATGGATGCCTAGGTGAGAGCTTGTGTCTGTGGGTGTGAATGGATGCCTGGGTGAGAGCTTGTGTCTGTGGGTGTGAATGGGTGCCTGGGTGAGAGCTTGTGTCTGAGGGTGTGAATGGGTGCCTGGGTGAGAGCTTGTGTCTGTGGGTGTGAATGGGTGCCTGGGTGAGGGCTTGTGTCTGAGGGTGTGAATGGGTGCCTGGGTGAGAGCTTGTGTCTGTGGGTGTGAATGGGTGAATGGGTGCCTGGGTGAGAGCTTGTGTCTGTGGGTGTGAATGGATATCTGGGTGAGAGCTTGTGTCTGTGGGTGTGAATGGGTGCCTGGGTGAGAGCTTGTGTCTGAGGGTGTGAATAGGTGCCTGGGGGAGAGCTTGTGTCTGTGGGTGTGAATGGGTACTTGGGGGAAAGCTTGTGTCTGTGGGTGTGAATGGGTACCTGGGTGAGAGCTTGTGTCATTGGGTGTGAATGGGTGCTTGAGTGAGAGCTTGTGTGTAGGGGTGTGAATGGAAGCCTGGGTGAGAGCTGGTGTGAATGGGTGTAAGAGCTTTTGTGTGTGATTGAGAGCTTGTATATAAGAGAACATGAGTGTGATTGAGAGAGCGAGACTGGTCAGGGAGGTGATGTGTTTCTGTGTGAGAGAGAGAAACTGGTCAGGAAGATGACTGGTGTGAAAGAAACCGAGACTGGTCGTGGGGTCTATTTGGGGGTGTGTGTGATGTGAGTGACTGGTTGTGGGTGCTAAGGAAGAAGATTGAGGACAGAGCTTCAGCAGCCCTTGCTGCTTCTGGTTAGTGCTATTGGCCTGGAAGGGAAAGGAGTAGGAGAGTTGCTGGAGAAGGTAAGTAAAGGTGGCTTTTAAAATTTATTTTTCTTGATTGACTGCCATTTTAATTATTGGGTATTATGCGATGTCTGCTGTTTTGAAATATTTTATTGATATTTGGACATGTTTTAATAATTTTTATGAGTATTTAATTGAATATTATTCTGTTCAGCAGCTGCTTTGTAACATTTTTGGTATAACTTTACAATGATTTCTGTGTGGGGCTCTGTAGCAGCTTGGCTTATTCTGTTTTCCCAATAGGAAATGTTTTAGTGTTTAGGGCCTGGTTTAATAGTTGTATTTCTTAGATAGGGTTGTTACTGTTTGCGTGTGTTCCGTAATACAGGTGTAACTTTGTGCAGGTTAGTTTGTGTGCATTATTGCAAATCCTGAGTCTGTTAGGTGCTATATTTCTCTTTCCATTTCTCCAGGTTCGCACTGTATGCAGAGTGGCTTTTTTGGTTTTCCGTTCCAGTTTCTGTCTCCATATTTATAATTTGTGTTTTTTCTGTACTTGGTGAAGGTCAGTTCTGGGTGTGTGACCAAAGTGAGGTATTTTACTAGCATGTAGGCATTTGTATCAATCTTATTTGATGTGTTTTCTCAATAGGATATGCATTAGTGGTAAATTACTGTCTTTTCATAAGGAAAGCTATTGTGCCTGGTAGTAAAGGGAGTTTGTTTTGCTTTTACTGAGATGTCATCAGAACCAGAATATCTTTTTTTTGTATGGTGAGTTGTACGGGTTATGCCCTAGATCTGCTCTGCACTCATTGCTGAGGGTTGAGGGGATTCCTGTGGATGCAGAGTGCATGTTTACACTTAGCCCCGTGATGGCCACATGTTCAGTGTGTCACGCATATGAGAACCATTTGTCAGGTGTGTCCCGGCCAAAAAAAGGTTGAGAACCACTGGTCTAGAGTCTGGCAGCTAGGATGTAACGCTAAAATCTGCAGGGTCATGCATTTGGGTTGCAAAAAAACTAAGGGAATGGTAAGTACAGGGGTTAAGTAAGTTCTGTGCACAAACGAGGAGCAGGCTGAACATATCTGATGACTTAAAGTGGCCAAACAATAGGTAAGGCAACCATAAAAGCCAGAAGGTTGTTGGGTGCAGCATAGGGAGAGGAATGGTCAGTAGGAAAGGGGAAGAGACTGTATAAGTCTTTGCTGAGACCTCCTATTTGGAGTACTGTCTATAATTTTAGAGTCTGTACTTTCAAAAGGATATAAACTAAATCGAGTTGGTCCAGAGGACAGCTACTAAAATGATCAAGGATCTTTATACTAAAAGCATATGGGGACAGACTTAAAAGATCTAAATATGCATAACTTGGTGAAAAAGAGGGGAAGGAAAGATATAATAGAAACATTTAAAAACCTCCAAGGAATAAAAGAACAGAAAGGGGGCTTCTTTCAACAGAAAGAAAGTTCTGGAACGAAGGGTCATGGGATGAAGGTGAAGGGGTAGACTAAGGAGTAATGTAAGGAACTATTTCTTTATAGAAAGGGTGGTGGACACATGGAGGATATGGAGACAAAGAGAGTTTCTGAATTCAAGAGAGCATGGGATCTCTGAGGTAGTAGAAGGGACTATAAAGCTGAGCAGGAGTTGTGGATGGGCAGACTGGATTAGCCGTATGGTCATTATCTGCTGTCATGTTCTGTGTTTCTATAAACAGAAAAATGTAATCCAATCACTAATACAAAAAAAAATTGCACAAACTGAAATGTCACCATATGTTTTTGTTCCCCATGTGGTGCTTTCTCTCTACAGCAAAAATTAATTGACTGGAAAATAAGACAGCTAACATACAAGGAGCAAAAGCTGTCACTTATCCCTGGCTGTGTCTGTCACTCTGATTAAACATGCTACCCATGAAAATATACTGTGATTGAATGGAAGAATACAGCTGCAGGTTTTGCCAAGTCTACTGCTAATTTCCTGCAAACTTCTTGTAATGCAAACATTCCAAATCCCACTTCAAAAAAATATATCTTACAAGTAAGATGTCCCATATAGGCAGTATTTTCCAAGACCTAAGGGATACATTTTTTGAAGTTACTGAGCAGCTAAGCTATCTTGCTATTTTTAGCTGGCTATCTTTAGCCAGTAAGATTGTAGCTGAAAATTAGACTGGTCACTGAGTGACTTACAAAAATTACACCATGTTCCACATTTATGATCTACCCATCTAATTCCTTAAGCTAGGAAGGTGGATCCTTTGAAATAAACAGGCTCCCCTCGCCTTTAAGCATGACCTTCTATTGAAGAATCTCCCCAGTCTGATCCACAACCTCCTTATACTCCTAAAATCAGATCCTCTATTGAAGACCCCACCCAGACCAACACTCAACCTCGCTCCTCATTCCAAAGCCTCCTCTCAAGCCTGATTACAGCTTCTCCCTGGAATGGCATTCAACCCCTTTCCTCTTCACACCTCAAAAATGAGGCTTGTGCAGTAGTCTCCCAGAAAGACTATTGCACAGGATTCAGGGGATCCAGAATGCGGCAGCATAAACCCTGCTGAGTTTTCCAAAATGTATCATTCCTGTAGCAAGGACCTGCTCTCCAGGTGATGCATTGTCCTTTCGCACTGAGGATAACTCCCCAAGGCCTACTGCCCAGGAGGGAAGGGTTAGGTCGGCCGTAATAGTTGGTGATTCGATTATTAGGAATGTAGATAGCTGGGTGGCTGGTGGGCGTGAGGATCGCCTGGTAACATGCCTACCTGGTGCGAAGGTGGCGGACCTCACGCGTCACCTAGATAGGATTTTATACAGTGCTGGGGAGGAGCCGGCTGTCGTGGTACATGTGGGCACCAACGACATAGGAAAATGTGGGAGGGAGGTTCTGGAAGCCAAATTTAGGCTCTTAGGTAGAAAGCTTAAATCCAGAACCACCAGGGTAGCATTCTCTGAAATGCTCCCTGTTCCACGCGCAGGTCACCAGAGACAGGCAGAGCTCTGGAGTCTCAATGCATGGATGAGACACTGGTGCAAGGAAGAGGGATTCAGTTTTGTTAGGAACTGGGGAACCTTTTGGGGAAGGGGGAGTCTCTTCCGAAGCGATGGGCTCCACCTTAACCAGGGTGGAACCAGACTGCTGGCGCTAACCTTTAAAAAGGAGATAAAGCAGCTTTAAAACTAGAACAAAGGGGAAAGCCGACAGTTGCTCAGCAGTGCATGGTTCGGAGAGAGGTATCTTCAAAGGATACTAATGATGCATTAGAATTAGGGCATCCCGACAGTGAGGTTCCAATAATTAGAAAAATAGTCCAAGTGCCAGTAACTAAAAACTCACCTGTGCTAAAAAATTCTAACTTATCCCTATCAATTAAAAAGCAGAATGAAAATACAAACAAAAAACAAACTTTGAAATGTTTATATGCTAATGCCAGAAGTCTAAGAAGTAAGATGGGAGAATTAGAATGTATAGCAGTGAATGATGACATAGGCTTAATTGGCATCTCAGAGACATGGTGGAAAGAGGATAACCAATGGGACAGTGCTATACTGGGGTACAAATTATATCGCAATGACAGAGAGGAGCACCCAGGAGGAGTTGTGGCACTTTATGTCCGGGATGGCATAGAGTCCAACAGGATAAACACCCTACATGAGACTAAATACAAACTTGAATCTTTATGGGTAGAAATCCCTTGTGTGTCGGGGAAGACTATAGTGATAGGGGTATACTACCGTCCACCTGGTCAAGATGGTGAGACAGACAGTGAAATGCTAAGAGAAATTAGGGAAGCTAACCAAATTGGTAGTGCAGTAATAATGGGAGACTTCAATTATCCCAATATAGACTGGGTAAATGTATCATCGGGTCACGCTAGAGAGATAACGTTCCTGGATGGAATAAATGATAGCTTTATGGAGCAATTGGTTCAGGAACCGACAAGAGAGGGAGCAATTTTAGATCTAATTCTCAGTGGAGCACAGGACTTAGTGAGAGAGGTAACGGTGGTGGGGCCGCTTGGCAATAGTGATCATAATATGATCAAATTTGATTTAATGACTGGAAAAGGAACAGTGTGCAAATCCAAGGCTCTCGTGCTAAACTTTCAAAAGGGAAACTTTGATAAAATGAGAAAAATTGTTAGAAAAAAACTGAAAGGAGCAGCTACAAAAGTAAAAAATGTCCAAGAGGCATGGTCATTGTTAAAAAATACCATTCTAGAAGCACAGTCCAGATGTATTCCACACATTAAGAAAGGTGGAAAGAAGGCAAAACTGTTACCGGCATGGTTAAAAGGGGAGGTGAAAGAAGCTATTTTAGCCAAAAGATCTTCATTCAAAATTGGAAGAAGGATCCAACAGAAGAAAATAGGATAAAGCATAAACATTGGCAAGTTAAATGTAAGACATTGATAAGACAGGCTAAGAGAGAATTTGAAAAGAAGTTGACTGTAGAGGCAAAAACTCACAGTAAAAACTTTTTTAAATATATCCGAAGCAGAAAGCCTGTGAGGGAGTCAGTTGGACTGTTAGATGATCGAGGGGTTAAAGGGGCACTTAGAGAAGATAAGGCCATCGCGGAAAGATTAAATGATTTCTTTGCTTCGGTGTTTACTGAAGAGGATGTTGGGGAGATACCCGTAATGGAGAAGGTTTTCATGGGTAATGATTCAGATGGACTGAATCAAATCACGGTGAACCTAGAAGATGTGGTAGGCCTGATTGACAAACTGAAGAGTAGTAAATCACCTGGACCAGATGGTATACACCCCAGAGTTCTGAAGGAACTAAAAAATGAAATTTCAGACCTATTAGTAAAAATTTGTAACTTATCATTAAAATCATCCATTGTACCTGAAGACTGGAGGATAGCAAATGTAACCCCAATATTTAAAAAGGGCTCCAGGGGCGATCCGGGAAACTACAGACCGGTTAGCCTGACTTCAGTGCCAGGAAAAATAGTGGAAAGTATTCTAAACATCAAAATCACAGAACATATAGAAAGACATGGTTTAATGGAACAAAGTCAGCATGGCTTTACCCAGGGCAAGTCTTGACTCACAAATCTGCTTCACTTTTTTGAAGGAGTTAATAAACCTGTGGATAAAGGTGAACCGGTAGATATAGTATACTTGGATTTTCAGAAGGCGTTTGACAAAGTTCCTCATGAGAGGCTTCTAGGAAAAGTAAAAAGTCATGGGATAGGTGGTGATGTCCTTTCGTGGATTGCAAACTGGCTAAAAGACAGGAAACAGAGAGTAGGATTGAATGGGCAATTTTCTCAGTGGAAGGCAGTGGACAGTGGAGTGCATCAGGGATCTGTATTGGGACCCTTACTGTTCAATATATTTATAAATGATCTGGAAAGAAATACGATGAGTGAGATAATCAAATTTGCAGATGACACAAAATTGTTCAGAGTAGTTAAATCACAAGCAGATTGTGATAAATTGCAGGAAGACCTTGTGAGACTGGAAAATTGGGCATCCAAATGGCAGATGAAATTTAATGTGGATAAGTGCAAGGTGATGCATATAGGGAAAAATAACCCATGCTATAATTACACAATGTTGGGTTCCCTATTAGGTGCTACAACCCAAGAAAGAAATCTAGGTGTCATAGTGGATAACACATTGAAATCGTCGGTGCAGTGTGCTGCGGCAGTCAAAAAAGCAAACAGAATGTTGGGAATTATTAGAAAAGGAATGATGAATAAAACGGAAAATGTCATAATGCCTCTGTATCGCTCCATGGTGAGACCGCACCTTGAATACTGTGTACAATTCTGGTCGCCGCATCTCAAAAAAGATATAATTGCGATGGAGAAGGTACAGAAAAGTTCTACCAAAATGATAAGGGGAATGGAACAACTCCCCTATGAGGAAAGACTAAAGAGGTTAGGACTTTTCAGCTTGGAGAAGAGACGACTGAGGGGGGATATGATAGAGGTGTTTAAAATCATGAGAGGTCTAGAACGGGTAGATGTGAATCGGTTATTTACTCTTTCGGATAGTAGAAAGACTAGGGGGCACTCCATGAAGTTAGCATGGGGCACATTTAAAACTAATCGGAGAAAGTTCTTTTTTACTCAACGCACAATTAAACTCTGGAATTTGTTGCCAGAGAATGTGGTTCGTGCAGTTAGTATAGCTGTGTTTAAAAAAGGATTGGATAAGTTCTTGGAGGAGAAGTCCATTACCTGCTATTAAGTTCACTTAGAGAATAGACACTGCCATTAGCAATGGTTACATGGAATAGACTTAGTTTTTGGGTACTTGCCAGGTTCTTATGGCCTGGATTGGCCACTGTTGGAAACAGGATGCTGGGCTTGATGGACCCTTGGTCTGACCCAGTATGGCATTTTCTTATGTTCTTATGTTCTTATGTTCTTAACTGAGTAAGTGAGGGAAGGTATGAAACTGTCTGTGGTTAAATAGAATGATTTAGCCTGAGAATGTACGTTTATTGAAGTCAAGTAGTCCCTAATGTTTTTATATTTTTCAAAGACCTTGTAACTGATACAGGAAATACATGTTAGGGCATTGCCATAAGACCAACTACTTTCCAATTTTCCTTCCTTCCTTGTGCTAGATTGTTTGATATTAGTGTGAATAAAGAAGCCAGTAGAGAGGCGTTGAGAAAACATCCCCTTATTCCAAGGTGACATCAAAGTATCATCATGCTCAGTGTGGTTCCTTCATACTTGTTCCAGGTAAGCTAATTGTCATGTGAAGAGATGTATATCCACAAACGGTATGATTGTACCAGAATACCGGACTAAAAATCCAAATAAATAAATAATGAGAGTCATATATAATAAAATGGGGCTGCTTGTATATTACGTGGCTTTTGAGTGGGAGCTGCCATAACACCCTGCATAAATTCTCTTGTCTTTAGAAATTCTCAGGCACGTGTCCTCTCCAGCTAATGCTTTTTAAGGAGGGATATAAACTTTCATATTTGCCAGAAAAAGCAAATATTTCCCACTCAAACATTTCTTAGTCCTAAGCCTGGATGCAGTAAATCCCAAGAACTTATTTGAGGGTTAGGTTTTTTTTTACCATTGAGGTTTCTTACTCATTAAACAATTTTACATTTGAAATCACTTGAATAAAAATTTAAAAACAGAAATAAAGGTCAACAAATAAACTGTAGGTGATGCCTTTTTGTCAGGCTAACTTAATACATTTTTGAGTGGCTTTCAAGAAGTAAGCTCCCTCCGCTCAGCAAACAAAGCACTACTAACAATCCCTTCAGTAAAGTCAGCAAAATTAACCCACGTAAGTGAAAGGGCTTTATTATTGGCTGGGCCCATACTATGGAACACGATGCCCCCTGAACTCAGATTACAGAATAATCACTAAAGAGTGTGGAGGGTAGAGAATGAAAGTACAGGGTAATGCAGATGAGAATGAATGTACTCAATCCTACATTTAAGAAGTAATATCTCATAGAGATAGTAACTCAATAACATACCTGGACTTGACCAACATTACTCAAATAATGATTGTATTTATGAAATTGTAACCGAATTTTATTGGCACCTGTTGGAATGTACGATATCCTACATTTACTTACCTTAGTCTATGTGCCTATTTGTAAACCGTTGTGATGGTATATAACTTAGTGACGGTATAGAAAAGTTTTTAAATAAATAAATAAAATAAATAGAGTTTATCTCAACTTTCCTATACTTATAAAATATGAAACTTTCTCCACGTCCTACTGTACAGAGGTAAAGGAAGCCCAATCAGAATATTTCTTTTCTTTTTTTTTATCTTCATCTTTTACAAACTTTTGTTTCATTCTTTATGCTTTCATCAGTGTGAAAACTTAGTCAGTAGGACTGTTTCCAGGCTTCTGAACATTAGGCCTGAGGTCAAGTCCATATGATTTCAGAGATGGCCAGAAAGCCTTGTGACGACTTCCTTGACTGCTAAAGATGATTCATCGTTAATTCAATAGACCCAATCAACATTACAGTTGTAAACTTTAACCTTTTTCTAAGATTGTATTAAAAATGTACGGTATGTGCAATTCTTTGTTTTGACAACTAAAACTGGATTCAGCAGACAGACAAAAATGAAAACAAGAAAAGGGAGACACTTTCAGCATAAGGTTATGTAGCATTGTACTGAACACGTAATATATAATAGAAAATATGGAGGGCTGATAGCTTTATGAGCAGAAAACAAATTCATCTATAATTTCCCCAGTTTCTGACCTAGAATTATAATGTAACAGGCATATATTGTATTAATCACACTGCCACATTGTGCTCTTTCCAAGTGACACAATTTCACATGCGCAATGATTTTGTCAGGTGAATTTTCAAAAGCTTACACGTGCAAAAAAGCATATATGGCACATCTGTGCATAATCATTATTTCATAAATGTGCAACATGTACCTGGGACAGACAGAGAAATACTGGAAGTTAACTGCAACATACTGGTTTATATTGGGGATAGCAGTGAATGTACCTGTGGCATACAGGGCTGTAATTGAGAGTGGGAGTGAGTGTTCCTGGGACAGACTGGGCTATAGTGGGGGGAGGAAGTGCGTATTGGAGAATCTGTATTCAAAATGACTCTAATGGGCTTATGGGTACTAATGTCACAACGGCTGAGAAGGGAGAAAGAATGGAGGAGAAGCAGGAGGTACCCCTTACAGAGAGTATACAGACTAGGGCACAGTCTGAATCCGTGCAAGACTTGCACGGGTTCAGATTTAACAAGCAAACCATACTGCACCTATGCCAGTGTAAGAGCAGAACCTGTACCTTTCTACCCTCAGGGGCTATGCCTTGCCGGTTATTTACACTTTCGAATAATAGAAGGACTAGGGGGCATTCCATGAAGTTAGCAAGTAGCACATTTAAGACTAATCGGAGAAAATTCTTTTTCACTCAACGCACAATAAAGCTCTGGGATTTGTTGCCAGAGGAGGTGGCTAGTGCAGTTAGTGTAGCTGGGTTCAAAAAAGGTTTGGATAAGTTCTTGGAGGAGAAGTCCATTAATGGCTATTAATCAATTATACTTAGGGAATTGCCACTGCTATTAATTGAATCAGTAGCATGGGATCTTCTTAGTGTTTGGGTAATTGCCAGGTTCTTGTGGCCTGGTTTTGGCCTCTGTTGGAAACAGGATGCTGGGCTTGATGGACCCTTGGTCTGACCCAGTATGGCAATTTCTTATGTTCTTATATTCTTATGTTCTTATTAATGTCACTACTGTCCTGCCATTTTTGTCTACTGGCACCTTCCAGATTCCTCTAGAGGGTCACAGCTGGAAAAAGTCCATCTGTTGCCTCTACATGTATAGAGCAGTTCCTGGCTGTGTTTCTCAGGAAAACTCACCAACATATATTTTTTCCTTGGAACAGACAGCAACAACTACAAATAATGACTGATTTCTACAACATAGCATGCTTCTTTCTGTCAAGAGGGCTATCAATTACACTCACGTCCCTATGAGGGCACCAGGGAGAGATGAGGCCACTGATCACAACCAGAAGGGCTTCCACTACTTCAATTTGCAGGTGGTCTGTGATACCAAAGACATCATCTTGGATATCGTACCCAGGTTTTCAGGATCATGACTGCTTCCAGGAAAGGCACATCACTATTGGCTGGGTTCTAGGTAGGAATATACTTACCACAACCACCATCCTGCAACTAACCTCTTCTTTAGGTATCCCTCATTTCTAGGTGGACTTACACCATTGGCATTTGAGGGCCACTCCTACCTCGATCGCCCTGCGAAAATTAAAGAATATCTAAATCTGATCTCTGTGTTTCACCACAGATGAAAGAGACTATCCACTCAAAACCTGGCTCATTGTCCTTCTGGCTAACCCACAGACAGCTGCAGAAGCTCACTTCAACAGGGCCCACCAGCAGACCAGGGTAGTCATTGAGAGAACTTTGGCCTACTCAAACCACATTTTCCGTTGCCTGGACTTATCTGGGGGATGCTTTCTCTAATCTCCTCAAACACCCTAAGATCTGTGAAATCTTTCTAGCCTGCTGTATGCTTCATAACCTGGCTAAAACCAGAAACCTACTTCCTCTAGAGGGACTTAATGATCATATAAATGAAGAGGAGGAAGATGATGAGGAGGCATACAACCTGAGTCAGGAGGAACCAAAGGCGATACATCACCAGATTCAAGAGCAGACAATAGAGGAAAGGAATACTCTGAAACAAAGACATTGTAAATGATGAAGGTGCATTTATTTACATGCAGACCGATACAGTACAGTGCACTCCGATGGAGCGCACTGTTAGCCGGCATTCTGGAATGATGCATCATACGCAGAAGCAACATCCATCAGTACTGACATCTGGGGATGATGGCAGTACCAGTCAGGGGACTCTTTTTCCAGGCAGCGTAAAGTGGTTGAAAAGGAGCAGAGTCATCCCACGCCCACAGCCCCTTCCAGCAGTCAGGTGGCAGGCCTGCAGCCCCCTGCCATGTGTCACAAGCAGCAACCCATCATGGAGAAAATGGGGTGGTGTTCGGTAGCGCTATCCCGCGTTTTGGATGCGCTAGCTTTACCCCCAGAGGTACTGCAAGGCTTTAAAGTGCTTTTGTTCATCTTGCTATTCACAAGGAAAATCTGGAAACCCAAGCAAAGGCATGTTTATTTTAAAAAACACTAGCTTTTCCATTATCTCTGGTGCCAGCCTTGAGCGATGAGGGCTCATGATATCCCCTGTCAATGAAAATACACATTCACTGGGCACATTGGTTGGTGTACAGGAAAGATATCGATGCGCCACTTTGGCTAGGTGTGGCCAGACATTGGACATGTGTGCCCAATATGCCAGCGGATCTGTCTGCATGTCCTCAGTGGGCTCTGTGAGATATCGTGTCACTGACATTGGTGCTGGTGTCTCCTTTGCTTGGGTGGGCTGAGAGTCCTTCTTGCCAGGTGCTTTCGCTCTAGCCTGTGCCAGAAGAGATGATGTTTTAGGGGCAACATGGCATTGGTATACTGAAGTGGAGGAGGAGGTACTAGCTGTCGCTGACAGAGTGCTGCTCCTGCTTGGGCTTGCACTACTCTCTGAAGTGCCCACTTTTTCTTCCTCTGCTTCATGCCTAATTTGTCTCTGCCTGTGGTGCTGCTGTTCACAGACCTTTTCTAACATCAGATTCTTCACAAATGTGAGACAATCAGACTGTAGGGCAAGTTTCCCTTTCACACGGGGATCACAGACTGTGGCGAGCATGTATCTGTCGTTTTTTGTTAAAGGTCCTAATCTCTCTTGCACCTGCTTCTGCAAAAAGTCCAGACAACGCAGCACCTCTGTTGTCATTCCCTTTTCCTGTTTAAAGCTCTCCTAATTTTCCACCAGAATATTAACTATAGGGATGATATCACCCAAGGTGGCACTTCTGGAACTCTGCTCCTCCATGGCATCCTTGAAGGATTTTTACTAGCTGACTCATGACTACCTAATCATGATGCCCTTGGGGACAATGCACACCTATCTCCATTTCCAGAGAAAGATCAGAAGGGGTGTCTACTGCTCCACTAACCTCTGCAGCATCATAAAGGTGGAATTCCACCGGGTGCCAATGTCTTGAATGAGATGCTTTTGAGACATCCCCAAATCAGTCTGTTTTTGTCAGAGAACCTGCCCCGCCTTCACACTTCTGTGGAAGAACCCTGCTATGTTCCTGCACTTCTGTATTAACGTATGCAGGTATTCATTGTCTTGGTGCTTGGTCTCCAACCCAGAGCTGACTTTACTACCAGGTGCAGAGTGTGTGCAAAACATTGGATGTTCTGAAAGCCCCCATTGGATATTGCCTTTACCATGTTTGCACCATTGTCTGTGACAAAGAACCCTGCCTGAAGATTCCTGGCTCTCTGGTGTAGCTGCCAGCCCTCCAGCATGTCTCTGATGCATGATAGAATATTGACCGAGGTATGGGCCTCGTCTGTCAGGTGGGTGTGCAGTAAAGCCCACCTGCACCCTGATACTTGGTTACTAATAGAGCTGCTGCCTGCCCCTGCCTCAGCCAGGTCCCACCAGTGTGCTATCAGGGAGAGGTAAAAGTGTGCAGCATTCATGGCAGTCCAGATATCGCAGGTGAAATGCACACTCCCCTGTGCCTTAGCTAGCAGCGCCTGGATTCAACTGCAACACTGGTTGTACAGGCTGGGGATGACCTTTCTGCTATATGTGGTTCTGGAGGGGACTTTGTAATTTAGAACTAAGACCTGCAGGAAAAGCTTGAAATCCATATTCTCCACTACCTGCAGAAGCTGGTCATCAAGGGCAATCATTTCCCCGATGCTCCTGGTTACAACTTTTGAGGCTGCCTGCCTCCTGTCCCGGGATAGCGCTACCGAACACCACCCCATTTTCTCCATGGTGGGTTGCTGCTTGTGACACATGGCAGGGGGCTGCAGGCCTGCCACCTGACTGCTGGAAGGGGCTGTGGGCGTGGGATGACTCTGCTCCTTTTCAACCACTTTACGCTGCCTGGAAAAAGAGTCCCCTGACTGGTACTGCCATCATCCCCAGATGTCAGTACTGATGGATGTTGCTTCTGCGTATGATGCATCATTCCAGAATTAGATGGTCATTTGCTTGCCTCTGCTAATAGCCCTGCTACAGTAATTACACTGAGCAAAACGCGGGTCCTCCCTCACTTTAAAGTGGCTCCAGGTCTCAGATTTCTTTTGTGATCCCTTCTCTATGGCCTTCGGGGTGGATGCTGGCACTGGAGTTGAAGTAGTGGGTGCACCCTGAGAAGCAATGCCAGGGGCATCAGTCACACTCTCTGCCTGCACTGACTGCTCTTCCTCATCATCATCACCAGTTTCCTCTCTCTCCTCCAGCACTGAAGTGGAGGCTAAGACGGAACTAACTAATCCTCCTAAACCTTCTTCAGTTATTATGTCTTCCATTTCTGAAGAAGGGAATCCCATACAAGATGATTCTTCATCGTAATCAGAAGCAAACAGTGACTGCGCTACATCGTCAGTGCTAAGTAGAGTATGCTTTCGCACTGCTGCTTTTGGGTCTTGCTCTTTTGATTTCTCCACTACCCCAACTGCCTTGAATGGCTCAGCCTCCCCTTCCCTCACCTCCAAAACAGGGTCAGAAACAGGTGGTGGTGGTGGTGGTGCATCATCTTTAAATTTAAGTTTTTTCTGGCTGGAACTGACTGCCCCTCCAGAGATTTTGGATTGGAACAGGTCCCTTTTTAACTTTAATGGGGGACTCCCTCTTGAAGTGCCTTCTCTGCCAGTGCCTCCTCTTCCAGTGCCAATTACTCGACCTGTACCTTTCGCTGACATCATGGATTTTAATGTCACTGCTTACTGGGGATTTGGATTAAAAGGATTATTTCTTTATTGGTTGAATTGAACACCATTGTACCAATATATGTGAGTGTGGAAAACTACACACAGACAAAGACACACAGTGCAGTGTCTTGCTGTACACTACAACTGAGACTGCTCTGTGTGCATAAAAAAACCCTAAAACTCCAGATGCCTACTGGGGATTTGGATTAAAAGAACACCACTGTATCAATATATATGAGTGTGGAAAACTACACACACACACACACACAGACAAACATTGCAGTGTCTTACTGTACACTACAACTGAGACTGCTCTATGTGCACAAAAACAGTACTGAAACTCCAGATAAAACACTGGAAGCCTCAGCCTGACTAATCCTGCTGTGAGTCTGCAAGCCCAATTCCTACAGTACTCACTGTGATGCTGCTTGTATTTGAAAAATACCCACTGCCAGACAGCCACTGCAATCCTCACACTATCTCCCACCCACATCACCCAATCCCTGCCTGCAACCTACCCCAGGGGGGTAAGAGCAGCAAAATGCCACTGCTGGCAGCTTGTCTGAGTGGGTGAGACAGAGAGAAAAGTCTGAGTATAGTAAAAAAAAAAGTGCAGTAAAAACAGCCTGGCTGCCTGGCACAGCAGCACAAAAGGGCAAAAATCTTTTTCAGCAATAGCAATAGGTCTGATTTTCAGCAATTCAATAGATAATTGAGATACTCTAAGACAGTTCAATCAGCCATCAACCTTCTCAGATAAAACCCAAGAAGAAAGTGCACTGTGTTACACTTGCTGAAGGTAGAAAAACACCAGGATGAGCAGCGATTGGCTGAATTTAAAAAAATGCTTCACTCTGATATGTTGGCATTCTGGTCTCCTTGCCAACCTGTCCGACCCACTCTATGACAGGGCTGTGAGGTCACTTATGACTCACAGGAAAGGGCTGGTTGCTATGGATACTCCCACATGACCTTCTCCTATTGCAAAAGGCTGCTAAGAAAGCACTGTGAACCAAAGGAATGAAACTAATATGATATGTTTCATTCGTGGGGGATCTGTTGCGCCCGTCGGTCGCAGGCGGTTGCGACTTCTCATGCTCACCTCTTTTTTCCCTGCACTATCAATCATTGGGAGAATGGTGGCCTCCGCCAAACTATGCCGACTTCCCCGGCGTGCCCGGGACAGCGTGGGTGCTGCCGACCACCTTCTTACTTCCGGCATCACCTAGGCGCGCATGCAGGGCCTCCTTATGAATACATTATGGTGGGAACCTCGGGGGCATCCCCTCCTGATGATGTCAACACCGCTAGTGTACTTATATGGACTGACCCATTGCTAAGACGAGTTAGCAAGGAGTTTTCTCGCTTGTTAAATCCGGTCTAACTTGGATCTTCTGTTCCAGACTCTCCTCCTGGCATTCGGACACTCTGAGTACCCACCCCTCGGGGGTTCTTCTGCGTCTTGGCTGTCTACTCCTCAGAGGGCCATCCTGCCTGGGACTTCCTGGCCCACTCCTCGGGTATCTCTACTGGGACTTCTTTGTGTGAGTACCTTCTCCAACTTCTATCTATGTACTGAAGATTCCACGGCATACCCCATTCCTCAGGCCACTACCTTTCTTCAATCTGTCTACGCTACTCTATCTGTGCCTCAGGATTACATCATCTATTCAAGGTCTATGGCCTAGTTCCTGTATCACTGACCTCTGCCTCCTCGGATTCTACAGTACAGCTTCCTCAGCTTACCCCACACTACAGGCCACTACCAGGACCTTCGTATATACATCATCATCCTGAATACTGTATTTGGCTCTAAGATCCACTCCTCAGGTTATGTACTATCTTTTCTCCTTAATAAAGTCTCTCTCACAGCTGTGTCCTATGTCTCTGAGACCACGCCCACCGATAGTGAGGCCCACAGGGATCCTCCCTGAGGGGCGGACACCTCTCACCTCGACCTGGGATTCACCAATTCATCAAAACCATAACAGATTGCTAACTCCATGGACACAGCTCAGCTCTCAGCCCTTCAGACCATCCCTGGCCTGGCCCAACGTCTAGCCAAATAACAATGGACACTAGAAAATTTGACTGCCACCTTTAATCAGCTAAACTCTCAGCTGAATTCTACAAGAACGCCTGACAAGGCCATCTCCTCACCTACAGTGATGCCTGCACATCTCTCCGTACCCTACACGCTTTTATTTATTTATTTATTTATTTATTTAAGCACTTTTTTATACTGACATTCATTTTCATATCACATTGGTTTACAATTAACAGAGGGAACTAGAACATGGTTTGGAAAAGGAGAAATTCAAGTTACAAGCTTTACAGGTGATCCTGTTATGTAGGGGCTTTCTAAATCAGTGCTGCATGCACGTTTCGCTTCAACCTACCTATTTCCCAGATGTAGTCTCCAAAACTACCTACATTCTATCTCTGCTGGATGGAAAAGCCCTGGCCTGAGCTTCACCTCTCTGGGAACATAATGACCCCATACTCCAGGACTTGACAGGATTTCTCACACTCTTTTGTTCAGTTTTCAATGATCCTGCTCGTAAGACCATCGCTGGATCTGCTCTACTGCACTTACAACAAGGTACCAAACCTTTAACTGATTATGTTACTGAGTTTAAAACCTTGTGCTTGGAACTACACTGGGACCTGTGCTGTCTACGGGCCATCTTTCTGGAGGGTCTCAACCCCCGCATCAAAGATGAGCTAGCAGCACGTGACCTCTCCAATACCCTAGACTCTCTCATCAATTTCATTGCACAAATCGACCGATGCCTGCGTGAATGCTCACAAGAGGTAAAGAGTTCTAGGAAAATATCATCAGGAGGTTCCCTTCCTCGCCCAATGCCAGTCATTACGATCACTCCTACACCTCAGACAGAGGAGGAAGAACCAATGCAACCAGGACGAAGCCACCTTACATTGAATGAGAGACGTTATCGAAAGAGACTTGGTCTCTGCATGTACTGCAGACAACCAGGCCACTCGATACCTTCCTGCCCCATCTGTCCGGGAAACTTGAAGACCTAGGATCTGCCTGAGGACTCTTCCTAGGTCTCACTTCTCCGTCTCCTCCACTGACACTTCCAGTCTCTATTATTTCTGAGACCCTCGAATTCCACATGCTAGCCATTGTAGATTTCGAGGCAGGTGGAAACTTCATACTCCGTCAACTCGTAGAACACCTACGAATCCCTACAGTTTAGACACCCACTCCATTACTACTGTCATCCATACATGGTGAGCCCATACCTGGTGAGGTCTCTTTTACTACTCAGCCACTTCGCCTCCACACTGGATCTCTGCATTCTGAGCCCATCATATTTTTAGTCCTGGACAAGGCTATTCATCTGGTGGTACTTGGGATACCATGCCTTCAAACTCACTCTCCCCAGTTCGATTGGACTACCAATGGAGCTTTCTTAGTGGGGAGAAGCCTGCCATGGAAGATGCCTAGAGACAGTGATACCTATGCCTTGCTTGGCTACTACTCTTCCAGGCCTACCCCCACACTACCAGTCCTAACAGGATGTGTTTTCTAAACAAGCGGCGGATTCTTTACCACCTCACCAATCCTTTGACTGCACCATCAACTTAGTACTGGGTTCTGATCCTCCTAAAGGAAGGGTGAATCCATTTTCTTTATCCGAGACTAAAGCTATGTCTACTTTCATCCAGGAGAACATGGCAAAAGGGTTCATACGGCCTTCAAAGTCTCCGGCTGGAGCCAGATTCTTTTTCGTGGGCAAGAAGGATGGATCCCTTCGCTCATGTATAGACTACCATGGATTGAACAAGATCACCATGAAGGACCGCTTCCCACTGCCGTTGATCTCCGAACTTTTTGATCGGCTCCAAGGTGCCAGAATATTTACAAAGCTGGAACTCAGAGGAGCATATAATCTTGTTTGTATACGCTGGGGCAATGAATGGAAAACAGCTTTCAATACCCGCGATGGCCATTTTGAATACTTGGTCATGCTCTTTGGCCTCTGCAACAGCCCGGCAGTATACCAAAACATGATGAATGAGATCTTCAGAGACATGTTTTATGATTGCGTAGTTGTATATTTGGATGATATACTAGTCTTCTCTTGGGATCTTCAGTCTCATCATCTGGACGTTTCCAAGGTTCTTCAGAGACTCAGAGATAATCGTCTATACACCAAACTAGAAAAGTGTGTTTTCTACCAGGAGTCAGTCCCATTGTTAGGATACGTCGTGACCAGCCAGGGCTTCCAGATGGGCCCGCAGAAAACTAAGAGCATTCGGGACTGGCCTCAACCTATGGGTTTAAAGGCCCTACACCACTTTCTAGGATTTACCAACTACTATAGGTCATTCATTCATCACTACTCCACTCTGACCAAGCCTCTCACTGCCATGACACGTAAGGGAGCCAATCCCTCTCAGTCGTCCCTTGAAGCAGTAACAGCCTTCCAGGAACTCAAAAAAGCCTTCCTTTAGGAGCCATGTCTTTATCACCCTGATCCTCAATGACCTTTCATAGTCGAGGTAAATGCCTCAGATGTCAGAGTTGGCGCTGTCCTCAGCCAGCACAGTGATACTCATATGCTCCACCCATGCTCTTTTTTCTTCCGACGTTTCTCCCCTGCTGAGCAAAACTACGGAACTGAAGATAAAGAGTTGCTTGCAATCAAGTTGGCATTCGAGGAGTGGCACCCATGGCTCGAAGGTGCTCAATACCAAATAAAATGGATCATAAAAACCTAGAATATCTGTGTAATAGAGATGTGAATCGTGTCCTCGATCGTCTTAATGATCGATTTCGGCTGGGAGGGGGAGGGAATTGTATTGTTGCCGTTTGGGTGTTTGAAGTATCGTGAAAATCGTGAAAATCGTGAGCCGGCACACTAAAACCCCCTAAAACCCACCCCCGACCCTTTAAATTAAATCCCCCACCCTCCCGAACCCCCCCCAAATGCCTTAAATTACCTGGGGGTCCAGCGGCGGTCCGAAACGGCAGCAGTCCGGAACGGCCTCCTGCAATTGAATTGTGTTGTCTTCAGCCGGCGCCATTTTTCAAAATGGCGGTGCAAAATGGCGGCGGCCATAGACCAACACGATTCGACTGCAGGAGGTCGTTCCGGACCCCCGCTGGACTTTTGGCAAGTCTTGTGGGGGTCAGGAGGCCCCCCCAAGCTGGCCAAAAGTCCCTGGGGGTCCAGCGGGGGTCCGGAAAACGATCTCCTGCCGCGAATCGTTTTCCGTACGGATAATGACGCCGGCAGGAGATCGACTGCAGGAGGTCGTTCAGCGGGGGTTCCGGACCGCCGCTGAACGACCTCCTGCAGTCGATCTCCTGCCGGCGCCATTATCCATACGGAAAATGATTCGCGGCAGGAGATCGTTTTCCGGACCCCCGCTGGACCCCCAGGGACTTTTGGCCAGCTTGGGGGAGCCTCCTGACCCCCACAAGACTTGCCAAAAGTCCAGCGGGGGTCCGGAACGACCTCCTGCAGTCGAATCGTGTTGGTGCAGTTAGTATAGCTGTGTTTAAAAAAGGATTGGATAAGTTCTTGGAGGAGAAGTCCATTACCTGCTATTAATTAAGCTGACTTAAGGTTTGTCTTTTTGCGGATGACACTAAGATCTGCAACAGAGTGGACACGCCGGAAGGAGTGGAGAGAATGAGACGGGATCTAAGGAAACTGGAAGAGTGGTCGAAGATATGGCAGCTGAGATTCAATGCCAAGAAGTGCAAAGTCATGCATATGGGGAGTGGAAATCCGAATGAACTGTACTCGATGGGGGGGGAAAGGCTGATGAGCACGGAGCAGGAGAGGGACCTTGGGGTGATAGTGTCTAATGATGTGAAGACAGCGAAACAATGCGACAAGGCGATAGCAAAAGCCAGAAGAATGCTGGGCTGCATAGAGAGAGGAATATCGAGTAAGAAAAGGGAAGTGATTATTCCCTTGTACAGGTCCTTGGTGAGGCCTCACCTGGAGTACTGTGTTCAGTTCTGGAGACCGTATCTACAAAAAGACAAAGACAAGATGGAAGCGGTACAGAGAAGGGCGACCAGGAAGGTGGAGGATCTTCATAGGATGACGTACGAGGAGAGATTGAAGAATCTAAATATGTACACCCTGGAGGAGAGGAGGAGCAGAGGTGATATGATACAGACTTTCAGATACTTGAAAGGTTTTAATGATCCAAAAACAACGACAAACCTCTTCCGTAGGAAAATAATCAGCAGAACCAGGGGTCACGATTTGAGGCTCCAGGGAGGAAGATTCAGAACCAATGTCAGGAAGTATTTCTTCACGGAGAGGGTGGTGGATGCCTGGAATGCCCTTCCGGAGGAAGTGGTGAAGACCAGAACTGTGAAAGACTTCAAAGGGGCGTGGGATAAACACTGCGGATCCATAAAGTCAAGAGGCCACCAATGAAGAGTGGGTGACTCGCCAGAATGATGGCTATTGACACAATACCCTTACTAAATAAACATACACATGCTTACTGTGACTCCTACATCGCTCTAAGCTTCAACAGCAAGAGGTAATGGAAAAAAGGATTTGCACTCATAAAGAGGGGAGTAGCTGGCTTGTTACGGCGGTTACTACCCCAAACCAAATATGCCTGATACTTCACTTTCAATGCATATACAGCATAGCTCTCTGCTTCAATGACAGGGGAGAAGAATAACTGATACTTCACACATCCAGCAGAGCTCTCTGCTACAACGGCAAAGGAGAAGAAAAAGGGTTCGCACTCAAAACGCGGGGAGTAGCTGGCTTGTTACGGCAGTTACTACCCCAAACCAAATGTGCCTGATACTTCACTTTCCATGCATATCCAGCATGGTTCTCTCCTGCATCGGCATGGGAGAAAGACTGATACATCACGCATTTCCAGCATAGCTCTCTGCTTCAAGGGCAGGGGGAAAAAAAAAAACCAAAAAAAAAAAAAACCTGATGCTTCACGCATATCCTGCATAGCTTCAACGACAGGGGTGAAGAAAAAAAAGGATTCGCAATCACAAAGCGAGGAGTAGCTGGCTTGTTACGGCGGTTACTACCCCAACCAAATGTGCCTGATACTTCACTTTCAATGCATATCCAGCATGGCTCTCTGCTTCTACAGCAGGGGAGAAGAAAGAAAAAAAAAAACCAACAAGAGCTGTACAACATAGTCTAGGTAAAACAAATAAGCATGGGTGTAGCTTGCTTATCGCGGCGGTTACTGCCCCTACTACCCCTAACTAATCAAGCTAGATATTTCACTTGCATGCAGCTCCATCACTGCTCTCTACATTAATGGTGGGGGTGGAAGGGGAATAGAACAAGGAGCTAAGAGTAACAGATAAGAATGAGAGAAAAAATGTGTGAGGCTTGCTGGGCAGACTGGATGGGCCATTCGGTCTTCTTCTGCCATCATTTCTATGTTTCTATGTTTCTATGTTTCTATAACCACCGCTATTACTAGCAATGGTAACATGGAATAGACTTAGCTTTTGGGTACTTGCCAGGTTCTTATGGCCTGGATTGGCCACTGTTGAAAACAGGATGCTGGGCTTGATGGACCCTTGATCTGACCCAGTATGGCATGTTCTTATGTTCTTATGTTCTGCCTCTTCAGAGGTTCGATGGCCCCATAGACCTCCTTCCTGGGACCTCATCTCCCAGAGGACACACCTTTCCTCTGTCTCTCCCAGAGACAAAGGCTATGATGGAGTATATTCAAGAAAACCTTGTGAAGGGATTCATCCACCCCTCTACCTCTCCTGCCAGGGCAGGATTCTTTTTTCTGACCAAGAAGGATGGGTTGCTCAGGCCATGTATTGACTATCATAGCCTGAACGCCATCACTTGTAAGATCAAATACCCTCTGCCACTGATCTCGGAATTATTCGATCGCTTACATGGAGCATCTATATTCACTAAGTTTGATCTACGCAGTGCGTATAACTTGGCATGGATCTACCCTGACGACATTTGGAAGACCACCTTTAACACCTGGGACAGGCATTACGAATACCTGGTGATGCCCTTCAGTCTCTGTAACGCGCCCACAGTTTTTCAACGAATGATGAACAAAATTTTCATAGATTTGCTGTATACCAAGGTTGTGGCATACTTGGATGATATCCTTGTCTTTTCTAAGGATCTGTCCACATGCCGCACTGATGTCCTCACCGTCCTCCAATGCCTTAGTGAGAATCACTTATTTGCAAAATTGGATAAGTGCTTATTTGAGAAGTCCAGTCTGCCTTTCCTCGGATATATTATGCCCCATCGAAGATTATCTATGGACCCTGCCAAATTGAAAGGAATCTGGGATTGGCCACAACCTGTGGGTCTTAAGGCCCTCCAGCGCTTTCTGGGATTTCTAAATTACTATCGCCACTTCATTCCACACTAATCCACTTTGGCTGCCCCTCTGACAGCATTGACTCGTAAGGGCCAAGACACTCGAAATTGGACACCGGAAGCCATCGCATCCTTCCACCGCCTTAAAGAGGCCTTCCAGACGGGGTCTTGTCTACATCACCCAGACCCAAACCGTCCATTTCAAATGGAAGAAGACGCCTCCGCGATTGGGGCTGGGGCGGTCCTGAGTCCGATTCTGCAGTCTCATTCTACTCCCGCAAGTTCTCATCTGTGGAACAGATCTACAGTATTGGAGATTGCGAGTTACTTGCTATAAAATTAGCCCTTGAAGAATGGCGCCTGTGGTTAGAGGGCACACAACACAAGTTCATTGTGTTCACTGACCATAAGAACCCGGAACATTTGAGCCATGCCCAGCTACTCAACGCCCATCAGGCTCGATGTGCCCTATTCTTTTCCAGGTTTAATTTTGAGCTTCTTTCCCGTCCAGCTGGAAAAAACCTCCAGGCAGATGCCCTGTCACACTCCTTTGAGCCTGAAGACACCCCGGAGAGACCCGGCCACGTAATAGACCCAGCTTGTATCTGTCTATCCGCTACTCACTCAATCCCTGCTGGGAAGACTGTCGTGCCCCGATGACTCCGAGAAAGAGTCCTCCACTGGGCGCATGATTCTAAGTTTGCTGGTCACCCAGGGCGAGCACGAACCTTGGGTCCAGCGGTTCTTCTGGTGGCCTACTATGGTCTCTTGATGCTAAAGTATATGTCGAATCCTGTGACACTTGACACCAGCCCTGACTCAAGCCTGCTCTTTGACGCCTCTCTGGCTTACTCCCTGGATGTGGTTTACTCAGGCTTCGGCCTGCTCTTGCTTGAGCACCCCCTGTCTGCCTCTGTTCCATTTGGTGCCCGAGTTTCCAGGACACTACCTTGTCCATAGTAAGACTGTATTATCTCTCACCTGCTGTCTCTGGGCTGAATCAACTCATACCTCGACTACATACAGAGGCCCACATAAGTCCTGCCGGCCTTAGTACCCACAGGCTCAACCAGCGGGGAACAAGGGCTGGTATAGGTGAAGCTCCAGCGTCCTCTGGCAATCAGCCCACTCCTCACCTACGGGTTGCGTCAACCCCACCTCTGCCCAAGGGTCCTCCTCCGATGCAACAATCTTGAGACATTCCCTAAGAAAGCAGGGGTATCTTTGGCATCATGCTTGATCTGTTAATGTTCAAGTGCCTGATCAGGGAAGCTGAGAAATTATTGTACGCATCTTGCCTTTGAACTGCTGGCAACCATCCTTAACAATTACTTAGGATTCTTCATAATCTTACTGCTCCTCAATTTGGACCTCCTGCTACTCAAACATCTGCCATTAATTGTGAGCAATTCATGGTTTCTTTAGTATCCAAAGTTGCTAAAATTTCTGCAGCTTTTTCTGCTGTTCCGATTTAGTTTTCGGACCTTTCAGAGGCTATTGAGATCCAATTGTCTTCTGTTGAGATGGTATCTGAATTTCAGATTGCTAATGTGATATCATCTCTAAACCCAGCCTTTTTGTTCATGTGCCCTCCTTGACATCATTAATTATTCTTACTTTGACTGAGGGCTGTATTCCTTGATTCCATGAGACCCCTCTTAAAGAAATCACAATTAGACTCTGATTATCCTATAAATTATAGGCCTATTTCCTCACTTTCCTTTTTTTTTATAAGGTAATTGAAGTTATTGTATTATAACAAATCACAAACTTCCTTGATAACCATTCAGTTTTAGATCATTTACAATTCGGGTTCAGCTCTTAGTAAAAAGGTTTTACTACTCTCTTTAGTTGAATCTCTTAGAAAAGGCCTCAATACAGGAAAAAAATATGTATTGGTTATGCTGGACATTTCTTCAATGTTCGACACCATTGACCATCAGATTCTCCTTTATCATCAATGTGAGTCTAGAGTCAGATACTGTGCTAGATTAGTTTCAATCCTACTTATCTGACCATAGACAGCAAACAAGAAGGCTCATCTGCATACTGCTCCCAGCATCCCCCGGGAGAGGAGTCCAGAGGTCACCGCAAGCAATCAAGGGATTGAATTCCACAGCCCCAGCTTCCAGAGGCCCCACACCCTTTGCAATAGAAGAGAACCAGAAGGCTCATTTGCATACTGCTCCCAGCATCCCCTGACGGAGGAGTCCAGAGGTCCCCACAAGTGATCCAGGGATTGAATTCCACAGCCCCAGCTTCCAGAGGCCCCACACCCTTTGTAGTAGAAGAGGACTGGAAGCACGTGCCGTTAAGCACGCGAATCTCAAACCCTTCAATTAACTGAATGAAGATCAGTTTAATGGTGGTTAAAGAGGATTGGTAAGTATAGCTTTCGGAAATCTTTGGACTTATAAAAGTTTTGTGAAAGATGAAATAGAGGGAGATATTCTTTAGAGTTTGTGTGTGCCTGAGGTAATAAGCAAACCATAGTTAGTTAATTCCCCCACTCCCCCACTCAACCCTTGATTTTTAGGCAAGAGACACATTCTCCTTAAAAATCAATCAGGGTCTTATCTAAATCATACTATTGTACCAGCCCTTATTGAAAGTTTAATCATCCTCTTGTAGGACACTAGCTGATTAATTAGTAAATTCACCTGTAAATTTAAAGTACTATAATTCCAACTCCCTTAGTATCCTAAACTTAACTAGGAACTCAATAACACTAAGATGAAGGCAGAAGTCCAGCAGCAAGAGGGGGGCTTTCCAGTCTTTTGCATTTATTGTCACATGTATGATTTTTTACCCGCCGGTGAGAAATTGTATGTGTGCACTCGGTGCAAAGAGCTCCTAGCTTTCAGGGAATGAGACCGATCTCTGGAAGCTAGAGTAGCAGACTTGGAGGAGCTGAGGCAGACAGAGAGGTACATTAATGAGACCTTCAAGGACATAGTAGACAAGGCCCAAATCCAGTCCTGCAGCCCCAGTGCTGCCTTGGATCACAAAGGTCTCCCAGTAGGAGAACATCACCCTGGTGTAGCAGGAAGTGATCCTGTAGCAAGGACCTGCTCTCCAGGTTATGTATTCTCCTCTCGCACTGAGGACAAGTCTCCCAGGGCTTCTGCCAGGAGGGAAGAGTTAGGCCGGCCATCATAGCTGGAAATTAAATTATTAGAAATGTAAATAGCAGGGTGGCTGATGGACATGAGGACCGCCTGGTAACCTGCCTGCCTGGTGCGAAGGTGGCAGACCTCCCAGGTCACCTAGATAGGATTATAGACAGTGCTGGGGAGGAGCCAGCTGTAATGGTATATGTGGGCACCAACAACATAGGCAAATGTGGGAGAGAGGTTCTGGAAGCCAAATTTAGGATTTTAGGTAGAAAGCTGAAATCCAAAACCTCCAGGTAGCATTTTCTGAAATGCTTCCTGTTCCATGTGCAGGTCCCCAGAGGCAGGCAGAGCTCCAGAGTTTCAATGCATGGATGAGAAGATGGTGCAGGGAAGAGGGATTCAGTTTTGTAAGGAACTGGGGAAACTTTTCCAAAAGAATGGGCTCCACCTTAACTAGAGCGGAACCAAGCTGCTGGCACTAAATTTCAAAAAGGAGATAGTGCAGCTTTTAAACTAGAACAAGGGGGAAAGCCGACAGTCACTCAGCAGTGCATGGTTCAAAAAAATGTATCCTTGAAGGATACTAATGAAACAGGACAGTTAGGGCATCCCAACAGAGAGGTTCCAATAAAAGCAAATGCAGTCCATGTGCCTATATGTAAAAAATCACTGAAGCTAAGAATTTCCAAATTATCCCTAACAGCTGAAAAGCAGGTTGTTATTACTGTTGTGTTCCACGCCCGCAGATGGCAGCGGGCGCGGCCCCCTACCTCTTCTTCTGACCAGGCCAGCGGCAGCGTCGGGGCCCGACTGTCCTGCGTCGAGCTCGGCACCCCCGCGTGGCGGCACGGGCCTTCGGGCTGGCCGCCAGGATCGGAGCCGTCCCTGCTCTCCTCCGCGGCCTGGATTCAAGATGGCCGCCACCATCCTTAGGCACGAGGCTGTGCCTCTTCACTAGATTTAAAGGGACCTCATCCCTTTAATTGCCTGCAGCTGATTCCTATCCACAGGGCCAGAGGAAGTATAAAAGGAGACTTCCTCTGACCATTCCTTGACTTGGCAACGTCTCCTGTGAGAGTTGTTTGAGTCTGCTTGCTTCGGTGAGTTCCAGTGTCTTGACTCCTTGTTCCAGTTTCGTCTTGGTATTCCTGGTTCCTGACTTTGGATCGGCTAGTGGTGATTTCTGATATTGACTTCGGATTGGCTAGCTGTGATTCCTGGTATTGACTTCGGACTGGCAAGCAGTGATTCTTTGGTGTGTGGCTTCGGACTGGCAAGTGGTGATCCCTCGGTGTGTGGCCTCAAACTGGTAAGCGATGACCCTCTGGCACTTGACTTTGGACCTCTTCCTGACCATCGTCTCCAAGGGCCCACCTAAGTCCCAGCGGCCCGGGTCCCTACGGGCTCTTCCCGGGGGGACCGCGGGCTTCCAGGGGTGAAGCTCCAGACAGCCCTTGCACCGTACGTCTGTTCCTTGAACTCTCAAAGGTCCACCTAAGTCCCAGCAGTCTGGGTCCCTACGGGCTCCTCCTGGGGGGACCGTGGACTTCCAGTGGCGAAGACACACCTCCGTTCCTTGACGTCACGACTCTTCGTCTGCCTTCACAGTCGTATCTGTCTACAGTGCCGAGGTCAGCTGGTCACCTCTTCTGTTCCTACCTTGCCACCCGACGGGAGAACTTATGGATCTTTCTCCAAGGTATACTATCCTTCCTTCGGCCCAAAGGTCCACAAGCCTGAGCATAACAATTACGAACAAAAAATACACTTTGAAATGTCTGTATGACATTGCCAGAAGTCTAATAATTAAGATGGGAGAGTTAGAGTGTATAGCAGTAAATGATGAGATTGACATAATAGGCATTACAGAGACTTGATGGAAGGAGGACTGGCTAGATACATAAAGTTCCTGGATGTAATAAATGACTTCTTCATGGAGCAATTGGTTCAGGAACCAACAAGAGAGGGAACTATTTTAGATTTAATTCTTAGTAGAACGCAGGATTTGGTGAGAGAGGTAACGGTGGTGGGCCCACTTGGCAACAGTGATCATAAAATGATCAAATTTAAACTAATAAATGGAAGGGGGACAATAAGTAAATCTACAGCTCTAACACTAAACTTTCAAAAGGGAAACTTAGATAAAATGAGGAAAATAGAAAAAAACTGAAAGGTGCAGCTGCAAAGGTTAAAAGTGTAACCTATCATTAAGTATAACCTATCATTAAAATTTGGGTAATTGCCAGGTTCATAACAGTAAAAGTAAACATCATGAAAAAACTCAAGAAAAATAAATAGATGAATCCAAATTGCTGATACATCTGCTATTATATATCACGCATCTTCACATCGCGTTTTACACATTAAAGAGTAGCAAATCACCTGGACCAGATGGAATGCATCCTAAGGAACTGAAGGAACTCAAAAATGAAATTTTTAATCTATTAATTAAAATTTGTAACCTGTCATTAAAATCATCCATTGTGCCTGGAGGGTGACCAATGTAACCTCAATATTTAAAAAGGGCTCCAGAGGCGATCCGGGAAACTATAGACCAGTGAGCCTGAATTCAGTGCTGGGAAAAATAGTGGAAACTATTCTAAAGATCAAAATTGTAGAGCATATAGAAATACATGGTTTAATGGAACACAGTCAACATGGACTTACCCAAGGGAGGACTTACCTAAGAAATCTGCTTCATTTTTTTGAAGGGGTTAATAAACATGTGGATAAAGGTGAACTGGTAGATGTAGTGTATTTGGATTTTTCAGAAGGTGTTTGACAAAGTCCCTCATGAGAGGCTTCTAAGAAAAGTAAAAAGTCATGGGATAGGAGGCGATGTCCTTTCGTGGATTACAAACTGGTTAAAAGACAGGAAAGAGAGAGTAGGATTAAATGGTCAATTTTCTCAGTGGAAAAGGGTAAACAGTGGAGTGCCTCAGGGATCTTTACTTGGACTGGTGCTTTTCAATATATATATATAAATGATCTGGAAAGGAATACGACGAGTGAAGTTATCAAATTTGCGGTTGATACAAAATTATTCAGAGTAGTTAAGAACATAAGAACATAAGAAAATGCCATACTGGGTCAGACCAAGGGTCCATCAAGCCCAGCATCCTGTTTCCAACAGTGGCCAATCCAGGCCATAAGAACCTGGCAAGTACCCAAAAACTAAGTCTATTCCATGTAACCATTGCTAATGGCAGTGGCTATTTTCTAAGGAGCGGATTTTCATACTCCGCGAATAGGCCTACTTTTGTTTGCGCTCCAGGCGCAAACAAAAGTACGCTGGATTTTAGTAGATATGCGCGGAGCCGCGCATATCTGCTAAAAACCTGGATCGGCGCGCGCAAGGCTATCGATTTTGTATAGCCGGCGTGCGCCGAGCCGCGCAGCCTATCCCCGTTCCCTCCGAGGCCGCTCCGAAATCGGAGCGGCCTCGGAGGGAACTTCCTTTTGCCCTCCCCTCACCTTTCCCTCCCTTCCCCTACCTAACCCACCCACCCGGCCCTGTCTAAGCCCCCACCTTACCTTTGTTGGGGGATTTACGCCTCCCAGAGGGAGGCGTAAATCCCCGCGCACCAGCGGGCCTCTTGCGCGCCGGGCCGCGACCTGGGGGCAGGTACGGAGGGCACGGCCACGCCCCCGGACCGCCCCGGGCCGTAGTCACGCCCCCGTACCCACCCCCAAAACGCTGCCGACACGCCCCGAAAATGCCGCGACGACCGGGACCGTCCCCGACACACCCCCCTCGGAGAACCCCGGGACTTACGCGAGTCCTGGGGCTCTGCGCGCGCCGGTAGGCCTATGTAAAATAGGCGCACCGGCGCGCAGGGCCCTGCTCGCGTAAATCCGCCCGGATTTACGTGAGCAGGGCTCTTAAAATCCGCCCCTAAGGGAACTTAATAGCAGGTAATGGACTTCTCCAAGAACTTATCCAATCCTTTTTTAAACACAGCTATACTAACTGCACTAACCACATTCTCTGGCAACAAATTTCAGAGTTTAATTGTGCGTTGAGTAAAAAAGAACTTTCTACGATTAGTTTTAAATGTGCCCCATGCTAACTTCATGGAGTGCCCCCTAGTCTTTCTACCATCCGAAAGAGTAAACAACCAATTCACATCTACCCGTTCTAGACCTCTCATGATTTTAAACACCTCTATCATATCCCCCCTCAGTCGTCTCTTCTCCAAGCTGAAAAGTCCTAATCTCTTTAGTCTTTCCTCATAGGGGAGTTGTTCCATTCCCCTTATCATTTTGGTAGCCCTTCTCTGTACCTTCTCCATTGCAAGCGGATATCTGTGAACTGATACGATGTGCAAACGGTTGTCGGTATATAAAAGTTTCTAAATAAATAAATTTTCAGGAAATTTTAACAACATCTTTCCACCTTTTGCTTCTACTTCTGATCTTAAATCTAGGAATTTTCCCCTCCTTTCTTGAGTTTGTTTAGAAAGATCTGGATAGATCCATATTCTACTTCCATGAAACAAAGTCATTCTATTTCTCATATAGGATCTAACACTGTATCTCTATCTATAGCAAATGAAAAGGATACATGCAATACAGATCTAGTTGTAATAACTGTGTCTAAGGTTGATTCAATCACCCCAGTCAAATTAGGTGAGGTTTCTCCAATATGGTTCACTTGTGATACTGAATCTTTTGGTATAACATTGTATATTTTTGAAATAGTAGGAATGGCTTGTTGCGGAATTTTTAAAATTTTCAGTAAATATTCTTTGAACATTTCATATGGGGAAATTAAATCATGTTTTGGAAAATTTATTATTCTAAGATTTAGATATTTAAATGAATTTTCCAAAACTTCCAGCTTTTTATCATAAATGGATCTCCGCTCTAGCGAACTTTTGCTGCCAATCTTCTAAGTTATCAAGTCTCTTCTCCATTCTTTCCAATTTTACGTCAAACTTTGAAATTGATAAATCAACATTCTTAAAGTGTTGATTGGAGTCAAGTGTTATCTTTGTTAGATTCATTACAGCAGCTTCTAGAGCTTTAATTGCCTCCCTTAAATTGTCCATTGTTATTAATATCGGTTTTTCCAAATGTAAAGACAAGCTTTCAGGGATTCCAGATTTCAATCCCCCCATTGTGGCTGGCACTCCTTCTCTATCCCCTTTCATATCAGCTTGTATTTTTAAAAAGTTAGAGGAAATCTGTAGAGGTGGAGGAGGAGTACTTGGGGCACCGGGACTCAAAGATGTCTCGGCCATAGAGGTAGGTAATTGCTCAATACCTACACCTCCAGCGGCCCGTTCCACCCATTCTGTACCTGTTGCTGGGGCAAAAAAGGCAGGTATCCGTGGCTGAAAGGCTATCGGTACAGGGGATGATGTTGACATCTCCCTGACTTTTGACTTCTGCTTAGTATGAGGCATTACAATTTTAGGAAAAGTAAATCAAAAATTCGCCACGGAGTTTACCCTTTCTGATCTCTTTCTCAAAATTCTAATTCTTCATGAGTGGAGGCTTGGTGAAGGAATCAGGAAATGTTTATTATATTACTCATTTTTCAGTAATTTGCTGCTTCCTCCAGTTCTTTTAATATATCTCGAAAGTTCCAACGGGACTAAGCCACGCACCCCTTTGGCGTGCGCAACTTCGGTGACACACCAGCGACGTCGATGCGCCACAGGGCGTCTGGTCTTATGCATCCTCACAGTCTCTCCTCCTTGACATCAGGAACCTGGAAGTCCTGCTGCTGTTCTCCGCGGACCAGGAAGATCAGTTCAGAAGAAATTCAAACAGGTAATTTAGGTATTTAAAGCTCCTCCGGCAGTGCTTCCTTCACCTCCACCTCACTCAAAGCACTGCAGGGCATCTGGTCTTATGCGTCCTCACAATCCCTCCTCCTTGACATCAGGAACCCATAAGTCCTGCTGCTGTTCTCTGCAGACCAGGAAGATCATTTCAGAAGAAATTCAAACAGGTAATTTAGGTATTTAAAGCTCCTCCGGCAGTGCTTCCTTCACCTCCACCTCACTAGCTGATAACTTTTATCCAGATAAGTAACCTAAATTTTCAAACCTCAGGTTTCTCCGGATAGCTAAACAAATTATCTGGATAAACCCCTTTGAATATCAAGCTCTATCTTTTGGAGTTTCTTTAGAAACCTTTTTATTTACTGCTGTTTCCTGTTCATTGACATCTTGCTTGATATTATGTCTGGTACATCTCCTTCTATTACATGTTGACTGCTTTCATGCTTTATTGCAGCTTGCCCCAAGTGATCTTGTAAGGATGAGATAATAATTGAAATAAATAAATAATATAACACAACAGAGATAAAGTATTTTGAATAATACCCATTATTGAAATGGGGGGAAAGGAAGAAAGGGAAGAGATGAATGGATTGATAAGCTTCTACCCTCAAAATAGTTTCCCAAGAGCACGCGCTATCACTTTTATTAACCATACAGCTATGGGTTGGATAATGTGAGAAAAAAAGAGATGTATTCCTGACATTTCTATCAACTTTTTCTTTTCCATTTAAGTATCTAATTCTACTGTATTACATTTGATGAATTCATATCAAAAACTTCATCCTAACTACTTTATGTTAATATGGCTTTGTATCCCACTCAGAGTAACATAAGCAGTTCAAAAGCGATCAAATGTCATTATGTTCACTGGCTGCTTTATGCTCATCTATATGGTAATAAGAGCAACAGAAAGGATGAAGCAAAATTTTCATTAAAGTTTTATTAGTTTTCTGTTGGGAACGAATCATTTCTATTAAAGCTGCTGGTATGTCTTTGAATTCATTTGTGCATTAGTAGCTTATATAAAACCATTATATCCCTGAAATTCCTTTGGCTGTTAAGCAGATTCCAAAATGACTTGACATTCGCATGTGCAAAGTTTTTTGTTTTTTTAGCTTATTTCAGGTGCGCAGCTAAATAGTCTCTTTAAGGACATTTTCCAAAACATTTTATGAGAGCTTCTAACCCCCAATACAAGTAAAAGCATGCATTCATTTCACAGCGCTCATACATTTTACCCACAGGAAAAATGGGGTGTAGATTAGATTGGGGAAGGAAAGTATATGCAGGGATTTAATTTTGAAATGGCAATGGGTAATTTATTAGGTAAACTTTGCATCTCTTCAAAGCTGGTGCAAACTAGTCCAGTCACATTGATCCTCATTTTGATTGGGAAACTACCTTTTGTGTCATGCTTTAAGGTAAGGTTTGGAGTCCTGGTCCTCCCACACCCTGGATCCTGCCCCTTCTGTTCTTAAAGTGATCTTTTCCATATCTTCGCCCCTGGGGGCATTTCTATTGTGCTCTGGAGGACTGAAGCTGTCTTTCCTCTGGTCAGTTTTCTATATTAATGGGTTGTAAACTCCATCACAAGCGTGCATGACAAATATTGTCATATTCACTAAAGCCATTAGCATGCATGCTAAAGCACTTTTTAATACTTTACTGGTAAATTTTAAAACTCCCTACATGTGCTCAAATGGGGAGATATGTGCGTTCTACACGGTGCGGGCAACGCGGATTTTATAACACACATGGGTAGGCGCGTATCTACCGGTATTTTAAATCTAATCCTACAAATTATTGGGAGCCAGTGCAGCATTTTCAATTATGGAGTTACATTATCAGTCTTCTAAACATAGTAGGACCAATATTCAAAACTATTTGGGCATGTAACTTAGCCAGATTTGACTTAGCCAGCTAAGTAACAAGGGATATTCAGCGGCACAACTATGCTGCTGAATATCCCTAGTACTTGCCATGTACTTGTGACTTGGTTGGCCACTGTTGGACACAGGATGCTGGGCTTGATGGGTCCTTGGTCTGACCCAGTATGACATATCTTATGTTCTTATTTGTCTATAAGTCACTACTTAGCCGGATAAGTTATATCCAGTCAAGTTAGATGAGCTCTATGGCTGGTCTAACTTATCCTGTTAACTTAACTGGATAAGCGCAAGTATTGCTTCTTATACGGTTAAGTTAGCTGGATAAGTAATGCAGCCCCAATTCACCCACTACCTGCACACAAATTTCTCTGGCTAAGTGGAAGCCGGATAAGTGACCTTCCACCTATCTAGCAAATGCTAAATATAACTGGATATTCATTGTTCACTGGATAGCAGTATTAATCCTACTTATCTGGCTATTGAGCACTGAACGTGTTTCATTATCAGGCCCAGTATCACGGAGACAATTTTTATAGATTACTGAGCATATAGGATTAAAGCATATTGCATTTGACAAGTGCTTTTCCTCTTTTCAGTGAGTGCTTTTCTTGTATCTTTCTTGACTGCTTTCCTGACCAAATGTAGGTATGCCACTTTTTAAAAATAAGATTGTAAATGTTCTGTGACATGTTGATGTGAAGATTATGATCAGTTTCTGACTGTTTTCTGATTTTGTGGCAAAAAACTATGATTGCACAGGATTTGCCAAACCTGTTCTGATGATGCTACAGACAGTTGTTTTTTTAGGGTACTCACAATGAAAATCCATGAGATTTATATATAAAATTTACCCGGGGTGTTTAGTCCCAAGGGCACATAGTCTCGTTTATAACCTCTGTGGTTGCTCCGGCTAGCTGACTCCTTCCCAGCTTGACTGTCCCTGGGGAAGGGGGGGGGGGATTTCTTTCTATGGGAGGAAACTCTCGTTTATGACCCAAACAGTGAGAAAAAACTTTAGTGTATGTTACGAACTCACTAGGAAAGCCCTGGGAAGGGCATAGAGGCACAATCGCTTGCTCCTGAGAGAGAGTGTGAGCCCTCGGGCCCAAGGTAGCTCAGGGATGAGCCCCAAGACACATCTCAAGTGAGGTAAGCAAGTACAAGCATAGGCAGAGCAAGAACACAGGATGAGGATGAAGTGGGTCAACCCTCTGTTGTACCAACACATACTAAAGATGACAGAGGGCTGGAAACTCTGAGGCAAGGTACCGGAGTAGGGGATTCCTAACCGGTGAGAGTCAAAAGAGTCAGAGTTCATAGGGAAACGAGGACTCCTGGACTGGAAGAGATGAGATGAAACGAGACTCTCGAAGACATGGAGACTTAGACAAGACGATATTCTTGAAGACTTGGATGAGGGGAGACACTCCAAGACTTGAACAAGACAGTACTCTTGAAGACTTGAACGAGGGGAGACACTCAATGAAGATCTTGAAGACTTGAACAAGGGGATACTCTTGAAAATGAAGAAGAGCTGAAGCTTTTGGAGACTTGGGAGAGTGCTGTCCCTCAGGGCACCCTACACAGCCCGACATGGACTGGTCATGGACCACCCTGTCCCACTGCATGCCCTACACTACCTGGAAGGCTGGTTGCAGACCATGCGGAGAGCGGGACGTGCACAGAGAGGAGAAGAGAGTCCGGACAAACTTGAGTGAAGTCCAACTGGAGACAATTCCGGTCACCTGAAGACTGATACCAGGGACGCTGGATGCTTCTGCGAAAGATGACTGGAGGAGAAGTCCAGGGGATGACAAGGCTGCTGGCGGATCCTTCAGGAATGAGAGAAGGAGAGAAAGAAGATACGCAAGAGGGGAAGTCTCAAGCGCAGGTCACCTGGACATCTGGATGCTGGGACATCTGGATACCTGGACATCTGGATCTCGGAATGAGAAGACAACTGGACATCGGGGTCTCTGGACATCTGGAACGGTGGACACAGGAAGAGTAGGCTACTGGACAAGTAGAGATCAGAGGGACGTAGAGAAAAGGATGACCGACATCAGGACAAAGAACATCTGGACACTTGGACATCTGAATCACATGAATCAGAAGACATCTGGACATGTAGGTGACGGGAACATCAGAGACATCTAGAGATGGACGAGGAACCCTGAGGCTTATGGAAGGGAGGCCAAGGGCTGGAACATACCACAAAGACGATCCGACGAGGAATGGAACCCGGAGTATAGGACAAAGACATCAGGAATGAGAAGACATGGAACATAAAGGCTTCCGGACAGGAGCAGCAAGATGGACCACGATGGAAGCAGTGGAACTCCGAAGATGGAAAGTGGAGAAGATGTAACTCCAGGGAATCTGGAGAGGTTGTAACTCCATCTGAAGCAGTGCCTTTTTATAGGGCAGGACCAGGAAGAGCCCTGAAGACTTCATCAGGGAGGAGACAGGAGAGCTTCCTGTCTCTGGCTCTTTAAAAGAGGAAGAAAGCCGTGCGGCCAGCCCATAGAGGGCAGAGCTAGGTGCCTGCAGAAGCATCCTGGATGCAAGGAGAAGGCCAGAGGTGGCTCCTGCCGCTGAAGAGGAGCTGCGATGGGGAGAGTCCAGCCCCGAAGATGAAGAGAGTGGCAGTGGCGGCTCCCTGCCGCTGAGGAAGGAGTCCGGCGGCCATGTTCGGGCCGTGGAGGAGGAGGGAATCCCGGCAAGGGAATTCCCCTGCAGAAGCATTCAGCAATGCGGCTCCAGTCACGCAGAAGAGAGGAGAGCAGCAGTGGCTTCAGGCCGCGAAGAGCAGAGAGGCATGGATAGGCAGAAGTCTGGGCCGTGGGGAGAAGAGCAGCATCAGCCAGCACAGGAAAAAAAAGGTGAGGGTCTGTCTGCAGGATGGGGTCCACAGGCAGGAGAGTAACAGTACCCCACTCAAAAGCCCCTCCCAAAGCCTGTTCAATGACTGAGGGTGGAAGGCACAACACAAATGCTTGCAAGGAATTGAAGCGAAGACAAGCAACAAGTTGACAACTTGACGTAGACACAGGAAACACAAGTAGTATCAACACTGCCCCGAGAAGCGGGGAAGCACAGTCTGTTGCATGGTTGGCGCTGCCCGGGGAAATGGGGAGCATAAGCAGTCTCTGGTAAATGATGTTGGTACTACTCCAAGGAGCGGAGAAGGGCAAGAACCAGTCTCTGAAGATAGCGCATGCAGGGCCCCGAGGAGTGGGTACCTGGGCTGAAAGCCAGAGCGCTTGATGAAGCAGGAGAGTCCAAAGAAAAGTGGCACCAACGAAGGAAGACTTGTCATAGTGGTATGAAGATCCTTTGCTGAAAAGCTGGTACAAGTGAAAAAGTCAAGTTGAAGAAAGCTCAAAGTTACCAGTTCCAATTCTTTTAAGAGGACGAGTGGTAATAGCGACTCCTCTTAAGTCTGTGAAGGGAGGAAAATGTCTTTCAGGAAGACTTTGTGTAGATGCAGGCTCCCATATAGGAAGGGAGTGTGGAAGTCGACAGACATCAGGCGGTACCTTCAGGCGTATTATTGATTCCGCTTATTATTTCCAGTTAGGCATTTGAGTGAATATCTCTCAGAATAGAGACAATTGAGCCCATGTAAGAGTGTTGTACCCATTGGTCGCAGATGGCTGCGACCTTTGCTGCTCACCTCATTTTGCCCTGTTCCTCTGATTCTGGCAAAGATGGCCACCACTGCCTCTGCATGCCAACCTCTCTGGTGTTCCCAGGACAGCATGGGCAATCCCAGTTGCCATCTTGAAGCTGGTGTAACTTAGGTCACGCACGCGCACGTGTGCCTGCCTCCGTCTTATCCACATCATGGCGGGAACCTAAGGGGTGACCCGTCCGCATGACATCACTGCCTACGTGTACTTAAGCCTACCGGACCTTCCTACCAACAAGTTAGAAAAGATTCCATCTTGCTCAATTCCTTTTCTCAGAGATGCTAAGCCTCGCTGTTCCTGTGTTCCAGACTGAGTGACTCAGGTACCCGCTCCTCGGAGGTCTTGCTGCACTCAGGGCTATCCGCTCCTCGGAGAGTCTTCTCTGCGAGTCTTACCTTCACCAGCTTAGTGAGTGCCTCTCGCTACTTCTACGGATGACCCTTCAGTGTTCCTGCACGTGGTCTCCGCTGCTGCTACAACGATATCTCTACTGCAATACCATGGAGTGAGTACTAGACCTGATCTTCAACTCTGCTTCTCTCTTGTGTGCGGATCCTCAGGTTACCCCGCTCTGCGGACCACTACCGGATCCACGCAGTCTTGTGCCTGCTGCCAACATCTATCTCCGGCCTACCCTGCGCTGCAGACCACTACCGGAGTTACCACGCACAAGAACTACCAAGAAGCAAGTTTTTCTCGGGTTACCCCTCTCTGCGGACCACTACCGGAGAATCCATCTCAGGTCTTCCTACTCAAGGACTGAGTTTACAAACCTGTTCCTCGGGTTTCTCTTTGCTGTATAATAAATATATCCCTGACTTCTGTGTCCATCACCGCTGAGATCACGCCTGTTGTGGAGAGTCCCCACAGGGCTCCTCCCTGTGGGTGGAGTCAGCTCTCTCCACGACCCAAGGGCCCACAAACCAAGTTCAAGTATAACAGATTGCTAACTCCATTGTCCTGGTTCAGCTTTCAGTCTTACAGGCCATCCTTGGCCTGGCCTAATGGATTTTGGAGCAACAGAGGAATTTGGAGACATTGGCTACCGCCTTTAATCAGCTGAATGCCAGACTGAGTACTTCTGACCAGAATACATCGCCCCCGGTGGTTACCGGGCATACTACAGTTCTTTTGCCTGCCCCTACTCATTTCTCAGGAGACTCCCTGTTATGTAGGGGCTTTCTAAATTAGTGCTGTATGCACTTCTTGTTACAACCGCTGTACTTCCCTATTGCGGTTACCAAGACGATGTATATCTTGTCCTTGTTGGATGGAAAAGCCCTGGCCTGGGCCTTACTATTATGGGAACACAATGATCAAGTCCTGAATGACTAGCCTGGCTTTCTGACTCTCTTTAAGTCTGTATTTGATGACCCCGCACACCAGTCTATAGCTGGTTCAGCACTCCTACACCTCCAACAAGGGACTAAGCCACTCCTGGACTACGTAATCAAATTTAAAACCCTGTCTTCTGAACTTCTTTGGGATATGAGTTGTTTATGAGCTATCTTCTTAGAAGGCCTCAACTCCTGTATAAAAGATGAACTTGCCGCAAGTGAGTTGCCTGACACTCTAAGTTCTCTTATTGACCTTGCTGGACGGATTGACCACTGTATATGAGAGTGATCTGCTGAGCTAAAACCTCTCAGGAGACACTCTTCCATAGGTAATCGTCCTCGCTCCTTGCCTTCAGCTCCGGTCCAGGCATTACCCAATCCTGAAGAAGAAGACGAACCCATGCAAATAGGCCATAGCCACTTAACCGCCAAAGAGAGGCACTTTCGCAAGAAGATGGGCCTCTGCATGTATTATGGGAGAACCGGCCATGCAGTCCAAACCTGGCCCATCTGTCCGGGAAACATGCAGACCTAGGAACGCTGGAGGACTCTTTATAGGTCTGACTGCACCATCTCCTCCACTGACTCTTCCGGTCGCCATCATCTCTGGGCCTCTCAAATTCGTCACACAAGCACTAGTCGATTCTGGTGCTGGTGGGAATTTTATTCTGAAAAGATTGGTAGAGCACCTACGAATTCCTACTGAACCAGTACCAACACCGCTGCTTCTCTCTTCCATACATGGCAAGCTGTTGCCAGGAGACATCTCGCTCACCACACAACCCATTTGCCTACGCACTGGGTCCCTGAATACCGAGACCATCAAGTTTCTGATCCTCGAGAAAGCTATCCACCCCATAGTGCTTGGCATCCCATGGTTATAAGACCATTCTCCCCAGTTCAACTGGTCTTCAATGGAATTATCACAATGGAGTCCGACCTGCTATGACAGATGCTTGAAAAAAGTAACCCCATTACCATTTATGGTCACCACTACTGCTCTCCCTGGTTTATCGCCGCAGTACACATCATTTCAAGATGTATTGTCCTAACAAGCAGCTGATGTGCTTCCACCACACAGATCATTTGACTGTGCAATTAACTTGAAGCCTGATACAGAACCACCCAGAGGAAGAGTTTATCCACTCTCATTATCTGAGACTGAGGCCATGTCGGCCTATATTCAAGAAAATCTACGGAAAAGATTCATTAGACCATCTAAGTTACCGGCAGGAGCTGGATTCTTTTTTGTCGGCAAGAAGTATGGATCTCTTCGCCCTTGCATTGACTATAGAGGTCTGAACGAAATTACCATCAAGGATCGGTATTCTTTACCATTAATTTCAGAGTTGTTTGATCAGCTCCAAGGTGCAAAGATCTTCACAAAGTTGGATTTAAAGGGCGCTTACAACCTTGTCCGCATTCGTCAAGGGGACAAGTGGAAAATGGCCTTTAATAATCGCGATGGCCATTTCGAGTATTTAGTGATGCCATTTGGCCTGTGCAACACCCCGGTCATATTTCAAAATATGATGAATGACATCCTGCGAGACTTGTTATATCAGTGTGTGGTTGTATACTTGGATAACATCCTCATCTTTTCCAGTGATATCCAGAGCCACCAAGCAGATGTCATCAAAGTCTTGCAGAGGTTACGGGATAATCGTCTATACGCCAAGCTCGAGAAGTGTGCTTTCCACCAGGAGTCTGTTCCCTTCTTATGGGTACATTGTGTCCAACAAAGGCTTCCAAATGGATCCCCAGAAGACAAAAAGCATACAAGACTGGCCTCAGCCTACTGGTATTAAAGCTCTCCGTCTCTTCCTGGGATGCTGTCACTGCTTTCCAAGCCCTTAAGGAGGCATTCCTCAAGAAACCTTGTTTACATCATCCTGACCCTCAACGGCCATTCATCGTCGAGGACAACGCCTCTGATGTCAGCTTAGGGGCTGTGCTCAGCCAGCGTAGTGATACGAATACTCTTCATCCCTGCTCATTTTTCTCCAGACACTTTCCTCCAGCTGAGAGAATTTATGGCATCGGCGACAAAGAGTTGCTCGCTATCAAGCTTGCATTTGAGGAATGGCGTCCCTGGCTAGAAGGTGCACAACACCAGATAACAGTGTTCACCGATCACAAGAACCTGGAATATCTATGTCATGCGCAGAGACTCAACCATCACCAAGCCCGATGGTCATTATTCTTCAACCGATTTGATTTCTTGCTAAAATACAGTCTTGCTGATAAAAATGTCCGGGCGGATGCCCTCTTACACTCCTTTACACCTGAAGATGTTCCTGACGCACCCTGTCACATCATCAATCCAGAGAAGATAGTTCTGGCTGCTACCCATTCTGTTCCAGCTGGTAAAACAGTGGTCTCTCAGACACTACGGAAGAAACTTCTGAACTGGGCTCATGACTCCCAGTTAGCCGGCCAACCTGGACAGGCCCGTATTCTTGCCACCCTACAACATTTCTATTGGTGGCCGTCTATGAAAAAAGACGTCCAAGCGTGCGTTGAGTCCTGCGCTACCTGTGCCAGATGGAAGCCTCCTGCCGGGCGCCCCTGGGGTCTCTGTTATGGTTAATGGTGTTTGGGTGGATCCTTGGACACTGTGGCAGCTGACCACGCCCATGGAGGGCAGTCCTGTGAGGGACCACGGTGTCAGGCTAGACTCTGGACACACAAACACAGATTTGAATCTTTTATTAAACAGTTTGAGTGACCCCCAGAGGTGGCGATAGTGAGTAGTGGTGTAGAGCCCAGCTGGGCACGTCTCACACAGAACGCTGGAACAGCAGATCCTCTGCAAGGCAGTGCTGTAGTGGAAAGAGACTGAGAGTTATGAGCACACAATAAGAATAACATTCAAAGTCCCAATTTGGAAATAGGAGAGGCTCTGAGGCAGAAAGAGCAGGCTCTCAAGGAGCGAGTACCTGATCTCTTAGAGCAGAGAGACTCGGTAGCGTTATACTCACTTAGCAGTAACAGAGATTCCACTAGACGAGAGGTCTGGCACCGGAGCAGAGAGCAGGCCCTCAAGGAGCAAGTACCTGGTTCTAGTGAAGCAGTACTGTGGAAAGAGATGGTATCTGTACTCACTGATGGTAACTGTAAGTTAGTTCTTCCAAGTAGAAGGGTAGAGGTTGCAGGCAACGACACAGGGAACATGAGCCCTCGAGGAGCGAGTACTGGTTTTTTGATAGCACTTGAAAGAAGCAAAGAGGCCCCCGAGGAGTGGGTACCCCGTTAGAGACCCCGTAGGGTAGTACGAGTTCCAGAAAGCGCTGGAGTGGCAGAGTAGCTAAGGAACGGAGAGCGAATCCCATCTGTAAGAATCCTGTTGCTAACTCAATGAGCTAGCAAATACTGTAGGCAGATATACCCAGAAGTCATGACATCAGAACAGGGGGATGCACCTGAGGTTCATGCCAACATAGAGTTAAAGATGAGGGTGGTGTGCACGCAAGCCCTAGAGGTACCTTGAAGGAGAATAGTGGGAGGCAGCACCAAAGCTGCTCCGGGGATGCTGGAGAGAACAGCAAGCAGACGCCGTGGCAGCCATCAATCCAAGGTGAGCGGGAGGAGCCAAAAGTAGAGAGAGGTAGGTGGGGTGAAGCCATCGAAGACCGACAGATGCAACAATACCCCCCTTCAAAGGGTGGCCTCCGGCCCTTTTACCAGGTTTAGGTTTGTGTGGATGCATCTGATGAAACTGAAGGATATTTGCCATCGGCTCCCAAGAATTTTCCTCTGGGCCATAACCTTCCCTAGACAGAAGGTATTCCCAAGTTTTGCCAAGTCTTCTTACATCCAGAATAGCTTCAACCTTATATTCAAGGTCTTCTTCTGTGGTAATAGAAGTTGGTTCTGGAGACTTGGATGAGAACTCACTGAGAATGAGTGGTTTCAAAAGTGAAACGTGGAATGCGTTGTGGATTTTCAATCCAGGTGGTATCTTCAGACTGTATATAATGTTGCCAAGATGTTGGAGAATTGGAAACGGTCCAACGAAGCATGGAGCAAATCAAGTAGAAGGTAACTTTAGTCTCAAATGTTTAGTTGACAGCCAGACTTTGTCACCAGGTTGAAATCCAGGCGCTTTAGATTGATGAGCATCGTATGATATCTTTGCTCGTTCACCCGCTTTGATTAGCATGTCTTTAGTCTGAGTCCATAACTGATGGATATCATCAGCAGTGGATTGAGCTGCTGCGGACGACACAGAGAGTCAGTGGAAGTGGCAGTGAAGGTAGTCGTCCATAAACCACTTTGAATGGTGTTGATCCAGTGGATCACCGAGTGCCTGCGCACAGGGATGCCACACACCATCACCAGCGGGCTCCCTGAACTAACTGTGATGAGAAAGACAGAAAGAAAGAAAAAAAAGGTGAAAGATTCCATCTGGAACTGAGAGGGGAGGGGCGGTGTGTGATCCTTGATTGGGAGACCCGCCCCCTTTGATGTCACTGAGGACTGTGACGGACGTTAAACGGTGCCAGAACACCAGGCGTCGCGCGCTGAAGGGGCAAGACAAAGGGGCACTCCCCTTTGTGCATCCCGTAGTGTTAGCCATTCCCCATGTTCTTTTATATCCCTTGTTAACAATCCCCATATTTAAATGTTTAATGTATTTGACAAAGGTAACGCATAAGTTCCTGCAAATTTTGTTTAATTGTAAACCGATGTGATATGTAAATTCGAATACCGGTATATAAAAGTAAATAAATAAATGACACTGGATGTGAGTTAATGGCGAATTCTGCCCATGGCAACAGTTCAGCCCAGTTATTCTGACAGCAACTCACATAGGCATGAATGAACTGTTTTAGGGTCCTATTCATCCTCTTAGTTTGGCCATTAGATTGAGGATGACAGGCAGGTGTATAATCCAGAGAGAATTCAAATAGCTTGCACAAAGCCTTCCAGAAATTTGCCGTGAATTGAGATCCTCTATCAGAGACAATGTGCTTCGGTAAGCCATGTAGGCAAAAGATGTGCACGATGAAGAGCTTAGCAAACTCCAAGGCTGAGGGTAAGCCAGGCAGTGCCATGAAATGGGCCATCTTACTGAAACGGTCAACCATCACCTAGATAGTATTCATTCCTCCAGAAAGAGGCAGATCAACTACAAAGTGTGTAGCAATGTGAGTCCATGGCTCTTCTGGAACTGGCAGCGGTTGCAGCAATCCCCAAGGCTGACCAGAAGTAGGCTTATGTTTAGCACAGTTGGAGCATGACACTACACAGGAGTATGTGTCTTCCTTGATAGTAGGCCACCAATAGTACTTCTGTAATTTTAGCAGGGTACAGCGTTGACCAGGATGGCCAACCAGCTTGGAATCATGAGCCCAATGTAATAGTTTCTTTCTGAGGTTCTTCGGTACAATCATTTTACCGGCAGGCACAGAATGGGTAGCCGCCAAGATGACTTTCTTCGGGTCGATGATATGCTGAGGTTCTTCAGGAACATCCTCCGAGAGGAAAGAGCAAGACAGGGCATCAGCTCTGATATTCTTGTCTCTGGGGCGGTATTTGAGCATGAAGTCAAAGCGATTAAAAAACAAGGACCATCTGGCTTGTCTGTGGTTAAGACGTTGCACATGACAGAGATACTCTAGATTCTTGTGGTCCGAGAATACGGTAATTTGATGTTGGGAGTCTTCGAGCCAAGGCCGCCATTCCTCAAATGCCACCTTAATAGCCAGGAGCTCTTTATCTCCGATCCCATAGTTCTTCTCTGCAGGAGAAAAGCACCACGAGAAAAAGGAGCAGGGATGTAAGGTTTTAGAATCTCCAGTTTGGCTCAACACGGCCCTTACTCCAACATCTGAAGTGTCAACCTCCACGATGAAGGATCTGTTGGGGTCCAGGTGATGCAGACATGGCTCAGTGGAAAAGGCAGTCTTTAATTTCTCTAACATGGAAATGGCCTCCACAGACCACTTTGAAGCATTAGCCCATTTCTATGTCATAGCAGTTAAGGGCACTGTTAAAGAAGAATAGTTCTTTATGAAGCTTCTATAGTAGTTTGTAAACCCCAAAAATCATCTCAGGACCTTCAGTCTGGTAGGCTGAGACCAATTCTTGATACTCTCAAATTTTTGGGGATCCATCTGGAAGCCTTGTTTCGATACAATACAGCAAAGAAAAGGCACAGATTCTTTGTGAAACTTGCATTTTGACAATTTGGCATAGAGGCGGAGTTCTCAAAGTCTCAGTAATACTTGTTTGACATCTGCTAGATGAGTAGACATATCTTGTGAAAAGATCAAGATGTCATGTAGGTAGACAACAACACATTTGTACAGAAGGTCCTGCAGAATGTCGTTCATCATGTTCTGAAACACGGCAGGGGCATTGCATAGGCCGAAGGGCATCACCAAACAAGAAGAAACTCTTGAAGATTTGAACAAGGGGATACTCTTGAAGGCAAAGAAGAGATGAAGCTCTTGGAGACTTGGGAGAGTGCTGTCCCTCAGGGTGCCCTACACAATCTGACGTGGACTGGTCATGGCCCACCCTGTCCCACTGCATGCCCTACACTACCTGGAAGGCTGGTTGCAGACCATGCGGAGAGCGGGACGTGCACAGAGAGGAGAAGAGAGTCGTAGAGAAGAGGACGATACATGGACATCTGAATCACATGAATCAGTGGACATCTAGACATCCGGGCGATGGGAATGACAGAGAAATCAAGAGACAGACGAGGAACCCCAAGGCTTATGGAAGGGAGGCCAAGGGCTGGAACATACCACAAAGATGATCCGACGAGGAATGGAACCTGGAGCATCAGATGAAGACATCAGGAATGAGAAGACATGGAACATGAAGTCTTACGGACAGGAGCAGCAAGATGGACCATGATGGAAGCAGTGGAACTCCAAAGATGGAAAGTGGAGAAGATGTAACTCCAGGGAATCTGGAGAGGTTGTAACTCCATCTGAAGGCACTGAGGAACTGAAGCAGTGAATTTTTATAGGGCAGGACCAGGAAGAACCCTGAAGACATCATCAGGGAAGAGACAGGAGAGCTTCCTGTCTCTGTCCCTTTAAAAGAAGAAGAAAGCCACGTGGCCAGCCCTAAAGGGAGCCCTGAAGGTAAGTGAGTGGAGCTAGGGGCCTGCAGCTGCATCCTGGAAGCAAGGAGAAGGCCAGGTCCGGCCCCGAAGATGAAGAGAGCAGCGGTGGCAGCTCCCTGCCACTGAGGAAGGAGTCCTGCGGCCATGTTCGGGCCACAGAAGAGGGAATCCCGGCGAGGGAATTCCCCCACGGAAGCAGTCAGTGACGCGGTTCCAGCTGCACAGAAGAGAGGAGAGCAGCGGCGGCTTCAGGCCGCGAAGAGCAGAGAGGCGCAGCTCAGTGGCAGTCTGGGCCACGGGCAGAAGAGCAGCGGTGGCCAGCACAAGAAAAAAAAGGTGAGGACCTGTCCGCGGGATGCGGTCCACGGGCAGGAGCGTAACAGTGTATTAGTGTGTCCCTTGTATCTTTTTGTAGCTGTGTCATCCCTGGGAGGGAGATAATGCAAATGAACAGGCAGGACCAGGAACTGGGTGTTAAATAATAATTTACTGATTAGTGTAAGGCAAAATAAAGTCCATAATTCAGAAGTGTGAGATTTCATCTGACTGTTGGTACAGGAATGTCTTTTGAGTAGGTAGGTATTCTTTGTAGCAGACATCCGGGTAGAGCCCAGGGTGATTTCAAATGTGCATATTCTTCCAGTGGCTGTAAGGGATTTCTATGGAAGGGGTCCCACTTGCAATGCAAAAATCCTACCTTTAGACATCTTCCCCTTAGATACCCAACCTGTCTTGGTTCCTTGATGTGCAGAGATCCGGATGGGGTCCTCCTCCTCTTACTCTTTCTTCCTTTGACTCAGATGTTTCTTTTCCTTAGCTATTACCTCTAGGATTCATCTTTTGGAAAAATCAGGGGATCAGGCTAATCCTCAGCCCTGCCATCCTAATGTGGAAGGGGGAAACAAAATTTCCCCATTTAACTCAAAGTCCAAATCATACTTTCAAAAGTTAAAATGGATATCTTCTCTGCCCTCATTGTCTCTCTCAGCAGGATCCATCAATGGTGCTTGCCTACCTAGTGAATAGAGTAGGCTCACAGGTCTTTGGTCTCCTGAAGAGAGCCCCTTCACTCCAAATGGGTATCAGGCTTAAAATCTATCTCTTTATAAAATAGGAGAAGGACCTCAGGTAGGGAGTGCACTAGGAGGTGTCACTTCTGAAAGGAACTCCTTTGAGTGAGACTGGGAGGCCTCATCAGAGTGTGGAAAAAATACATCTTGCTCTCTGACATTTAGAGATGTGCATCGGGTGCCTGATTGTTTCTGCTTTTGGGTTCGTGTGGCCGCGGGAAAATCTCGTATTCCCGCGGATCAGCATTTTTTTTTCGTGAAAAATCGTTTTTTGGCTTAGTGCGCACCAACAAAAATGCACTAACAAAAAGTAACAAAAACTGTTTTTTGTTGGTGCGCGCTAAAGGGAATTAGCGCGCACTAAGCCAAAAAATGATTTTTTACAAAAATTTGGGGAAAGTGCAATCGTTTTATCGGTTTCCCGATCCATGACGATTTAGGAAATATCGTACGAATTTCCTAATCGTCAAAAAATGATTGCACATCCCTACTGACTTCTCTTTAACTGAATCCCACAGTATCTTAAAATGTCTGGGCTAAATAGCACTGAATCACTCCATCAGAATCTCCAGGTGGGAGGGACTGAAAGGTAAAATGACTTCCTTTCTAAATGTATTATAAGGACAGGGTTAATCGCATCTAGGGGCCAGACTGGGAGGGTCTGCCACATATATATATAATGGATCTCAAATGTATGTAAATTTATATTTTGCAAATTCATTGTGAATATTTTGAAAACTTGCCAGGCTTGCAGTTACCAGGGCAAGTTTAAGAAGCTCTACGATGGAGTTCATGAGAAGCTGTCAATAGTATGAAAGAAACCACATAATTTACAACCTGCTACACAATGAATCAACCTTGAGCTTCCCCACCTAACTCAGGAAAGCTACAGGGTACCTGCCTTCAGTCTTAGTTTTCTCTGCTTCCTGCTCCAGCTCTTCACTTTGCAGCCAGCCTGAAGGGAATTGGAAGGGAGGGGGGGAGAGGAGGTGAGGCTGAGGCTGCAATAGACAAAGCAAAGGAGAGAAGTAATCGAGCCCCTCCCCTCCCCTCCCCTATTGTTTCCTTCCTCCTACTGTCCTGAAATGAAAAGGAAGGATGGGATAAAGTTGGACATAGAATATTGTATCCTTCAAAGATTGATTTTAATATCATTCCTGGATGGCATGATGTCCCATTAGAATAATTTCATCTTTATACAAATGTTCTTGTATTTACATATAGGCCAATCATACACCAGCTACAAAGACTTGGATGTATTTTGGAAGTCTGCAATTGCTGCTCTCCCACAGCTGCAAAGATGGCATTAATTTCAATTCATAGAAGCTTGAATAGAAACATAGAAACATAGAAATGACCGCAGAAGACCAAACGGATCATCCAGTCTGCCCAGCAAGCTTTTGCACTTTTTTTTTTCTCTCACATACTTATGTTTCTCTTGGCTCTTAGTAACCTTTTTTATTCTATTTCCCTTCCATCCCCACCATTAATGTAGAGAGCAGTGTTGGAACTGCATCTAAGTGAAATAGCTTAATTAGTTAGGGGTATTAACCACCGCAATAAGCAAGCTACACCCATTGTTATCTATTTATCCAGACTATGTAATTCAGTTCTTGTTGATTGTTGCCTGAATATAGATCCACCTTTCTTCATTCACCCCTGCTGTTAAAGCAGAGAGCAATGAGTGGCACTACTGCTCACAAGCCCCAACTTGTGCTAATTCAATCCCTTTTTGTATCTCTTTTCATATGTTCAATATACGTGCAAGTATTTTTCTGTGTAATTACCAGCATGACAAACTGTTGATGCTGAGGGCATTTTCAGCATAGATAAGTTTATATATTTGGAAAGACGAGAAATATAAATAGGATAGTTGCACTGTATTTCAATTCAGAACAGAAGTGACATTCACAGCCAAGTTTTTAACATATACTTCATTTGTTAAATGATTTTTGGACTTGGTATATTTTGTATTTGTATATATTTATATATTGTTTTAAAACAATGTGAAAAGTTTTCAATAAAAAATTGAATTTTTTGAATAGTCAGAGATGTGAATCTATGTGCAAAATTATGTAACCTTGCCATTTAATTGCCACCAAATTTTGAAAAATCTACCACAGAAAACTGGAGGCTCTGGTTATTGTTGCGCTGGGAGGTGGACCCTTGGCCTGGTGCAGGATTGGTAGGCTCCCTGGTCGGACCCAGAGAGCACCTGCCACCAGGAGGCGGGACACAGGAGGAGACAGAAGCTAGTTGGAGCTTCACCATAGCAACCCGGGGTTTGCTCAGGTTGAGCCCTTGATTACCTGGGCCGCCTGGTCTTAAGTGGGCCTCGCAGGATCTCCAAGAGATAAAGTTTGAGGGTGTGCCCACCACAAACAAGGGTTCACGGTCCATGTTCAGGTCAGGGAGTCCAGGAGCCAGAGTAGGCCAGAACAGAGTCTCTGAATGAAGAGCGAGGATCAAGGCCAGAGTCAAGGATAGTGTGGTCAGCCAAAGCAGGGGTCAATACCAGTGGTCAGTCCGAGGATGGTCAGTCAGGCAAAGGTCATGTTCCAGGCGGCGGTCAGATGTGGTCAGTGATCAGGCAGAGGTTGGTTCCAGGCAGCATGCAGATGTGGTCAGTGGACAGGCAGAGGTCAGTTCCAGGCAGCGTTCAGATGTGGTCAATGGACAAAGCAGAGGTCAGTTCCGGGCAGCATTCATTCGTGGTCAAGAAAACAGGCAATGGTCAAATCCAGGTGGCGATCAAATGTAGTCAAAGTAACAGGCAGAGGTCAGTACCGAGAAGACAGTCTGAATGGTATTACCTGGGTAGACGTAGGAACAGGAGGACGCTGGAACAGGAGGACGCTGGAACAGAAGACTGGAACACGGCACTGGAACAGAAGACTGGAACAAGATACTGGATCAGGAAGGCAAACTAGCTATCACAACGTGACCGACCCGATTGCCAAGGCAAGGAAGTGGGGTCAGACCACGTCCTTTTAAGCAGCGATCAATCAGGACGCTCCGCGGAGCTGGGTTCCGCTCCTGGCCCTTTAAGAGGCTGGGCGGTCCGCGCGTGTGTGCCTAGGGGCGGGGCCGATGCCATGGAGGACACCGAGCCCCGCCGTGAGGCCTGGTCCAGAGTGGGAGCACAGGGGGACCGGAGACGCCGCGAGCTGGGAACAGCTGTGGAGGGGACGTGTCCGGAGCTGGTAGAAGGCGTAGCAAGGTGAGCAGACCCGGTTGCGGAGCGTACGCGGCCGGGAAGCTCAACAGTTATATTGTATAAATACTCTCCATGAAGAGTTTATAACAAATACAGTAAGCTCCATAGTGATGGATCTTCATACTTGATTCAATTGTTCTAAGAAGATTTGATGAAAATTTGGAGCTATTGAATTTCTTATACGTCTGATGGGGTTATATTTTTAGATACTGGTTATGTCTCCTAGATAAATAAGTTCTATTGTATATTATGTAAGAGGATCATTTTGTGACTTAAATCTTGAGTTAGCATTTTGTTCTATATTCTGTACACTGAAATAGCTGTGCATCAATCTTTCCCTTTTGATTTGTTTTGGGATTGCTGAATTTGACAATAAGTCTCATATGGAGATAATTATAGCAGAACAAACTTGGTTTTTTTTTTCCAAGAGCACAAAGGTAGCAGATTTTCTGTTTTCCTGTTTGTAGTCTGATGAGAGCATACGGAAAATTATTGCATCGTTTGCACCTCGCTGAACATGGTGCAGCTTCAAAGTCTGCAACTGCAGTATTCTGAGATTTTGTTTCTAACTCCAGGAGAGCTAATTTTTGAAATCATGAACATTCGAGTGATATGGTACAGACTGGAAACTTTCAGCTGCCTTTGTTCTTTTCTTTTGTTAGTTTTGTCATTATTGTTATAAAGTAAATTCCTCATGGAGAATGTTTGCTTAGTATTGCTGCTGCTTCAATTTTGTGTATTTGAGGAATATGGGACAATCATGAACTTAAAATTGGTTTGCATTTATAGGACTTTTGATTGCAGTCTGAGGAGGTAAATACAAATAACTGCTAATACTTAAATCTGTGAACATAATGAAATAAATGTTCAAAGTCTTATGGGCCTATGCATTAAGAGGCTGACAAAGAGCACCATTTATCCAGATAAGTTCGGACTTAACTAGATAACTATTTATCTGGCTAATTAGTTAGCTGGCTAACAGGTCGATATAGTAAAGTGTGCTCCGTCGGAGCGCACTGTCAGCCTGCTCTGGACGCGTGTTTTCCCTTACCCCTTATTCAGTAAGGGGAGGAAAACACGCGGCCCACCCGCGGCACCTAATAGCGCCCTCAACATGCAAATGCATGTTGATGGCCCTATTAGGTATGCGCACGGGATCCAGTAAGTAAAATGTGCAGCCAAGCCGCACATTTTACTCTAAGAAATTTGCGCCGACCCAAAGGTCGGCGCTAATTTCTTCCGGCGCCAGGAAAGTGCACAGAAAAGCAGTAAAAACTGCTTTTCTGTGCACCCTCCGACTTAATATCATACCGATATTAAGTCGGAGGTCCCCAAAAGTAAAAAAAAGTAAAAAAAAAAAAATAAAAAAAATTTGAATTCGGCCCGCGGCTGTCGGGCCGAAAACCGGACGCTCAATTTTGCCGGCGTTCGGTTTCCGAGCCCGTGGCTGTCAGCGGGCTCGAAAACCGACGCCGGCAAAATTGAGCGTCGGCTGTCAAACCCGCTGACAGCCTCCGCTCCAGGCCAAAAGGAGGCGCTAGGGACGCGCTAGTGTCCCTAGCGCCTCCTTTCCCTCGTTTGCACCACGTCGCCTAATTTGCATGCTGGAGCATTCTGGATAGCTCGCACCGGCGAAGGGCCGGTGCGTGCACCGGGAGAGCGGGCGTTCGTCCGCTCTCCCGCGGTTTTACAGTATCGGGCTGTAAGTGTGCAGTGGAACGGGGCATGCCAGGGCAAAGCTACTTATCTAGCTAACTTAGGGCCTGAATTTCTAAGGCTTTTCTCCTATTCTGTGTCCATGGGGAAAATACTTAGTAAATCAGGCCCTTAGTTGCCAAAGTGCTGATATTCAATCTTATCTGGATAAGTTAGACCTGCTATTCAGCAGGTCTAAAGTTAGCCAGATAAAATTACCTAGCTAGCTATTAGATAGGCAGAAATATTCAGCGGTGAAGCCACGCCAATGAATAGCCTGGCTAAGTTAGCCAGATATCTTTATCTAGCTAACTTGCTCAGTTGGATAGTGGCTGGAGTGGATATTGACCTATAGGTTTTCTTCAGATAACATTCCCTATTGAGAAAGGGCCATTTTTCCTAAATATATTTCTAGGGCTTGATAGGTCATGGAGATGGTGGATGGATCTTTGAAAAGACATCAGGATTGAATATTCCCACCTCTATTCCTCTCTGACTGCACAGGGAGAACTTTTCATCTCAACTCCATGAACTTTTGTTTCTATCTAACCAGTATGCTGGCACACACCAATTTCAAAATACCAGATAGGTTAAAACTTTTTTCTGGATCTTTTGTGGAAAAGTTGTATCTTTCCCTCTAATTTATTCCACATAAAAATAGACCAATCTATTGCAATACAAAGTAACTACTTTTATTTTCTCTAATGTAATGTGGGGAAGATGACATTTCAAGCAAATTTTCAGTAGATGTTCCCGAAGTTAGTACAGAATATACAGCAAAGATATATATATAAGTTCTAAAATACAGAGTCATCATAAGTCAGCAATATATGTCTTAGATCATGATCAGTTTAACAGGTCAGCATGACCTAAGTCCTAATTAAAATTAAAGTTAGCTATACAGCAATTAAAAGAAAAGTGTCATGAGTCATTATATCTGTTTTCTACCAAATGCAATTAATGCTTCAACTTTGGTATAGTGGTACTCTACATATCTATTGATTGTTTAGACTTCAGTATTTTTCCTCATTATATTTTATCTAGTGCAGGGAACAAGTTTTGCAACAGTTATTACATATCTTTATTAAAAATCTAAGAATGTTTAGGGTCTGATTAAGAAATCTTGACTTTGGCTCCACAATATTTTAAGGCATGCCAAAGCTAAGTATTACTTTAAAGAATACTATTTTGCTAACATAAGCTAAGTTGGACAGAGAAGTAAAATAATTATTTTTAATTTCCACACTTCCAGCCAACAACTATATGCACATTTGAATTTGAGACAAGTGGTCAATTCTGAATAATCAGAATTCATGGGATACAACAGTGTAATGGTATGTGCTTCGAATTCACAAGGGGGTGCTACAGCTGGCTTTAATTCTGTGTGGGAGAATGGCTGTCATGGCAGTGATGTGGCCAGTAGGGGAAGTCAGTGTGTTAGAGTACAGGCTACTTCTCCTTTTCTAGTTCTGGGTACACTTCTCAATAGGGACTTTCATTCCAGGATCATCTAAAGTTTTAGTAACTTGAGGCAAACTATTACACCTACAAGGATCAAAAGAAGAGACCCACATTCATATAGTCATTAGCACTTTAATAACATAGTTTTCCAGACATTGAACAACCAACTAAAGCACAACCAAAACACAGCTCTATTCAGCTTTTAATTAAGTTTAAAACTGCTAATACTAAACAACCATCAATTGGATTATTAGTATAGCTTGAGCTTCCATTGTCTTCAGTGTAATGCTAAGCATTTCCTAGGGTAACAGATAGAGTGAACAGCATATCAAGGCTCCCTAAATTGGCTTAATTACAGTATGCAATAGAGATGTGAATCGTGTCCTCGATCGTCTTAACGATCGATTTCGGCTGGGAGGGGGAGGGAATCGTATTGTTGCCGTTTGGGGGGGTAAAATATCGTGAAAAATCGTAAAAAATCGAAAAAACGTAAAATCGCAAAACCGGCACATTAAAACCCCCTAAAACCCACCCCCGACCCTTTAAATTAAATCCCCCACCCTCCCGAACCCCCCCCCAAATGACTTAAATAACCTGCGGGTCCAGCGGCGGTCCGGAACGGCAGCGGTCCGGAACGGGCTCCTGCTACTGAATCTTGTTGTCTTCGGCCGGCGCCATTTTCCAAAATGGCGCCGAAAAATGGCGGCGGCCATAGACGAACACGATTGGATGGCAGGAGGTCCTTCCGGACCCCCGCTGGACTTTTGGCAAGTCTTGTGGGGGTCAGGAGGCCCCCCCCAAGCTGGCCAAAAGTTCCTGGAGGTCCAGCGGGGGTCAGGGAGCGATTTCCCGCCGCGAATCGTTTTCGTACGGAAAATGGCGCCGGCAGGAGATCGACTGCAGGAGGTCGACCTCCTGCAGTCGATCTCCTGCCGGCGCCATTTTCCGTACGAAAACGATTCGCGGCGGGAAATCGCTCCCTGACCCCCGCTGGACCTCCAGGAACTTTTGGCCAGCTTGGGGGGGGCCTCCTGACCCCCACAAGACTTGCCAAAAGTCCAGCGGGGGTCCGGAAGGACCTCCTGCCGTCCAATCGTGTTCGTCTATGGCCGCCGCCATTTTTCGGCGCCATTTTGGAAAATGGCGCCGGCCGAAGACAACAAGATTCAGTAGCAGGAGCCCGTTCCGGACCGCTGCCGTTCCGGACCGCCGCTGGACCCGCAGGTTATTTAAGTCATTTGGGGGGGGGGTTCGGGAGGGTGGGGGATTTAATTTAAAGGGTCGGGGGTGGGTTTTAGGGGGTTTTAGTGTGCCGGCTCACGATTCTAATGATTTATAACGATAAATCGTTAGAATCTCTATTGTATTGTGTTCCATAATGGTTTAAGACGATATTAAAATTATCGGATGATAATTTTAATCGTCCTAAAACGATTCACATCCCTAGTATGCAATAATCTCTAAAGTTAACAAATATAGTCATGTAAAGACTCACTAGCCTAGGTTCCATTGGCTTATTTACAGAATTCCACATTCACAGAAATAACCCGACTGTTCTTCAGTTACCCTTACCTGCAATGTTTATCAGGTAAAATATGAGATCTCTAATCAGATGAAATCAATTCAACGACTTCATACAACTAAGGATCCTTTAAACTATGTATGAGTCCTTACTCTGGTATCAAGGCTTTGTTCTTAAATACTCAGGGAAAAGGAATAGCAGTGCCAGTAATTAAAAGCAATGATATATTATCATTAAACCTCTGAAAAGTAGGAATATAGTCTTTACTAAAGATGTAAGAGTACAGTCCTTATCCATTCCATAGTATTAGTCAGCTCAGCTCATTTCTACTGTTTCTTTCTTCAAGTCTGTCCTGTCAGAAGACCTATGCACAAGTCACTTTCTTTCTTAAAGTCAATTTCTCAAAGGCCTAACCTTTTCAGGAAAAGAGTCCTCCCCCCTTAATAAGTCTAATGTTTGACTTAACGTCAGTGGTGAGTTGTGTTTAAGTCAGTTTCTGAGGTCCTCCTCATCCAGGATCTCCTCCATATCTGTGGATTCGTGAACTGCTTGATCTTGCTCTGTCCTCATCAAAATCTCTGCCTCTGCCTCTTCTCCCTCTATTTATGGCACCTGACAGCCCATTAGTGATGCAGTGCTGTCTCCACTAGTCTCAACTCCTCCTCCACTCAGATTCTGCCAGAATTTAGTTGCTAGGAAAGCTGGGAAATATAGTCCCAAAAAAAGAGCCACCTTGGTTTCTAGCCCAATTTTGTTCTCCAGACATCCTACCTTATAGTTTTTATCCTAACCTTTGCACAGGGACTAGTGAGGCTCCTGCTAAGTCATCACAAACAGTAAGAATCAAAATTTCACATCTCATATTATTCTTCAGAAACATAAAATTTACATTACCCATGAACATTCCTCCCTTTGTCTCCAATCCACCCTGGTGATGTGAACATAGACCCTTGGACCGAGGTGGACTTGGCACAACCTTCAGGAAGGAGCCCTGCGGATCCCCACCATCAGCTGGCGGAGCTGACTGTGGCAGAGGCCCAATTGGAGCTTCACATATACCAGCCCATATTCCCCTTAGGTTTAGCCCTCAGATGCCAGGGCCAGCATGTCTTAGGCATGGGCCACTGATGATGAGGCAAAGATTAATCAAGAAGGTAGAGTTGCAGGCCAGGGTATCGAGCATGTAAGCTGTATCAAGCATGTAAGCTGTTATATTGGTTATGCTGTTAAATGTTAAACTATGATTATGATTACTCTGTTAAAACTGTTATATTGGTTACACTGTAAAGCTCTGATGCTGATTCCTTGTTGCCTGTAAACTGATATGATGTCCCTTAATGAATGTCTGTATAGAAAAACCTTAAATAAATAAATGTAGAATACAAGCAGAGTCAGAGTCAGGCAACAGTCAGGGCAGGCAACAGTCAATCAAGGTGTAGGTTCAGATACTGGTCAGTGTCAGGTGGAGTCCAATCAGACCCGGGGTCCAAGCACGGGTCAGGGCAGGCAGAGAGCAATCAGAGTCAGAGTCAGAGTCCAAGCAATGGTCAGGGCAGATGGAGGTTAATCAGGTTCAGAGTCTAAGCTGGGGTCAGCCAGAGATCTGTCTGAGGGCAGGAAGGCATGGAGAGTCATGCAGGGAGGTAAGGGCAGCATAGGCAGGCAAATACACTGTACACTAGAGACAAAGAACAGAGGACTGACTACAGAGAAGACAAGGAGCTGAAGACTGACCACGAAGAGCACAAGGACAAGAACTCAGGAACATGGACATGACTGCCAATAGAAGAACCAGGAACACAAGATGAAGAAGGTAGGAACTCAGGAACTAGCATCAGGGACATGGGAACCATAATCAGGAACGCAGGAACATGCTGAGGCAAACCACGTCTACCACAGTAGTCGACCTATTTCTAAGGCACTGGAGAGGCATCCTCAGAGGCCTTTTATAAGGCTAAAGAAATGATGTCCCACAAGCCATCAAACACAACTATATCCCCCTTTTAAAACCCTCCCTGGGGGTCTCTGTTTCTTGAGATAGAGGGTGTAAAACTGCCTTAACAGATTGGTGTCCAGAATATTGGAGGTAGATTCCCATGTATTTCCTTCAGGGCCATATCTTTTCCAGGAAATGAGGTTCTCCCACCTCTTGCCCCTTCAATGAGAATCCATTATTTCTTCCACTTTGTAGACCTGTTATCCTCGCTGTTGAGTTCCGGTGGTGTGAGTGGTGCCCTAGAGGGCCAGGAGAGTACTAAGGGATTCAATAAGGATGCATGAAAAAAGTTGTATATGCCCAGCATGCATGGTAATCTCAGCTGATAGGTTATGGGCTCAACTTGATGGAGAATAGCAAATGGTCCAATATACTGTGGGGCAAGGCACATATATGGCACTCTGTGATGTATAATGTGCGAGCGTAACCAGACTTTCTCCCCTGCTTTAAACTGTGTTGAGGGCCTCCAGTGCACATTGGTGGTCCTTTTGGCCCTCTCGACTGCTTCTCAATCATTTCAGTGGTATGGGTCCAAAGATTTTGGAGTTCCTGGACAGACAGCTGCACTGCTGGTGATGGTACTGCCATGGGGCATGGCAGAGGAGGCAAGTTTGCTTCCCATAGACTGCAGATATGTGAGTTGTGAGAACATTCTGCCCAAGGCAGCAGGGAGGCTCAGTTGTCCTGGTGTTCATTAACATAAGCCCGAAGAAAGGTCTTAAGTGTGTGATTCATACACTCAGACTGACCATTCCCCTGGGGGTGGTAAGCTGTTGTGAAGTCCAGGGTGATGATGAACTTTTTGTACAGAGATTGCCAGTATCTCCCTGGGCCGACACAATATGTCTGGGTAGTCCATGCAAACGGAAGATGTGGCGTGTGAATAGGCATGCTAGTTCTGGTGCAGGATGGAAGCCAGGGAGTGGGATGCAATGAGCCATTTTAGAGAAGCGATCAATCACTACCCAAATTACCAAGTAGCCATCTGAGAAGGGGAGGTCCACTATGAAGTCAGTGAACAAATGGGTCCAGGGTTCCCTGGAGGCTAGTAATGGTTGTAACAATCCCCAGGGTCATCCCAACAGAGTTTTCTGCTATGCACAGGTGGGACAAGAGTCCACATAGGCCCGAACATCCTGCTTCATCTGAGGCCACCAATAGTATATAACCCTTTCCTTCCTTACCCTCTCTCTTTCCTTCCCGTTCCAATTTGCTCCCCACCCCTCCTATACCCCCAGTTTTTCGCCTTGAAGTATTAAGTTATGCAATCACATTTATTTTACTCTATATTTCTATCTAATATTCCGTTAATTAAGTTGTTCTTGATATTGTATTTTACTGTTTTAATTTATTGTGGAATTCAGATATTATTATACTGTTATATGTACACGCAACTGCGTATTTTTGTTCTATGTACACCGACGTGATATCTTTGATGAGCGGCGGTATATAAAAACCAATAAATAAATAAATAAATAAATATTGTTGAAGAAGGGTGAGTGTCCGGGCTTGTTCATAGTGACTTGCAACACGGGAGTCATGGGACCATCTAAATACCTTTTCTCTGAGTTTGTAGGGAATGATTGTCTTCCTTGGAGGGATGGCCATGATGGTGGCGAGGATAATCCTTACAGAATCAATGATGTGCCTGGGAGATTTTGGTACGTCCTTTAGGTGTGTGCATTCGTTTTCGACGTACTGGCAATCTGCAATGTATATGTCCCTATTCATTGTATTCGTGGGGTCAAGAAACATATGGTGAACCCCCACGAATACAATGTATCTAATGAATAAACCCCCCACCCTCCTGACCCCCCCAAGGCTTACCAAAAGTCACTGGTGGTCTAGCAGGGGTCCCGGCGCGATCTCCTGCACTTGGGCTGTCGGCTGCCGGTATTCAAAATGGCGCCGATAGCCTTTGCCCTCACTATGTCACAGGGGCTGCCAGTGCCATTGGTCGGCCCCTGTCACATGGTAGGAGCAATGGACGGCCGGTGCCATTTTGTCCTTTGCCTGGTAGAAGTGTGGATGTACTTAGAGCCGAGTGATACCTGGGCTCGAAATTGAAATGTGCAAAAAACAGGAACCAGCAGGCCTGTTGTGCATTTAATTGTTGAGCATGATGGAGGTGTTCCAGATTTTTATGATCTGTGTAGATGGTAATACGATGCCAAGCACCCTCTAGTCAATGGCACCACTCATCAAGCACTAGATTTATCACCAGGATCTCTCTGTCCTCCATGCCAGCGTTCAGCTGGTGAAAACATCTTTGAAAAGAATGAGCAATGATGCAGAACACCTTTAGGGGAGTGCTGGCTTAAAATTGCCCCTATCCCCAGGGTGGAGGCGTCCACTTCCTCAATAAAGGTGCATATAGAATCCGAGTGGTGGAAACAGGGTTTCTGTAGGAAGGCATCCTTTATTTATTTATTTATTTTATTTGTGCACTTTTATATGCCGAAGTTTTGTATAAGCCTTCACTCTCGTTTACAGGTATAACAACGATTTACAGTAATAACCATAACATATAAGGTTTGTACATTGATAACAGCAACATAACGATTAACAGTGATAACATTTTCTAGTTAACATTTTCTAGTGCTAATAGTATATTATAGTGCTCATGTCATTAGGGGGTGTAACTGGGTATTTCTCAGGATTTGATTAGAGTGTCATGGTTTGTATAGTTAAAGGGGTAGATGTTTCGAGGGAAAGAGGGCTGTAGATTAATTGGAGTATCTAATTGGTGTGCATTCCAGGCTAAGATTGAGAGGAGGGAAGTGTTCTTCATAAATTAGGTGATCCTGGGGCTATGAAGTGCTTGCTAAATGCCTTTAATACTTGGAAGATTGCTATGGCTTCTAGAGGCCAGAGCTTAGTGTTAGCCCCCTTACGAGTGAGAGGAGCGTTGATCTTAGAATAATTTGTGATGAGATACTGGTAATATTTGTGGAAGCCCAAGAACCTTTGCAGGGCCTGTAGCCCAGTCGTTTGGGGTCAATCCTTAATAATTTTGACTTTGTAAAAGTCCATATGGAAGCCCTTTCTGGATACAATGTACTCAAGAAGAGGTAGCTCTCCTTTTCAAATAGGTACTTCTCCAATTTCACATACAAATTATTGTCCTATAATCGCTGAAACAGCTGGCATAATCACAGTGATGAGAGCTGAGATCTCTGGAGAAGATGAGGATATCAGCAAGGTAAATGACAATACAGACATAAATGAGGAAAAACCAGGAACATAAGACAAAGAAGGCAGGAACTCAGGAACTAGGACCAGGGACATGGGATCCACAGTCAGGAATGCAGGAACATGTTGAGGTTAAGCACTTCTTCCACAGTAATAGATTTATTGCCAAGTCACTAGAGAGGCATCCATAGAGGACTTTTATAAGGCTGAAAAGATGATGTCATCAGGGGAGGTGCTTCCAGATGATTTTTACCGCTGGCCCTTTAAATTCAGGAGGATTGGCATGTGCGGGCCCTTAGGAGAGCAGGGCCCAGCAGTCTTGGCAGCATCCTGCCACAAGTGATGAGAGTGGTGTCCTTCCACATCAAAATGCGGCTTCCCACTGCTGAAGGGCTGCCAGGCTTCAAAGAGGGGCAGTGAGGTCCCAGTAGCCCAGGTAAGCGCAGTGGCTCACAGGAGGAGTTTGCGAGCCACCGAACACAATACCTGGTCACCAAGAATTAGGCTAAACTAAATATTCTGCCAATTTCTTCATTGTTCCCAGGGATAAGGTTCAATTTTTTGAACCATCTTGTCATGCTATATCAAAATTCACATCCAGGGGGGACAGTGTAATTTCCTGATTCCTCCTTACTCACAACTCCTTAAACTCCAACCTCCAACTCAAAATTTCACACTTATCTCCCATAGCGTGTAGGTTTTCCTGACTTCTTCCATGTAAGGGATTTCTTGAGTTATTTTTCCTATCAGAGTCACCTCAGATTCTTGCCAATCTGGACCATTTCCTCATAGGGAGGAACCACCTCATCTTCAACTCAGCTTCTGGTTATCTCCTTGGGAGGAGGAAAAAAACACAACAATCTCTATTCTACTGGCATGGTCCTTTCCTCTTGAGGGGGAAATCCCCTGAAGGGTCCCGTTCCCACTTGGGATGGTTCCCAGGCCCATCAATTCACAGGCTGCCTACTCATGGTAGCTACATTTTGGAAGTCCCTTCCCTTGTCAGCTCCAAAGATAAGCTTGAAAGAGGCCTATCAATTAAAGGGAAAGTCACTCCAAAAGCCACCCATTTTTATGCTTCTCACTAAACTTTCCATCAATCACACACCCTGGGGTTTTTAAGGTAATACATACACTCCTTAACCCAAACTATATTAACACATTAGGTTATAATGCTCATTTCCCCAAAAGTGCCATCCAGTGGTTATTTACTAGTACTACAGTTGCAAACCTACAAAACAATTCCAAAACAAATCAAACATGATAGATCCAGTTCTTCCCCACCCAGAACATCTTGTGCCATTAAAACCCAAAGAAAGGCTCAATATTTGGATGTCTCCCTACATTATTCCCCCACCTTAATATGTTCCTAGTCCCCCAGTCCACCAGGTTCAATATCTGATAATTAAACATCATAATCAGCTTTTTCTTAAGCTGTCTCCACCTGTTTCCAGGAACTCCAATGAACCTGGAAAACACCAAAGAAACACACTCCATCCCTTCCATCCATTGGCAGCAATAAGCATGCTTTTACAAATACTCTTCCTCCCTCATCCTAAACCTCATTCATTCTATGTAGATACTAGTCTTTGAATACAACATGGGCAGAATATGTCCTGAACTTGATTGTAAATCAGTTTAACCTATCCTGCAGCAGGGTCATTCCTGAGGAGAATCTTCAAACAGGTGTTGTGCCGGAGGTGGACCCTTGGCAGGAGGTGGGGTTGATGCTACCCGCAGGGCAAGTCCTACGGGTCCCCACCGTCGGAAGATGGAGCTGGCTGAACGACAGAGGCCGGCAGGAGCTTCACCAATACCAGCTCTCGTTCCCCGCAGGTTGAGCCCTTGGGTGCCAGGGCCAGCTGGTCTTAGGTAGCCTCCGTCCGAGGACTCCCAGGGTGCGATGATGGATTCAGCCAGGGAACAGTGGTGGTACCAGGAAGACTAAGACGAGTCCAGACGAGGCAGAGATTCAGAGGCCCGGGCATCAATGGAGTATGGGAGGGAAGACAGGTGGTGCCCGAGTAGTAGTAGGTCAAAGCCTGTGAAGCCAAGTCCAGGCTAGAACCAGTAGAGGTGTCGGTGAGCAGGCTGTGGTCAGGACAAGCAGCAGACAAAGATAGGCAGTCAAGCGAGCAAGGGTCAAACCAGGAGACAGTCCGAGAATGGTCAGGCGAAGCAGGGGTCAAACCAGAAGCCAATCCGAGGCGTGGTCAGGCTAAGCAGGGGTCAATCCAGAAGTCAATCCGAGATGTAATCAGGCAAAGCAGGGGTCAAGCGAGAAGTCAATCTGAGACATAGAAGTGAGGATCAGGCACAGGAGCAGGATTCAGGAACAAGGACAGGATCAGGAACCAGGAACATAGATAGGATCAGGAACTAGCAACGAGCACACGAGGAACATGGAGACCTGTTGCCAAGGCAAGGAAGCAATGGCTGGGCCCAGCCTTATATACGGGGACCCAGTGATGTCATCATCTGGGGCCACGGGATAGATTCCCCCGCGGCCCCTTTAAAAGTCAAGGAGGTGTGCGCATACGCGCCTAGGGGCGGCATGGCACTGGATGGCGGCGTATCCCTATGGACCAAGCAGGGAGGCCTGCTGAGGAACCGAGGAGTCTGCGGAGGAGCTGGGGACAACAGAGGAAGCTCGGGAATGCAGGCGGCTGCCCACAGTCACGAGGGAGGTCAAACCAGAGGCAGTAGCTGGCAGTTGGGGGTGAGTGAGCCCAGACATGGGCCAACGCAGGTGGCAAACGTAACAACAACAGGTCTTGAAATCAAACTCTACCTTGAAAGGAAACACAGGCCATAATATTTTACAAGCTCTAGTCCAAATGAGGAGGCTGGCATCTGTTATTCCATCAGGTCCCATGAAGCATGTAGTCCTTAGGGTCTCCATTCAGAGAATAATACTGACTTGATTCTGATTCCAGGATATACCACTTGGACAAACATTATTCAGCTTGATGGGTCTAATCAATATTAGTAATCAGGATCAGGTTTCTGAACCATACTTCCAGAGGCCAGTTTCGATCTTCCTTCCCCAACTTGGATAGTTGTACTGTATTTAATGCATTCTTATATTTCTGCCATATGACCATTTACTTACCACATCCTGGACTGCCAAACACAATGCTAGATCTTCTGGATCCAAACCTTGGTACCTCATGTCCTTCTTTAATACGGTCAATGCTTCCTCCTTGGTCCAGTCATCATGACCATGTTCAACTATTTCCATGAGCCAGGTAGGCATATAAGGGTATTGCTTTTTCCAAACATTCTGTACTTTCTGCCACACAATTTGTTCAGCCTTGCTAATTTTTGTCAATGACTTTTTTCCATCCCACTGGCCAGGCAATACTTAGGAGGTCTTATCCCCAATAACAGTCAATGATTCTTGACAAATCATCTGATCAATATCATGATTGTCCTTATGATCACTGTGCTCATCTGCACTCAGAGTCTTCCTCTGGCCGCTTGCCACCTTTAGCTGGGCAGAAACAAGAAAGACTCCTTCTAGTTTGATGCTCCTTTGAACAGCCCAAGCCTTCTAGCATCTGCACCATGGGTACCACACCGGACAGTACCTCTGTCAACCACCTTTCTTTTTTTGTGACCCTGGTAGGAGCAAACTCCACTACATACAAGGCAAGCTGACTAGGTTTCTGGCATAACCACTGGGGTGGTAGGTTCATTAGGCTCAATGAAAGTTGTGAATTTTCATTATGTTGGCCAACCAGTCTTGGACAGCTGCATATTCAGCCATGATATACAATTCATGAAAGTCCATAACCTGTGGAACATTGCCCACTAACACTGCCTTCACTCCTACCAACAGTGTCCTTGGTTTCAACAGCTTGCCGGTGCTGGCAGCTCATGCATCCTTCAGTGTGCTGCAGGCTGTCTTGCTGACTGTGATCATGGGTTGACTTGCTGAATGTGATCATTAAGACCATCTCTGCCCTAGGTCTCACTAAGGCCTCTCCCTCAGCATATTCAGAAGGATTCGTGACCTCACTTGCTTCACTTTGGTCACTCACCAGTTTCACTTGAGGGGGAGATCCCCTGCAGGGCTTGTTCCTACTGTGGAGGGTCCCCGGGCAAATTATGGCCTAGAGTCATCAAGCCACGATGATGAAGCAAAAATAAATATAATTATGTATTCTACTCAGTCCTTGAGCTGAGAACTGGAGTTAATTACAAGGAAAAAAATACTGAGTTCTGGGTATGCTGAATCCAAGAGTTTTTTCCCAGCAAAATTTTGACTAAATTGAGTTAAAGTCCATTAATTGAATTAATTCTTTTGTTTTATTTGATGTGCTTTTATTGTCTTATAGCACACATAATAACTTAAGTGGAGGCTCTAAAAGGAATGGTTACATCTAATAATATGGCTGTATGACAATCATTCCATCTGTTCATAAATTGCTTCTATTAAAATACAGGTTGCACAATACTAAAAAAAGGATAAATGTATAATTTAGTAACAAGATTCAAATTATGTTTTAAATACTAGCATTTAAGTAAAAGATTTATGAATTTACATCAGCATTCATCAATATACAAATGAATATCCAACTATATGTCTTTAGCAAAGTTTCATATACACAAATAGATATTTTACAAGGACTGTCTCTTGTAGTTCTTTTGAGACCTTGTGATGTGAAGTCTCTGTGGAAACAGAAGGAAAATGCACCTGAGGAAGTATCAGAGAATATAATTTACATTTGTGTTCATATAGGGGTAGATTTTCAAAGGGTTACGCGCATAAGATACGCGTAAGATACGCACGTAACCCCCGAAAACCAACCCCTGCACGCGCTGAGCCTATTTTGCATAGACTCAGTGGTGTGCGCAAACCCTGGGACGTGCGTATGTCTCGGGACTTCGAAAAGGGGTGGTCCGGGGGCAGGGCCGTGGGCATGGCGGCAGTCCGGGGGCAGTCCGGGTGCTCCGGCACAGTGGCCTGTGCCGGGGCATGGCACGCCGGCAGCTTAACTTTTGGAACAAAGATGGGGGGGGGGGGGGGATTTAGTTAAGGCTGGGGGTGGGTTAGATAGGGGAAGGGAGGGGAAGGTTGGGAGGGGCCGAAAAGAAGTTCCCTCCAAGGCCGCTCCGATTTCAGGAACGGGGAAAGCCATCGGGGCTCCACTCGGGCTCAGCGCGCGCAAGGTGCACATGTTATAAAATTGGGTGTACATTTGTGCATGCTGGGTAGCATGCACAAATGTACCCAGCACGCGTAACTTTAAAAATCTGCCCATATTGTTTAAGATACATTTTAGTGATATAACAAAAAATAATATTGTTCATTACTAAGACTGGATAAAAATTCAGCATTACTAATTTCAATGTACCAATAATATATATGGATAAGGATGCATTTAATTATTAATGATGCTCACTTCTTTTTTTTTTTTTTTTTAAGTGACATGCAGTTTCCAATTGGCTTAAATCTTAATTTGTTTGACATAGAAATCTTGAGAAGTGAACAAATTATGAAATTTTGCATAATTATGATGCTATTTTCTTCTTTCTGATTTATTAGTGTGCTGGGCATTTGTATTTTAATTTGATCATCCCCTTTATCCCATTATTCTATTTCACACATATAATTTTTCTGAACTTTACTATTCCTTTTGGACATTGTTTTGTTACTTGCCTTGATTAGTATTGTTAAATATGCTGTCCAGAGAAACACTTTTGCCAGCTCAAACACTTTCACGCACTTTTAACTATCAACTATCATTTTTACTATATAAGATGTTATTAGCAAGCAAGAAATTATTGCAAATTGTGTTCTGATAATGTATGGTCTCCCATTACCACCTTTATCTCTTTTGCCTTTTCATAAAATGGCACATGGGACTGAGGAGCAAATGCTTTTCATAAGAAATGGGACACTAGCAGCAAACTTTGTATAAAACTGTGTTATGTGTGAATAATATAACATTTCATCAGGTTCCAAAGTTCTTCAACAGAATGAAACTGTTGCGCGTCCTGGCCACGTTGGCACCGCAGCCGGGCCTGCTCACCTTGCGCTTCCTTCGACCAGCTCCGGGCACCCCTCCCTTGTGGCCGCAGCAAGTTCACAGCATCCTTGGGCTCTCCACTCACCATCTTGCTCACAGGCCTCACAGCGGAGCTCCCGTCGGGGCACTGCGTCATTGGCATCTTCGTCCACGCTCCTAGGTGCGTGCTTGGCCGACGTGCAGCCCTTTAAAGGGTCCAAGGTGGGAAAACCCGCAGGAGTGCCTCCAGATGTCGTCACATACACTCACTACTTAAGGCGAGATCCTGGCCCCAGGATCTCACCTTGGCAATCGGGTCGACACCGTTGGTGCGCTAGTTTGCCTTCGTGTTCCAGTGTCTCCTGTTCCAGCATCTCCTGTTCCAGCATCTCCCATTGCCAGTGGCTCCGTGTGTTCCTGTATCCTTCTCAGGTAGTACCTCTCCGGACTGACCTTTGGTACTGACCTCTGCCTGCCTGACCATTCTCTTGCCTGCCGCCCGGAACCATCCACTGCCTGCCTGACCATTCTCTTGCCTGCCGCCTGGAACAGACCCTCACTTGCCTTGACTATACCTGGACTGATTCTGGTATTGACCCCTGCTTTGGCTGACCCCTCCTGGACTGATACTCTGGCTCTGGCGCTTCACTCAGACACTCTCTTCTGGACTACTATGACCATTGGACCAACCTGCTTGGAAACCAACCACAGCTTCAACTTGGCTAGACCTACAGGCGCTGCCTGTCTCACCCGGAGAACCTTCCTGAACTGTTGCCTCCCTGAGGTCTCCAGAGCTTCCAGTTTGGGTCTAGCCCATCCACTCTGCATCAGGCGCGCACCCTTGCTCATGGTGGGCACACCCCTCTGCTACCTCTCCGGGAGACCACCAGAGGCCCACCTAAGTCCAGGCGGTCCGGGTACCCAAGGGCTCAACCTGCAGAAACCCCGGACTGTTATTGGTGAAGCTCCTGCTAGCCTCTGTCTCCTTGTGTGCTCTGCCTCCTTGTGGCAAGCACTCTCTGGGTCCGACCAGAGGGCCGTACCAATCCTGCACCAGGCCAAGGGTCCATCTCCAGCACAACAATAGCCAGATGACACTACTTTATTCTGAAAAACTCTCTCTAGGGTAACACTTGTGAACCATGCTGGGAGGGACCTTACTAAGTCTTATCACACCAACAGCAGTGAAAGTTAAAGGAAAATAATTCTTAGCATGGATCCATGCATCACATATGAAAACTTGCAATCCTGCATTAGGCTGAGAAGCAGATGATGGCAGACCCAGAAAAGAAGTGGATGATGGTAAACTACCCAGAAGAGAAACACATGACCTCAAGTAGCCAGAAGCTAGAAATAAGCTAGGAGCAGTATATACCAAAGTAAAAAAGTTGAATAGTTCAGCTCAGTTACTCACCTTGGAAAGGTGTTGAGGTAGTGTGATTGGGTTTGAATAGGGAACAACATTTGTTAATCAAGGGAGCTGTGAGTCACTCAGGCTGACTAACTAAAGTTAGACTGTTTGTGTTTCTCAACCCACCCACCCCAAGCTCATCCCTTAATTTATAGGCAGGTGCCACTTGCACAAAAAAAAACAAAAAACCCATCAACAAAAACTTTATTGAGAATTCGATCAGACCCCAGTAGGCCACTACCAGACATATAGTGAATTCACTAATACATTTAAAGGAACTTAGACACATTCCTACTCCCATAGCAACCTAAAACTTAACTAGGAACTGATCAAAATTGAGATGAAGGCAGCAGTCCAGCAGCAAGAGGGGGGCTTCCCAGTCTTTTGCATCGAGTGTCACATGTATGATTTTTTACCCACCGGTGAGAAGTTGTACATGTGCATGCGATGCAAAGAGTTCCTGGCTCTCAGAGAACGAGTCCGATCTCTGGAGGCTAGAGTGGCAGACCTGGAGAGCTGAGGGAGACAGAGAGGTATATAGATGAGACCTTCAGGGACATAGTAGTCCAGTCCCAACTTCAGACTGGCAGCCCTGGTGCTGCCTTGGAGGAAGAAGGTCTCATAATGGGAGAGCACCAACCAGGTGTAGCAGGAAAGGATCCTGTAGCAAGGACCTGCTCTCTGGGTGATGCATTGTCCTTTCGCACTGAGGATATCTCCCCAAGGCCTACTGCCCAGGAGGGAAGGGTTAGGTTGGCTGTCATAGTTGGTGATTCGATTATTAGGAATGTAGATAGCTGGGTGGCGGGTGGGCGTGAGGATCGCCTGGTAACATGCCTACCTGGTGCGAAGGTGGCGGACCTCACGCGTCACCTAGATAGGATTTTAGACAGTGCTGGGGAGGAGCCGGCTGTCGTGGTACACGTGGGCACCAACGACATAGGAAAATGTGGGAGGGAGGTTCTGGAAGCCAAATTTAGGCTCTTAGGTAGAAAGATTAAATCCAGAACCTCCAGGGTAGCATTCTCTGAAATGCTCCCTGTTCCACGCGCAGGTCACCAGAGGCAGGCAGAGCTCCGGAGTCTCAATGCGTGGATGAGATGATGGTGCAAGGAAGAGGGATTCAGTTTTGTTAGGAACTGGGGAACCTTTTGGGGAAGGGGGAGTCTCTTCCGAAGGGATGGGCTCCACCTTAACCAGGGTGGAACCAGACTGCTGGCGCTAACCTTTAAAAAGGAGATAGAGCAGCTTTTTTTTTTTTTTGTGAATTATATTTATTAGTTTTCAAGAGTGATAATATACATTTTAACTGCAAATAACAATAACAAGAGTACAAATAATGCGCAAACAAGTATTGCAGCAGCAACAATTGCAAAACAAGTGGTTCAATAACCAATGGCAGCGAAAGGACGCCATCACCATCTGATAGTCGGATCCATTACCAGGAAATCTTAAAATATTTCAGAGATTTACAATGGAGCCAGGTTATGGTAAAAAGATACAATGAAAGCAACAAGCTGAGAACAACAAATTGAGAGATAACAGATGTTATTGTAACAGCGACCTAGTTCGCAGTCCTGATTAACAAAAAGATAGTGCAAAGTGTCAGAATAGCACTTGATGTATATTCCTCCCTTATTCCTCCCTTATACCCCTACCCCCCACCCTTGTCCTCCCGTAAAACCCTTCCCCTCTTCCCGTCCCCTTACCCCTGAGTGTGTGATTTGATTATCTTATGTAGGTAAGTTTCAGCAATGACACAAAAACCTGCCTTTAGAGCAGGCAGTGCGTACTCTACAGGCCCATAGTGTTTGCCTAGAGGATGTAGTGAACAGTGGAAAGTGGAAAACTGCCCGTACTTCCAGCCCTGTCAGGAGACCCCCAGGTGAGCGAGACGTCCCCCAACAGACTGCTTCCATGCCTACTAGTCTATCTTGGGTGTCAGATAATCCGCTAAAGGTTGCCAAATATTGTGCAACTCCAACTTTCTTTTTTCGGAAGCAACCTGCCCGCTAGCATACTCCAGTGTGTACAATTGAATCAACAGTTTAAACCATTTTTCATAATTCGGGCCTTCTGTAGACACCCAACATGCTAATATAGATTTTTTCCCCGTCATACTTATTTTTTGAATAAATTTCATGCTATATTTATTTGGGGCATGAACAGATGCCTTATTTACTCCAAATAACCATAACATGGGATCCATGGTTAGCTGTGTTTGAAGCATCTGGTTACATTTGTTCATAATTTGTCCCCAGAAGGTGTTAATCACTGTACATGACCAGAAATTATGAGTAAAAGAACCCGTGTCAGACTTGCACTTCAAACACTCCGAAGTAGGTGTGATGCCAACTATGTGAGCCATATCTGCCGCCAAGTAGAATCGCCTTAAAAATTTGAATTGCAATTCTCTGTATAATATGTTTTCTGACCACTCAGTCAATTCTCTGTAGCAGCGTTTATACTCGGAATCTGTCAATTGAAAATCTGGCCATTGACGCCATTTCGATAAAACCATAGCAAGGGTGTCTTTCGCAATTGTGTTATGTAACGCCGTGCTAAATGCGGCAATAGTAGGTTTGCTAAGTTTCCTCGCTAGGACAATGCCATGTAGTGTCCAAAATTGTTGGCTGGGCATTAGACACCTTCCGTGTGAATGTACAAAGCTCCGTAACTGCATATATGCATACTGGTCACTGGGGGAAAGGAGAAATATTTGCTGCAGTTCAGAAAATGTATAGAGTTGCCCTGTCTCCTTAGAGAAACACTGATAAATCCACACCAGGCCCTTAGCTCTCCATTTATGGAAAACCGACAATGAAGCTGCAGGTGGAAAGAGGCCATGATCACATATTGATAGAAAGGCAGTGAGCTGGGAAGGTAAACACACCTGAGTGCAAAGATAAGCCCATGCTTTCCGACATGCTTGTATCAGTGGTTGCTGCCCCAATTGGGCGGATAGTGAGGCTCTCGGGATCTGAAGCAGATGGTTCAATGATCGACATCCCCACCACACCTTTAAGAGATTCAGGGGAGTATAGTACGAGAAGTCACCCACTATATCTGTAATATGTCGCAGTAAACACGCCAGATTGTACCAGCGCATGTTAGGACATCCCAATCCTCCTTTTGCCGGAGCTTGCATTAAGGCCTGAAGGGAAACACGCGCCCGACGCCCATTCCAAATGAAACTCCTAAAGGAGGCGTGTACTGCTCTGCAGTCTTTTCTAGTTAGCCACAAGGATGACATTTGCATTATGTATAGCCATCTTGGCAGAATTAACATTTTTATGATCTGTATTCTGCCTGTGATAGAGAGTGGCAATCCCCGCCATTTCTGAAGTTTGTGTGCTGTATCTTGTAATAGGGGATCTATATTAAGTCTATAAAAATCAGCTATGTCCGGTGGAATTTTAACTCCTAAATACTTCATAGCTGTGGCTACCCATTTCAAGGGGAAATCGCCCTGCCACAATGGTTTTACCCTCCCCCCTACATCCAAAGCCTCCGATTTGTCTTTGTTTATACGTAGACCCGCAAATCTCCCATAGGCCTCTTGTATATCCAATAAAGGTTGTAACGATTGTTGGGGGTTTGTAATATATATGAGAATATCATCGGCAAAAGCCGCGATTTTAAATGCATGGGGCTCTTCCCCGTGGCCCCTAATCTCCGGCGTAGCTGCGATCTTTCGAAGGAGAGGATCTATAGCTAAGATGTAGAGCAATGGGGAAAGAGGACATCCTTGACGTACTCCTCTGTTAACCTGAAAGCCCTCTGATTTGAAACCATTCGCCACTATGTAGGAGATGGGATGCGAATATAGCATGGAAATATAACTCAGAAAATTACCCTCCATTCCAAATCTTTTCAGAACTGAAAATAGGTAAGGCCAGGAGACCCTGTCAAATGCCTTTTCAGAGTCAAACCCTATCGCCAGTGCACCAGTTTGTTGTGTTAAAGACTGCGACATTGCCGTAAGCAGTTTGATAATGTTAGCACATGCCGGTCTGTTCCTGACGAAGCCCACCTGGTGTTCTGAGATGAGTTGTGGAAGAATAGTACTGAGTCTATCTGCCAGCACCTTGGCTAAGATTTTGAGATCACAGTTGAGCAATGATATGGGTCTATATGAACTAGGCACCAGTGGATCTTTCCCTGGTTTGGGCAGCACCGTTATGTAAGCCGAGTTAAATTGTACTGGGAGCGCGTGCTTCCGAACAGCCTCATTGAAAAAACTCGTTAAATTAGGGGTTATTTGGTTTTGTAAAATCTTGTAAAAATCAAATGAGAAGCCATCGGGTCCTGGGGCTTTCCCCGCTTTGCTAGTTGAAATAGCCGTCAGAACTTCTATTGGGATGATGGGTCTATTTAAAAAGGATAACTGAGTAGAGGATATTGTAGGGATATTTAAGTTTTTGAAAAAGACTTCCTCCTCTAATGCTCCCCCTGTGACATCATCTGTATAAAGTTCTTCGTAGAAACGGCGAAAAACCTCACATATCTCTTTCCTTGATGTAACTGTCTTCCCCGATATGTCTCTCATTGAGGGAATATGGGTCTTGCCTTTGTGTATTCGTACGAGATTGGCCATATGTTTCCCCGCTTTGTTCCCATACTTGAAAAAGTTTCTATCTGCCACCTGAAACGCTTTTTGGGTCCGCTGGTGTATAATGCTATTGAGGTCCCTCAAAACACTAAAATATTCCATTTGTGTTTGTGTGTTAGGCTGAGCTGCCAAGGCGCGCTTTAACTGTCCCAGTTTATCCTCTAACGATAATAGCTGCAGGTTTAACCTTTTCTTTCGGTATGCTATATACGATATGATTTCCCCTCTGAGTACTGACTTAGCAGTTTCCCAATATAATTGAGGATTAGAAGAGTGCTGAGAGTTATGCGTAGCAAATTCCTCCCATTTTGTTCGCAGAAAGGACTGAAATGACGCGTCCATGCGTAAGTAGCTAGGGAAACGCCAGAACCGTTCTTCCGGTTCCCATTTTTGGAATCTGAGCTCTACCCATACTATTGCATGATCAGATACACCCTGAGCACCTATGACTGCTTTTGTGAGTGTTTGTAGCCCATCTCTGGGAATTAATATATAGTCTATTCTGGATAAGGAAACATGTGCTCTGGATACATGCGTAAAGTCTTTTTCTGTGGGATGAAGTGTGCGCCAGGAATCTAACAGTGAGAATTCTGAACAGAGAAATGAAACCCCCTTCCCACTCCTAGAAGCCTCGGCCGGGCCCGGGGGGTTTTTGTCTAAAGTGGGGTCCGCCGGAAGGTTGAAGTCTCCGGCTACTACCAAGTATCCCTTCGCGTGTGCTACCAATTGTGAGAGGATATACGTGTAAAAACCATGCGAGTAGGCATTAGGCGCGTATAAACAACAGATGGTAATGTCCCTGCCATTTAGAGTGCCCACTACCATAACCATTCGTCCTTCAGGGTCATTGAGAACATTCGCCGTAGAGAAAGAGGCATCCTTATGAATTAAAATAGCCACTCCCCCTTTTTTCCCTACGGCCGGGGTGTAGTGACAGGTTCCCACCCAGTCTCTTTTTAATTTTTTACTTTCCAGCGCACTTAAGTGTGTTTCTTGAATACATGCTATCGTGGGGTGGTTAGACTTAAGTTGCTTCAGGACCTTATATCTCTTTACTGGTGAGCCCAAGCCATTCACATTCCATGAGAGAATCCTGTAATCACCCGCCATTAGGGATGTGAATCGTTTTAGGACGATTAAAATTATCGTCCGATAATTTTAATATCGTCTTAAACCGTTATGGAACACAATACAATAGAGATTCTAACGATTTATCGTTATAAATCATTAGAATCGTGAGCCGGCACACTAAAACCCGCTAAAACCCATCCCCGACCCTTTAAATTAAATCCCCACCCTCCCGAAACCCCCCCAAATAACTTAAACATTTCCTTGCCAAATCCTACCTCCTTCAATCCCCCACCCTCCCAAACCCCCCCCCCCCCCCCCAAAGGACTTAAATTACCTGGGGGTCCGGAACGGCAGCGGTCCGGAATGGGCTCCTGCTACTGAATCTTGTTGTCTTCGGCCGGCGCCATTTTCCAAAATGGCGCCGAAAAATGGCGGCGGCCATAGACCAACAGGATTCGACGGCAGGAGGTCCTTCCGGACCCCCGCTGGACTTTTGGCAAGTCTTGTGGAGGTCAGGAGGCCCCCCCCAAGCTGGCCAAAAGTTCCTGGAGGTCCAGCGGGGGTCAGGGAGCGATTTCCCGCCACGAATCGTTTTCCGTACGGAAAATGGCGCCGGCAGGAGATTCGACTGCAGGAGGTCGTTCAGCGAGGGTTCCGGCGCCTCGCTGAACGACCTCCTGCAGTCGATCTCCTGCCAGCGCCATTTTCCGTACGGAAAACGATTTGCGGCGGGAAATCGCTCCCTGACCCCCGCTGGACCTCCAGGAACTTTTGGCCAGCTTGGGGGGGGCCTCCTGACCCCCACAAGACTTGCCAAAAGTCCAGCGGGGGTCCGGAAGGACCTCCTGCCGTCGAATCCTGTTGGTCTATGGCTGCCGCCATTTTTCGGCGCCATTTTGGAAAATGGCGCCGGCCGAAGACAACAAGATTCAGTAGCAGGAGCCCGTTCCGGACCGCTGCCGTTCCGGACCGCCGCTGGACCACCAGGTAATTTAAGTCATTTGGGGGGGGTTCGGGAGGGTGGGGGATTTAATTTAAAGGGTCGGGGGTGGGTTTTAACGGGTTTTAACGATTTTAACGATATATCACGATATTTTACCCCCCCAAACGGCAACAATACGATTCCCTCCCCCTCCCAGCCGAAATCGATCGTTAAGACGATCGAGGACACGATTCACATCTCTACCCGCCATTGACATGTGAATTGTTGTCATAGGTGCAGACCACTGTACTTAAACTCCCGATTAGAGACGAAAACCATAATCTGAATGAACACCATGTTCGCCCACAGCCACCTCCCTTCAGGCTGTTCACTACATCACACATTCCCCTTATGAACCTCCTGTTCCAACACATCTTACCATAGGTTGGTTTACATAACACTATTGTAGTTCTCCAGATTTGTACACACTTTACTGACTCCGCATAGACTCTACCCTGCCCTTTTTGAATCATACACACATAATTCTCACACACACTCCCCTCCCCATGCCGCCCTTCCCCCCCCTTTGAGTCTACTATCCCGAAACTCAAGTCTCCCCCCACCCCCTTGACCCCCCATACCCTTTACCCTCCCCTGACAGGTATACCTCTGAGTTCTACGCCCCTAAATTGGGGTAGAGATCACGCTACATGTGATCGGGTGCTCCGCTCCGCCTTCTGATATAGCAAAGAGGCAAGCATGCTGATATTCTGATTTCCCCTTTTTTTTTTTTTTTGTTGTGTCAAAGTATTAACTTGGCCTCTAATACTAATTAATACTGCCAACAGTAATTTCTTTACTAGAAACTTCATCACTTCTCCCAATATACGGCCTGGGTCATTTGTTGGCCCTTACAATGAAAAGAGGGTGCTAGAGAATACTACTAGGGAATGATGGGAGGTTTACCTCTCATTAGACAATCAGTAGGAGTGAACAGATTCATCTCTGCTTGCTCCCTTCCCATATGCAGGTACCAACATGATAACTATATACAATTGCAGTGCACATAAAATGGCCCAATCCTGATAAATAAACAATAGAAAGCTTTCTAAAGCTGAATCCTCAAAGTTTATAGAAAAAGAAGCCAAAATTGAAACCCAAAATACTGTAAAAGAAAACAAACCCAAAAGAGTTCAAAAAGGAAAGAAAAATGTCATAGCTTGAATTAAATGTACAATGGACCTTCAGAGTAATGCAAAGAAACCACGTTGCTGAAAAATTGCTTGTAGTCTACATCACCGCCAGACCCAAAGAAGAACCAAATAATTGCCGCAAGCTATGCACCGGTTAGCTTTCCCGTGTCCAGTTCAGCCGATTAGTCGGAAGGGAGATGTCAAACCAGAACCGTATTTAACAGTAAATATAAACTCCAAACCTTTGTTGCTCCAAAGCCCAACTTAGTAGAAGGAGCATTTATTCGATCCTGCTGTGCCATTCCTTTGTCTGAAAAAAAAAAAACGACAAGATGGCCGCCGGTTTCTTCTCATCGTTATCTACTCACTTCAACATTTGAAGCCATGAATTTTCCGCGCTGCTTCTCGCTCATCAAAAACGGAGGTCTGATTGTCGTGCCAGATTTTGAATCGCGCTGGGAATTGAAGCGTAAAGCGAACCTGCTTATCATAGAGTGCTGAGCATATGGGGGAAAAGCTTCTTCGGAGACCTGAAACTTTAGCTGAATAGTCTTGAAAGATTCTGATTCTTTTACCCTCATAAGCAAGATCCGGAATTTTTCTGTAGGCTTGGAGGAGTGTCTGCTTGTGGGAGAAGTTTAGTATCTTCGCTATTACAAAGCCGCTGTCCGACTTCCCCGTCTTTACGTTTGCCCCAGTCTGTGTGCTCTCTCACGTGAAACACTGGGGAAAGTTCCGGCACATGCAATGCATCGGGAAGCCAGGATTCCAAAAGCTGCACAGGTTATTTTCTATGAGCGTTTCTGGTAACCCCATCAGGCGAATGTTGGACCTTCTGGCCCTATTCTCCAAGTCGTCCAGCTTGTTAGTTTGGGACTCAACCTGCTTTTCCAGCGCCATTATCTTACTCGTAAGGGAAAGATTGTCGTCTTCCAGCAGGCTGATTCTCCCCTCGATCCGTTCAAATCTCGGGTTGATATCGTCCAGAGCTGAACGAACTTCAGAGATTTGAGTCGATATAGCAGCAAGCTTTAAATCGAGGGTTTCCATAAGAAATCGCCCTTAAAATTTTCCGTGGTCGTAGGAGTTAAGGCCAAAGATTCAGTCGGAGGTTCATTCGCCGCCATCTTAGGTTCCCCTGTCTTTGGCTTCTCTCTCTCCTTCCTTCCAGCTCGTATTGGCATGCCGGGTGAAGAACGGTTCATATAATTAGTGATGGACATGAACCCTTGCGATCCCCGATGCAGCTGTGAGATTTTATGCAGTTTAAGTAGCAGATTAATGGCGAATTCGGAGCGGGGCACCCGGAGCTCTCCTAAACCCGACCACCTGCGCTCATCACATCACGTGACCCCCCGATAGAGCAGCTTTTAAACTAGAACAAAGGGGAAAGCCGACAGTCGCTCAGCAGCGCATGGTTCGGAGAGATGTATCGGGTTTTAGTGTGCCGGCTCACGATTCTAATGATTTATAACGATAAATCGTTAGAATCTCTATTGTATTGTGTTCCATAACGGTTTAAGACGATATTAAAATTATCGGACGATAATTTTAATCGTCCTAAAACGATTCACATCCCTAATGGCGGGTGATTACAGGATGCATTAGAATTAGGGCATCCCGACAGTGAGGTTCCAATAATTAGAAAAGTAGTCCAAGTGCCTGTAACTAAAAACTCACCTGAGCTAAAAAATTCTAACTTGTCCCTATCATTTAAAAAGCAGAATAAAAATACAAACAAAAAACAAACTTTGAAATGTTTGTATGCTAATGCCAGAAGTCTAAGAAGTAAGATGGGAGAATTAGAATGTATAGCAGTAAATGATGACATAGACTTAATTGGCATCTCAGAGACATGGTGGAAAGAGGATAACCAATGGGACAGTGCTATACCGGGGTACAATTATATCGCAATGACAGAGAGGAGCAGTCGGGAGGAGGTGTGGCCGCTTTATGTCCGGGATGGCATAGAGTCCAACAGGATAAACATCCTGCATGAGACTAAATACAAAATTGAATCTTTATGGGTAGAAATCCCTTGTGTATCAGGGAAGACTACAGTGATAGGGTATACTACCATCCACCTGGTCAAGATGGTGAGATGGACAGTGAAATGCTAAGAGAAATTAGGGAAGCTAACCAAATTGGTAGTGCAGTAATAATGGGAGACTTCAATTACCCCAATATAGACTGGGTAAATGTATCAATCGGGTCACGCTAGAGAGATAACGTTCCTGGATGGAATAAATGATAGCTTTATGGAGGCCATTGGTTCAGGAACCGACGAGAGAGGGAGCAATTTTAGATCTAATTCTCAGTGGAGCACAGGACTTGGTGGGGCCACTTGGCAATAGTGATCATAATATGATCAAATTTGATTTAATGACTGGAAAAGGAACAGTGTGCAAATCCAAGGCTCTCGTGCTAAACTTTCAAAAGGGAAACTTTGATAAAATGAGAAAAATTGTTAGAAAAAAACTGAAAGGAAGCAGCTACAAAAATAAAAATGTCCAAGAGGCGTGGTCATTGTTAAAAAATACCATTCTAGAAGCACAGTCCAGATGTATTCCACACATTAAGAAAGGTGGAAAGAAGGCAAAACGATTACCGGCATGGTTAAAAGGGGAGGTGAAAGAAGCTATTTAGCCAAAAAGATCTTCATTCAAAAATTGGAAGAAGGATCAACAGAAGAAAATAGGATAAAGCATAAACATTGGCAAGTTAAATGTAAGACATTGATAAGACAGGCTAAGAGAGAATTTGAAAAGAAGTTGGCTGTAGAGGCAAAACTCACAGTAAAAACTTTTTTAAATATATCCGAAGCAGAAAGCGTGTGAGGGAGTCAGTTGGACCGTTAAATGATCGAGGGGTTAAAGGGGCACTTAGAGAAGATAAGGCCATCGCGGAAAGATTAAATGATTTCTTGCTTCGTGTTTACTGAAGAGGATGTTGGGGAGGGTACCCGTAATGGAGAAGGTTTTCAGTGGGTAATGATTCAGATGGACTGAATCAAATCACGGTGAACCTAGAAGATGTGGTAGGCCTGATTGACAAACTGAAGAGTAATAAATCACCTGGACCGGATGGTATACACCCCAGAGTTCTGAAGGAACTAGAAAATGAAATTTCAGACCTATAGTAAAAATTTGTAACTTATCATTAAAATCATCCATTGTACCTGAAGACTGGAGGATAGCAAATGTAACCCCAATATTTAAAAGGGCTCCAGGGGCGATCCGGGAAACTACAGACCGGTTAGCCTGACTTCAGTGCCAGGAAAATAGTGGAAAGTGTTCCTAAACATCAAATCACAGAACATATAGAAAGACATGGTTTAATGGAACAAAGTCAGCATGGCTTTACCCCAGGGCAAGTCTTGCCTCACAAATCTGCTTCACTTTTTTGAAGGAGTTAATAAACATGTGGATAAAGGTGAACCGGTACATATAGTATACTTGGATTTTCAGAAGGCGTTTGACAAAGTTCCTCATGAGAGGCTTCTAGGAAAAGTAAAAAGTCATGGGATAGGTGGTGATGTCCTTTCGTGGATTGCAAACTGGCTAAAAGACAGGAAACAGAGAGTAGGATAAATGGGCAATTTTTCTCAGTGGAAGGAGTGGACAGTGGAGTGCCTCAGGGATCTGTATGGGACCCTTACTGTTCAATATATTTATAAATGATCTGGAAAGAGAATACGACGAGTGAGATAATCAAATTTGCAGATGACACAAAATTGTTCAGAGTAGTTAAATCACAAGCAGATTGTGATAAATTGCAGGAAGACCTTGTGAGACTGGAAATTGGGCATCCAATGGCAGATGAAATTTAATGTGGATAAGTGCAAGGTGATGCATATAGGGAAAATAACCCATGCTATAATTACACGATGTTGGGCTTTCCATATTAGGTGCTACAACCCAAAAAAGAGATCTAGGTGTCATAGTGGATAACACATTGAAATCGTCGGTTCAGTGTTGCTGCGGCAGTCAAAAAAGGCAACAGAATGTTGGGAATTATTAGAAAAGGAATGATGAATAAAACGGAAAATGTCATAATGCCTCTGTATCGCTCCATGGTGAGACCGCACCTGAATACTGTGTACAATTCTGGTCGCCGCATCTCAAAAAAGATATAATTGCGATGGAGAAGGGCTACCAAATGATAAGGGGAATGGAACCAACTCCCCTATGAGGAAAGACTAAAGAGGTTAGGACTTTTCAGCTTGGAGAAGAGACGACTGAGGGGGGATATGATAGAGGTGTTTAAAATCATGAGAGGTCTAGAACGGGTAGATGTGAATCGGTTATTTACTCTTTCGGATAGTAGAAAGACTAGGGGACACTCCATGAAGTTAGCATGGGGCACATTTAAAACTAATCGGAGAAAGTTCTTTTTTACTCAACGCACAATTAAACTCTGGAATTTGTTGCCAGAGAATGTGGTTCGTGCAGTTAGTATAGCTGTGTTTAAAAAGGATTGGATAAGTTCTTGGAGGAGAAGTCCATTACCTGCTATTAAGTTCCCTTAGAGAATAGCCACTGCCATTAGCAATGGTTACATGGAATAGACTTAGTTTTTGGGTACTTGCCAGGTTCTTATGGCCTGGATTGGCCACTGTTGGAAACAGGATGCTGGGCTTGATAGACCCTTGGTCTGACCCAGTATGGCATTTTCTTATGATCTTATGTAGACAAGGCCAAGAAACAGATGAATAATTGAGGTGAGGAGTGACATTGGGAGTAGGCCCTTGAGTTTGTGTTCAGGTATAATAATCCCCTCTGCAGTCCATTGCCTTATATAGTGATTTAGAGCCCCATCATAGCATTCCTATATTTTATTTTTCTGATTCATGGATTAATACCAGAAGCATACCCGTACCTTACAAATACTTATATTACTTTGATATGAACTAGGCCAACTATGTCAATTTAAATAATTGTTGGGTATGCATGCAATATGGACAGAGTGCTGTTGGCCATTTCATTTCAGTCTTTGAAACACTGAACATTACAGTTGCAAATGTCACCCAGTGCGCCATTTCCCACTGCAACTTTCTTCTTCTAATGTGAACGTGTGTGTACGAGTGGGAACACAGGTGGACATGCCCGCCACTGGATTCAATGTAATAAAGCTGTTATGATGTATCTTAATGGTTCCAGATGCATGTTCAAAATATGGACTTGCTCAAGCTATTTCTGTCATGATGTTACACCCACATATATGTACTCCATTAACGAAACTCATTACTTTTGTTTTACTAACACTACAATCCCCATCTGTAACTGTACAATGACAAGTAAAGAAGAGATTTGGAGGAAGGTGAAATCTTGAATAGGTTTGCAAATTATTTTCCCTGAGGTTTATTTTCTGGGAAAACACATACATAAACATAACATCCCAATTTTTCCATTTCCCCCATCACTTAAGTGGTTCCATCTCCACTTAGACAGCAACAACCTTCTTACACTCCCACGTCACAATGCCAGTCCTCTTGCTGAAAGACCCACAGGATTCCATAGTTTTGTGAGAGCCCTGTTTCTCACAAAACTATGGAATCCAAAATTATTATGTAAAGCTGACCTAGAGCTGCTATACATACATAATATCTCAGCCATAGAAGAATCCCTAACTAATGAAACTACTAATGGGATTGAGAATTTACAAATAGAAATACAGTCCATAGTCAGAGTACTCTTACAAAACCCATGGTTTTGTTGCAAACCAGTACTGGAGGCCTATCCAGTTCCCACAAACATTTACATTAATCTAACTGCACACTTTTTTTAACCTTACTAATTGCATGTGTTAGGAAAGTGGACTCTGAGCCGAGGCAAAGATGTTGCCACCCCCAGGGGTAGGCCCCTGGAGGAACTCGTTGTTGATGAGGCAGAACGGGAAGGAAGGCCACACAGGAGCTTCACCTATACCAACCCTTCTTCCCCACAGTTTGAGCCCTTGGGTACCAGGGCCGGCAGGACTTAGGCGCAGGCCTCCCCAGCGATGCCAGGGGTGAGTAGATGAAGCAAAGGTGAGGTCCAACAGAGGAGGCCGGCATCAGACAGACAGCACAAGGCCACAGGCGGGGAGCTGGATACCAGGCAAAGAGTCAAGGCAGGCAGAGTTCAAGCAGAGTCGAGTACCAGGCAAGGAGTCAGGGCAGGTAGAGTTCAAGCAGAGTCGAGTACTAGGCAAGGAGTCAGAACTGAGAGAACAATCCAAGGGAGCTAGGAGAAGGCAGGAACCAGAGATAGGAACAAGGGTGGTGGAACTAAAGATCTGGAACGAAGCAAGGCGAAGGCAGGAACACAGGAATGCAGACAACTTGCACTCTACTGGAAAGCAGGATCCGTTGCTGAGGTGAATTGAGAGTGGAGAGGCAGGGTTTAAATACCCTGTTAGGCTGACGTCATCAATCCAGGACGTGTGGAACTTTCCCGCCACTGCCCCTTTAAATCCTGCACTTCGGCATGCACACCTAAGGAGACAACCATGAGAAGCAGGAGTCGGCGGCATCCTGGGTGCCACCAGGGCAGACCATGAGCAGTGTCTGAGGCCAGGAGCAGCTGTTTTGTCGGGCCTCCAACTGACAAGGTGAGGGGGGCCTGGTCATGAGCCGGCATGGCTGGGATTCCTAACAGCATGTGTGGACAAAAGACAATTGGCCCTTTACTACCCCTTCCCCCTAGGGTGGAACATTTTGAATTCAAAACTACAAATGATTCTTAATATAAATATAAATATTTCCTATTGTAACACACTATGTCAAGTGCTGACATATGTGTATGAAGGGCCAAGGGCAGGCCCACTTGCAATAAGACTATCACTGTGTGTTCTGATAACCCAAGGATTAGAACTGCTTTGATTGTCTAAGTCCCAATGGAACTTTTTTTTATATTTGCCATTTTTATTATGTTCATTTTCCAGAGTTTCTACTCATTCAACAATTGCATGCAGCCTAACCAATGGAAATAGGACTAGGACTTTCCTAGGTGTTGGTGCCTGAACTCGTTTGAAAGTTTAGGAGCAAAACTGATGTGTTTAATTATTATCATTTCAGTTACATTTATTTTTTTATTGTCTTGTGCCTTGGCTATCAATGTGTCATAAGTCTCTGCCATAACTTTGCCATCAGTTTTATAGTTTCTATGATAGTATCAGCCTCATTTCCTGTTGCTAGTAAACTTTCTGATCTCTACTCAAAGAACTTCTTAGCCTGTTCTTATTATCCTCCCATCCTGCCCCCCCCCCCCCCCACCATCACCACAGAAGAAAAAGAATTCCAGATCTTACAAATCACCCTCAACTAACATGAGTCTAGACCAGAGCCTCCACCCCTATGATAGGTAAGAGGTCTAGCCTAACCCATTGCTCCATGGAATTGGAGCTTGAAACATATACATTGTCATACTAAAAATGACAAAGGGGAATGTAAAGGTGCTTTGAGAGACTTCTCTATGAAGCTATACTAGTTTGGCAGTGATGAAGAAATAGAAAGATGACAAAAGCAAAATCACAGTATAATGAGATTGCACTGATAAGACTTGTAAAAATAGTCAAGGCTATTGAAGTGCTAAAGTATGTTAAAAATTAACTAGTATGTTAAATGTCAGCATTGAGTTTTGTTTCTGCCTTGTGGGCTCAATTTACAAGGAATTATATGACTTAGAATCCAGCCTTAGAATAAATGAGATAAAATTATAAGGGCAACCAGTTGGAAAATGTTATGCAAACAGACTCATAGGTGTGTAAGTTTAGAGGTGGTGATATATTTAACTGAATGTAATGTCTCAGTTCTGAGCCAACATGCATATGTTATGTTCTTATATTCTGAGGATTCACCTATGGCTGGGAACCAAAGCTGTTTTTCTATTATGCTACAAAACTTTGTTAATCTTTCTTAAAGTCCAGTATCCTAGCCAGTGGCGTAGCCACGGGTGGGCCTGGGTGGGCAGGTGCCCACCCAACTTAGACCCAGGCCCACCCAACTAGCACTGGAACTGCAAGGCTGTCGCGGGATCCCATCCCCGCGACAGCGAACAAGAGAACCCACGCCTCGCGCGCCATCACGGCACACGTGGGGAAGCGCTGCTGCGGCCGTATGGCCAACCGGTCTTCCTGTTCGGGGGGGGGGGGAGTGGAAGCGCCGCGCGCAGCTTCCGCTTCCTCCCCCCAATGCAGGAAGATCAGCTGCCTCTCCTGCTGCCACCCGTTCTCCTGCTATCTTCGGGTCAAATGGCCCGCCGAACTTCCTGTTTGGGGGAGCGGAAGCGCTGCACACAGCTTCCGCTTTCTCCCCCAAAGCAGGAAGATCAGCTGCCTCTCCTGCTGCCACCCGTTCTCCTGCTATCTTCTTCGGGCGTCGGGCCGTATGGTCCGCCGATCTTCCTGCTTGGGAGGGGGGAGGGAGGAAGCGGACATTGTGTGCTGCGCTTCCGCTCTCCCCCCCCCCCGACAGGAAGTTCGGCGGGCAGTACGGCCCGACACCCGAAGATAGCAGGAGGCCGGTGGCAGCAGGAGAGGCAGCTGATCTTCCTGCTCTGGGGGAGAAAGCGGAAGCTGTGCACGTGCTTGAATGTGTATGTGTGGATGAGAATGGGAGTGTGTGTGGGTGAAAACTGGAGCCTGGGTGTGTATGTGGGTGAGAATGGAAGCTTGAATATGTGGGTGAATGGGAGCTCGAATGTGTGTATGTGTGGTTGAGAATGGGAGCCTGGGTTTGAGGGTGGGTGAGAATGGGAGCTTGAATGTGTGTATATATGGGTGAGAATGAGAGCCTGGGTTTGTGTGGGTGGGTGAGAATGGAAGCTTGAATATGTGGATAAGAATGGGTGCTTGTATGTGTGGGTGAGAATAGGACCTTAAATGTGTATATGTATGGATGAGAATGGGAGCTTGAATATGTGTGGGTGAGACTGGGAGCATGGGTTTGTGGGTGAGAATGGGAGTCTGGGTTTATGTGTGTGGGTGAGAATGGGTGCCTGGATGTGCGTCTGTGTGTGCATAAGAATATAAGCCTGGGGAGGGGTGAGAAAGTGAGAACTTGAATGTGAGCTTGTGGGGGGGGGGAGAGCATATGAGAGTGACAGCTTGAGTGTGTGAGAGGGAGTCTGTGAGAGAAAGCGTGTATGTGTGTGTGTGTGTGTGTGTGGAAGGGAAGAAGACAGTAATAGAAGAAAGACACTGAAAAGGAATTAGGAAATGAGCTATAAGGGAAAAAATGGGAAAAAGAGACCAGGACCAACTGATTAGAAAAATACAAAGATCAGACAACAAAGGTAAAAATATATATCTATATTTTGAGATGTTAGCAATTTAAATATAAGCAACACAACCGCTCTCTCAAAATTTATGGACAGGTAGGAGCCGTGTATAAAATCGTAATAATAAGAAGGCTAAAGTACCACAAATCACCGTGAATTATGTTTGTATCATTAAGTAAACCTCATACTTAGGTGTAGATGTGAATGCTATGCTGCATAATTTGGCATTATTTATCAGTAAAAAAACAACTAGTAGACCTGCATGCCTACAGCCCACCCATGTTAACCTTGTGCCCACCCAAAAAATCAATTCTGGCTACGCCACTGATCCTAGCACTTATAGTTTTGAAGAACATTGTTATAGTAAAAGAAAGATAAGAATGTTTACTACTACTATTGTCTCTTGTTCATTCCTTATACTCTGCCCATAGATTAGTCTATACATACAGTACATGTTAAGCAAAGACATTTTTTATTGATATGATGAGAGTTTAGGCTTCTGATTTCTGATTAGCACTAGCAGCAATTTATTTATTTTATTTTTATTTAGCATTCGTTTATATACCGAGGTATAGCAGACATTGCCTTCATTCCGGTTTACATTATAACAAACCAGTTACATTTAAATCTGAGTCTATGTCACCACTTTTTTCAATAAAGTCTTTTTCCCTGTATCTGGTTCAGAAAAACTCTGTACCATCATTTCTATGGAAAAAAGAAAAGCATACATTTGATGAAATTTGTGAATTAACACAAATACTGTTGAAAAAGACATGTTTAACAATATTGGCACTTGCACAAACTGGGTTTTGACATTTTAGAAATATTGAGAAAGAGTTGTAAAATTCTTGAATTTTGGAGACAGTTAAAAAATGCTTAACTGCTATTGTGAGAAAGTAAAATGAGAATCTTGGACTTTTAACTACCGGTAATTATCCCTGAATGTTTATATCTTCATTAAGTGAACAACAGTTAAATACTACAGAAGTGTAACATTGGAATTTCAATGACCAAGGAAGGATTCTTCAGAAGCACCGGAGCTCAGAGGCTATCATTGCTTAGCTCCTTAGGATTCTCTGTTAAATATTGTTACTCAATTGCAGAAACAGTCTTTCACCTCTAAAACATTGTCACTCATCAGGAAGACCACAGGAGCAAGGAAGATTCACCAGAAATAACTATACATACTTTTTTTTGAAACTTTTTTGTTCAGCAGACAACATAACAAGCTTCATCCTTCAAACAAAAGAACCTGCATAAACAAATGACTTGCAAGAATAATTCATTTGAAGCAATACTACATGCCAAGGAAAACAGGACCCTGGTAACATTTTATATTTTCATTCAGGAATATATTCCATTCAAACACCTAAAATAACCCTCACACATTCTGGCCTGTGCTCCGCCCACACACATACATCCCAATCATTCACCTCAAATATTTCTGCACAGATTAGCTGTGCAATGCCACAAAAAATGCAACAAAAGATCAAAGATCCCCAGGTACAATATTGCAAAAGACACACCAGATCTTAAGAATGCCCCATTTCTTAGGAGATTTCCTAGAATTGGGAGACAAAAATGTATTAAAGAAATAGTTTAGTATAATTCTTTCCCAGAGAGAAACAGAAGGTGGCAAGTACTGCCACATGAAGAAAGTGTCTTTCTACAGTATTAACAGCAGCAATCTCTGCAGTAATCCCCAACAGCAAAACTGAAGCTATGAAACAGATTGTTTTCCCAAATATCCATTCAAGTTTAGACTGCACCTCCCATCAAAAAGGCCCAATCATGCTAAACCATAAGAAGAGATGTGTATAGGTAGGTACCAGTTTCCACTTGACACTCAAATCAAATACCAGGAATCCTCTAGCTCTATCCAAAAATAAAAGCCCTATGTATAATTTTAAACCTTAGTTCTTTAATATAAACATCAGAGGTTAACTTATGAAGAAAAGTAGAGTACCTTAATTAGATCTGCCAGAACAAACGCACAAAGAACAAGGCAGATTCTAAGCACAGCAAATCCCAATACTTTGATTGATGATAGTGACTGCTGCCAACTGTAAAATCTAACTAAAGAAAGCAAAGAAATTAAAAACAAGTGATCTACTTTTTTAGGGACAATTTACCCTGGTAAATAGAATCTCTGAAAATAGTATTCCCTCCAAACAAATAAGGGGTCCATTTTCAGACACTCGCCAGCCAGTAAACTTAACCAGCTAATGTTAGTGGAATATTCAGCAGTGCAGCCGCAACATTGAATATACCCAACTACCTTAAAGATTGCTGGATAAGTGCCCAAAAATATTCAGATGTCGACATTAGCCAGATAATTCACAGGTTATTGGACTAAATGCCTTTGAATATGCACAGTGCATTGAGGAGTGGCATTTGGGATCCAAAAAAAAAATCCCAATGCTTGTATTTTCAAATCTATGTGTGCTATTTTTTCATAACATTTTTAACCAGCTCAAAAAGTAAAGATAAAAGTCCACAGGCACTTTCTACCCATAGCAATTTTCAAAGGGAAAGAACACATGTACTTTCCTTTTTGAAATTTGGTGCAACGCGACTTTGCACTAAAGCTCATAGTATAAAAATTGTTCCTTTTTACCAGCATTAAAGTTAAAAAGGTTTCCTAATTTTTCAATTACTAAGAGTTCCAGTACAGTGAAAGGACAGTTTTCAAAGCCAGTTACTTGGGTAAATACTGATTTACATATGTAAATTTGCTGTCTGATAATTAACTTGCCTTGGCATAGCTAAAACCACATGCATTGTTCCACTGTGAGTGTACTTTTAAATGCACTGGGAGGAGGCATTGCAGGGATCGTGCTTAAGTCAGGGGAAGATAATAACGCATAGAGATTGCATGCATGCTTTCTCGTTAAAAATTGTGTGCAAACTTCACCAGTAAATGTGCCCATGGACTTTATCCCAATGTGAACAGTGGGAAAATTAACCCCTTAGTTATTTCTGGCCTCTCAAATAGGGCAAGAAAGACTTTGTTGCTTCAAAACGTGGGTACCACCAACTCCGGTGTAAAGTCAGCAGGGTGGTTTAAATAAAGTAGCAGGAATTCTCTTTCTCTCTCTCTCTCTTTTATCCTCTTCATTCCAAGTCTTAGTGAAAAGAGAAAGAACACATTTGTAGAATTTTCAGAACATGGTGACCAGGAGTTAGAAAAATAGAGCAGCTTTCATATTCGCTGCTGAACTCCCATCAAAGCAAGTTTCTTCTTGTTAATAAACGGAAAGCTACCATTTTTAGTTTCACCCTCTTGCACTCTGTGATACTACTAGACTAGACTGTTTTAGCTTCAGCATATGCAGTACTTTAAAGAAACAGGAACTTGCCAAGATATAAGCAGAGTTCACCTATTTTTATAAAATATTTTTACAAGAGATCCCCTCTCATTATAAGTACATAAGATTTGCCATAATGGGTCAGACTAAGCCCAGTATCCGCTTTTCAACAGTGGCCAATCCAGGTCACAAATTCCTGGCAGGATCCCTCTTTACTAATCAAAATAGTTCCCTCAGGCTTTGGTTTCTTCTCAGAACTTCCATTCTGTGTGATCCTTTACTAGTAATGCAAAAAGCAATGGAAATCACCCTGACTAGGCAAGTCCTCCAGAAGGGGTGCACTTGCATAATCTCCCAATATTGCAGCTGAATTCTCTGGATGTGTGTGTGAGGGTTGTAGATTTCCTCTTTGAATCCTACAGATCCAGGACTAATAAGTGTTTCAGAACATAATGCACACTAAAAGCGCTCAGGTACTTTGCAAGCATGGTTGGAAAATCCCATGTAAATTCACTGTTTTATTCCCCAACCGAAATACTCTCACAGGAATGCCTGTTTTAACACTGCTCAAAGTGCATATATTATAAAAGCTGGTGTACACTTTTAGCTGGGCAGAAGAAGGCAATTTCAGCCAAGCCATTTTACATCAGCAAATAACTTGAAATATTGTCCAAGCAAGGAAATGAAAAACGAGCCACAAAGGATTACCACAGAAAATGTCTGAATCATAAAAAGCAGTCTCTGTTGTAAGGAACATAAGAACATAAGAAATTGCCATGCTGGGTCAGACCAAGGGTCCATCAAGCCCAGCATCCTGTTTCCAACAGAGGCCAAACCAGGCCACAAGAACCTGGCAATTACCCAAACACTAAGTGGACAATTGGCAATTATCCAAACACTAAATGGACCATTGGACCATTGTGCTGTGGTGTCATTGGTGTAGTCTAGTGACAAATCCCTTAGGCTCACACTAACAGCTGGCAAATGTACCCTGGGATGGGGACTGAACAGGAGCTTCACCTTTACCAACCCCCTTTCTCTGCAGGTTGAGCCCTTGGGTTCTGGGGGCTGGCAGGACTTAGGAGATGGTCTCACCTGGCAAAGAATAAGAGAGAGACTGGGGCCAAGCTGAGATCTGGGTAGGCAGCAATCAAAGAGACACCAGGTACAGGCCAAGGATTGGGGCAGATGGTGAACAAAATATAGTCCGATGTCTTAGCAATGGTCGGTGGCAAGCGGCAGGCAAGAGGATAGTCCAGGTCTAAGCAGGGATCAAATCCAAGAAGTCAGTCCTAGGCAGAGGCAGGATGAAGGCAAGGAGGATGGACTGAAGAGGCAGAGCAGGGCAGGAGGCTGGACAAGGCAGGGCAAGCTGGATGAGGCAGGGATGAGGCAGGCGTTTATGCTCAGTGGCTCACAGGACGGTCCCTTGAGCTGCCGCACCCACCCCCAATTCTGGCATCAGCCTTATTGCAGTCGGGACACAACCTACAACAGGTCTTCAGCACACTGCTCAGCAAGACACAGGACACCGCTGATTGCAGCTCCTGTTGTGTGCCATGGCCACGGCAGGCCCGCAACTGGGCCTACTCACCTCCAGCACCCGGCTTCCGGACCTGGCCAGTCCTCACTGGAGGCGGTGGGCAGCCGCCTGCGCTCCCGCACCCCCGCTGCCTCCTCAGGTGCTCCCAGTAGCTCTGCAGCCCCCTCCGGCTCCTGACAGGTCTCCCCATGTGTGCCGCGGGGAGACACTGCTGTCCAGCATCCTGCATCCTCCTAGCATGCACGTGCATCCTGTCAGCCTTTAAAGGGGCCGCAGCAGGAAACTAACCTGCGGCCCTGGATGATAACATCATCGGGCCTCGTTATTTAAGGTAGGGCTTACTACTCACTCCTTACCTTGGCAACAGGTCTCCACACTAGTCGTGTGCTCTGTTACCTGTTCCTGTTCCTGACTTTGTTCCTGGTTCCTGTTCCTGACTTTATTCCTGGTTCCTACCTAGCCTCTGCCAGGACTGATTACTGGCTTTGACCCTTCGTTAGACCATGTTCAGGACTGATTACTGGCTTTGGCTCTTGCTTCATTGGACCACACTCAGGACTGATTACTGGCTTTGACCCTTGCTTCATTGGACCACACTCAGGACTGATTACTGGCTTTGACCCTTGCTTCATTGGACTACACTCAGGACTGATTTCTGGCTTTGACCCTTGCTCCACTGTACCTTGCCTAACACTGCCGCCTGCCCCGACTTCAGTCTGTTCCTGACCTCGCCTCTGTTATATCTTCGGACTTGGCCTTGTTAGGCTTCGGCCTTCTATTGCCCAGGCGTCACCTATCCCTGCACTCTGGTCCATCCGCCCGGCCCTCTGGACTCCTGCCTCATCCGGACCTGTCTAGGTCCCTCCGATACATCTGCTGGTTCCTGGCTACCTACTTCAAACATCCACTGGGATTCATCTGATGGAGGCCCAACTAAGACCAGCCAGCCCAAGCACCCAAGGGCTCAACCTGTGGGGAACGAGGGCTATTATTGGCGAAGCTCCAGTCGGCCTCCATCTCCCAGTCTATTCTGCCTCCCAATGGTGGGAACTCACAACTTTGGGCCTAGTTTATGTAAAACACTTAGAATAGTGAGGAAACACTATTGTACGAGTGTGGATAAATGAGAAATGTTAATTAATTATAAAGTAACCTTGAAAAAGGTAAGAAGTTAGGAGTAGCTAAAAGTAAGAAAATAGCTAATCCATGTATATTTTATTGACTTTATTAGTGAATGAAACAGAATTTGATGAAAGTAAAAAAATATTCAAATGTTACTTTTACACTATATCAAAGAAAGGATCCCTCAAACAAATATTGAATAAATGTTTAAATAGTTCTTCCTGTAGATAAAGGATAAAGAGGACAATTCATGAAAAGCTGTTCCTTCCTATAGATCAGTGGTTCCCAACCCTGTCCTGGGGATCCCCCAAACAGTCAGGTTTTCAGGATATCCACAATGAATATGCATGAGAGAAAATTTGCATGCATGAAAACCTGACTGTCTGGGGGGTCTCCAGGACAGGGTTGGGAACCACTGCTATAGATAAAGGATTGGGGATTTGAGAAAAATAATCCTGCATGATTTAATGATTTTTTTAAAAAATATAATAAGTTATTGTTAGCAATTATGTTCATGGACATATATACTTGGACATTTTTAATATAATTGAGTCATAAATAAAGAATTGCTCTTTAAAGTGTTTCAGATTCACCAACATTGCTATTTTGATTTATATATGATCTCCCCATCAGTTTGAAAAGACTGAAAAAGATGCATATGGAGACTGCTGTGTGAGAAATTTCAAGTATTAACTGTGACCAGAGTGAGTGTACACTACACAGCATTATATCTGCTCTTGAAGAAGAAGACATTGCTGGAACCTTAAAACATTATAGTTACTATAGATTAAATACAACAGCTTCCTCCCAGTGTCATAGTCAGGGATTTTAATTATTCTTTGTTTTGATTAATTAGAAGTGTTACAATTAGTAAGCAAAAGAATTTTCGGTATAGGGAGATAGTTTATTTAATTTTTATAGTTAGTCTGGTAGGTCTAGAGTTCTTGAGAGACTACAAGTCAAGAGGTGAAAGAGGTAGATCCAGTACGTCACCTCACCCTCTAGCAACAAACTCAAACATCAGACTCAACCATCTAAAGCTGTTCTTCTTCCTAGAGTGTCCTAATCCTATCTACGCCAGCAGGGAATACAATCCATGCCTCCTAGCTCAAGAGCGAAGAAGTAAGATAAGTGCACACCCACAAAGAGACATTAGTAAAGAGAAGAAAGAGATATATATAACAAAAGAGAATTCTTACCTGAGGGATTCATCTACAGTAGAACATTTCAGTCTTCTTGAGTTCTGTTTAAAAAGAGAAAGGCGGAGGTCACGTGATGTGGTGAGCCGGGGAGGACGGGAAACCCTGAGCTCCGAGTGCCTGACTCCCTCAGCGCGATATAAACCAGCGAATCCGGCTCTAAAATTCAACCAAACGGAGACACAGTGAGTTCATATGTCCATCGCAAAATATATGAATAAAACGCCGCCCCCGATGGCCTCTAGAACTACTAAAAAAGACAAAGAAAAAACGCGGGGCTCTGAAGCCAAAATGGCCGCCGCCGTCGGCGAAATAGCTGGGGATCCAGCACCGGCAGGGCTCACGCTGCCTGCTATCGAACAGGTTATTAAAGCAGCATTGGATGAAAAACTTGCAGGGGTAAAGGCTCAGATAGGAGAGGTGCAAGCTGCAATCGCTGAATTTTCCCCACGGCTGGAACAGGCTGAGGGCAGAATTTCAGTCCTAGAAGATGACGCACTTAGAGCTGAAACTAAAGCTGACAATCAGGGGAAATTAATAACCCAGCTCCTAGACAAAGTAGATGACTTAGAAAATAGGGAGAGAAGAACCAACCTGCGCTTTCTGGGGTTCCCTGAAGATTTGGAGGACTCTGCCCTCGGAGAACTTTTAGAACAGTGGCTCCCGGAGGCATTAGATCTGCCACAGTTCAAAGAGTCCCTTAAAATTGAAAGGGCTCATCGTTTAGGGGCAAAAAAGACAAACATCAACAGACCACGGCTAGTCATAGCAAAGTTTCTCAGCTTTACCCATAAGAATGAAATCTGGAAAGCATACCGGCGCAAGTCTTCTGTTTCCTATGGGAAACATCACATCCGGATTTTCCAGGATTATTCTGCACGAGTGTCAGACTTGCGCAAGGGTTTCTCCCCCATATGCTCTCAGCTCTTTCAGCGAAAAATCAAATTTGCCCTCCAATACCCAGCGAAGCTCAGGATCTGGCACAATGATAAGCAACAGCTTTTCCAAACACCCGATACTGCGGCTGCTTTTTTGAAATCCGTCACTCCTCTTTCAGACATAGCAGACCAGAGCTAAACTGATCGGGGCACGGAATTGTTTATGTCTCCCTGATGTTTTTGCTGCCATCATGGATGGCTACCGAGAGAGGTTGGACTACACGCACCCAGTGGGGGAGGGGGTGGACTGAGCCCCCATGTTGTTACTCTATTTTTGGCTTGGACTTCACCTAAAATGCTCTGGATCTCCAGTCAGTACTTTTACTAATTTCTATCAATTGTCGCATAGCATTCTGAACTCACTTAAACTTTAAATTTCATCTTCTGAGGACCAACGACTCACGAAATAGAGCCACAGCACTCGTACACTAATCAAATGACCTCCATGCCTCCAAGATTGAGGCTTTTTGCTATACAGGATCACAGTCCACGGGGTGGGGAAAGGTATAAGGGGGAGGGGAGGGTTGTTTTCAGTAGACCTAGTTCCTTTTCGGTAGTCACTAATTCTTACACCCAACAGTATTACCACCTACTGCAACCAGCTGTTCTGCAACAACATCACAGACGGAAGGTACACGCCCAGAAGAGAATCCAACCCTATCTGACTGGAGGGGGGGCCAGGCTGGGGGTCCTCATCTCCGCCGTCATTTGGGCATGTTCACAACTGTCTCAGCAAGTGTCTAACCGGTCTTATGCCTAACTTGATATCTTGGAACGTTAATGGGTTGGGCTCGCCCATCAAGCGTCGAAAAGTGCTGGACCATCTCAAGCGTCTCCATACTGACATTGCCGGACTACAAGAAACTCATCTCACTACAACCGAAAGCCAAAAACTGCAAAGAGACTGGGTCGGATCTTGTTTTTTTTCAGCTGCAGTCAACAGAAAGGCGGGCGTTGCAATTTTGATCAGTAAAACGGCGAATTTCCAAACTGTTACCAGTATAGCGGATCCAGAGGGTCGCTTCATCCTGCTGGTTGGCCATTGGAATAACTTGTTGGTCACGTTCTGTAACGTCTACGCTCCCAACGAGTATTCGCACTCCTTTTTTACATCCATTTGTAATTTACTCCATACACATGCTCAGGGGCAACTTATTCTTTTAGGCGACTTCAATTGTGTACATGATACCTCCATCGACAGGAGCCCCCCGCACCAGAGACCATCCACTACGAATAGGAAAGGCATCGCTTTTCTCTGTCATCAACTTCGACTTCTGGACGTCTGGCGTGTTCTACATCCCGGCGAATTAGATTATACCCATGTTTCACGTTCTCACCTGTCACTATCCAGGATTGATTACATTCTCATCTCACAAACTCTCTTTTTCAGGATACAGAAGGCATCCATTGAAACGCAGGTGATTTCGGATCATGCTCCGATATCGCTTTGTTTATCCTCTCCCTATATTTTACAAGGGGACCGCATTTGGAGATTCCCGAGTTATCTTAAGGACGATCTTAAATTTAAGGACTATCTACAGCTTAAGTGGACGGATTATATGAATAACAACCAACAACACATGTCCGATCCCCAACTTCTTTGGGAAGCAGGAAAGGCGGTATTAAGAGGAGACATCATCGCCTATGTCCATCAGCGAAATAAACAACTAAACAAGAACATACTGCATCATGAGCAAATGCTTGCAAAAAGCAAACATGACCTAAATATGTCACCATCCATTCAGCGTAGAAAAGCATACTACAGTATCCTTGGCAGCCTGAATGCACTCCTACATATGAGAGCCCAAGCTTTCCTTCAGAAAGGAGACCAGAACCTATTTCGATTTGGAAACAAATCAGGTAAATTGATGGCGAACCTAGTCCGAGCTGCCAGGAAAAAAACGTTCATTACTAGCATGCATACCACTGCTGGGACCATCACCACTGATCCACGGGAGATTTGCGAATCATTTCGCACGTTTTATGAACATCTCTACACCCCAGACCATGGGAAGGGGGACGCAGAGGAGAGAGATTTCTTTCATAATCTGACACTGCCACACCTCAATGGCCCTCAACAGGATTTTCTCAACAGACCGATCCAAACTTACGAGGTCTCTCAGGCTATATCTTCCACTCAGGCTGGGAAATCTCCGGGACCTGACGGCCTGCCCTATGATTTCTATAAAATACTCCACCGCCACTTAGCTGTCCCCCTTACCAACTTTTACACAGCTGGTCTCGCAGAGGGCCATTTTCCTCCATCTTTTAACACAGCTCACATCACAGTGTTACCAAAACCTGGCAAAGACTCTCTGCAACCCTCGTCCTATCACCCAATATCGTTACTAAACTGCGACCTAAAGCTCCTAGCGAAGGTCTTAACAGACCGCCTGAACGTTCTATTGCCCTTTTTAATATCACATCACCAGGTGGGGTTCGTAAAAGGAAGGTCCCCACATGCCAACATTCTAAAGCTGGTGGCAGCCATGGAAGTATGCCAATCTCAACAAATCCCTGCTCTAGCTATAGGATTTGACTCTGAAAAGGCATTTGACAGGGTAGCCTGGTCATATCTTTTTTCCACCCTTCAACGCTTTGGAATTTGCGGGAATTTTCTGCAATACCTTCAACTGCTGTACTGTGCTCCCACTTCCCGCATACTGGCCAACGGTTTTTTATCTAACGATGTTCGCCTGGGGCGTGGGGTGCGACAAGGATGTCCATTGTCCCCTTTACTTTATATCCTAGCCATCGACCCCTTGCTGCGTAAATTGGACCAAACTTCGACCATCCAAGGTTTTGGGGGGCCGCGGCAGGTCTTCAAGATAGCGGCCTTCGCGGATGACATCTTGGTTTTTGTTACCCAACCCGCTACCTCACTGCCTGAAGTGCTACGATTGCAGCACCAGTACGGTCAATTCGCAGGTCTAAAAATCAACCTGGATAAATCGGAGGTCATCGACGTCACGGGTTCTGTACGCAACATATGGACTGGGGACTTTCCCCTGCGTTGGGTAGCTAAGGAACTCAAGTACTTAGGAATTCGCATACCCATTCATATTAACCTCTTATATCAGGTAAATATTCAACCACTCTTAGACCAAACCACCACAAAGTTACATCAATGGGCATCCCTGCCTCTATCGCTCTCTGGACGGATTCAACTGGTCAAAATGATATTACTCCCTAAGTGGCTTTACATTCTGCAAATGGCCCCTTTGTGGCTTACCAAAAAGGATTACAAAACATTTCTGAAGGCACTACGTCTCTTTCTGTGGCGGAGCAAAAAAGCACGACTACCTATGGCAGTACTGATGGCTCCGGTGGATGCGGGCGGTATGGGGTGCCCGGATCTGCTACTTTACAATTTAGCGTGCACTCTGCGTTATGTATCTGATTGGCTATACTCCACATCAAAGTTTGTTCCTTACGCCCACCTTTTGGAGTGGTACAGTGTTACAGCTTTAAATCCACTATTGCATTTACCATTCACCAGGCTCCCAAACCATCTCAAAAACTATTTACTATTACGCACCTGCCGGAAAGCCTGGATTATGCTTTGCACCAAACATCACCTAACATCTCGCATGACCCCCTTATTACAGATAGTAGGTAACCCAACTTTTGAACCTGGATACTACAAAGGCCCGTTCCACAGATGGCGAACAGCGGGACTCACCTATGTCTACCAACTGTTCGAGGTGGCTACGGGTCGACCATTAACGTTTCCTGAACTACAAGCAGCCTATAAGCTTACAAACCTGGACCACTTTGCCTATCAACAAGTTAGACATTTTATCCGCAGCTTAAACTTCTCGATGCAGGTCTTACAAATTTCTCAGCGTATACAGGATCTACTTCATCCGGGTCCAGCAAAAAAACTCTCCATTTCCAAAATGACGAAGTCCTTACTAGAGGTATCACCCCTGCCACACCTAGATCAGCTATACCATAAATGGACGAAGTGGCCTACTTGTACAATTACGTTGGATGACTTCAAAAGAAGTGTTGTAGCTACGTCTGACTTCTCGGACAATGTATTACTTCGGGAAACCCATTACAAATTTATGTGGCAAGTCTATATTCCACCCACTCGAGCCTACCACATGCGAATTGTTCCCACCAACAAATGTCTTAAGTGCCAGATAGCAGCTGGGGATTATTACCATAGCTTTTGGGACTGCCAAAACATCCTATCCTTTTGGACACAGATTTCTAGCTTCTGTTCGCAATTGCTACACACAACGTTACCTCTCGATCCCTCTCTTTGGCTTTTTGGAACGCTGCCAAATACGATTGCCTTCTTGAGTGACCCTCATCATTCATTCTTAAAAAAAGCCGGCCTGATAGGGAAAAAATCTATACTGCAGACTTGGACGTCCCATCTCCTGCCAACCCAAGACATGTGGTTCAAACAGTTGGTGCACCTCTGTGCGATCGAACTGGCAGTAGCGCGGACAAAAACTGCAAAGACTTCGACTCTCATACCGCTTATCTGGGCCCCGTTAACAGATTACTTGTCACCCACGATTCAGGTCCATCACACTATACTGTAATAATAATAGAGTGCTTATTGGACCCTATCGATTAATTCGCTTTCTCTCACCTTACTGTCTGTCTGCATATGTTTCTGATTATGACTCGAACTCTGATTATAATCTCGAGTTTGATGTGACCAATGCAGAACTTCATATGCTAGTTATTATCAGCCTCAGATTGAAATGGAACTAGGAGGGAGGGGGGGAGGGGGGATAGGAAGGGGGGATAGGAGGGGGGTATATGCATCTATAAGCAACTAAGAAAGGAGAAGCCAAAAACCACTAGGACTTCATGGAGGGAATTGTTAATATATGTTTCTTTATTTTATTACCTGACGGTTCGCATGTCTCAGATGTTTAATATGGTTAGACAACAACGCTGCTTTCCTTATAAGTCTGTATACTGTTTTGATGTTCAGCGTTATTATGTATTTGTACCATCAGACATGTACAATGTTGACCTCCTGTGTTTTTCACTGTTATTTTATTGCACTGATACTGTAATTCTTATTTCATAAAACACCAATAAAACATGGTTTCAAAAAAAAAAAAAATAAAAAGAGAAAGGCACACAAAGGATCAATTCTTTAAACATTTTGGGGGTTATATTAATTTGAATACTTGAAATGTAGTAAAACAGAAGACATTGTTACTTATCTGAAAGGCTATGAATATTGAATACTTTTTTGCTCCTACTTTGGGAAATTGATTTCCAAGACAAGGTGTTGTTCTGTTGAATTATATCAAAATTCCAGAATTGAAGATTATAAAATTATAAATTACCTTACCAGTTTATTTCTAATTTAAAAATAAACTTATCTCATTATTTAATTTTAATTATCTATTTCATTTTATTTATTTCATTGTGAATTATTTGTGGAGGTATTTTTTGTGAACTGTTAGTTAGCCATTCAATTATTCTAAGAAAACCCTATCTTATTACCAATATAAATGGAAGCACCATCTTCTCTTTTTAAGACAGCCAATAATGCTTCTTCCCTATCCCACGTCCCTTGTATTTCAATTACTTGGATATTATTTTTGACATAAATAACTACTCCTTCCCCTTTCCTGTCCTCTCTATCCTTCCTTAATTAGGTATAGTCTGGGATGGCTATATCCCAATCATGAGATTCAGTGAACATGTCTTTGCAACAACATTGATGTCCAAGTCTGCTTCTACCATTAGGACCTGCAGGTCTTGGATTTAATTACCCAGACTACGAACATTTGTGGTCATAGCTTTCCAACTTTTCTCCCTTGTTTTTCCTTTTCCTAGTTACCTTTTCTGATTTTTTGAGCTGATTGATTTTATTTTCTCCTCCCACTTCCTGTATTACTTGGAAGTAACATGTCAATTTCATTGGCCACCTTCTGCCATTCCTGCTCTCTAATTTAAATGCCTGATAATATATGATATGAATTTCTCACTTAGCATCCTCTTTCCCGCCAAGGACAAATGTAGATCATCCTTACCATATAACATATTATTTCTCCATGCATGGCCTCAGCCTTCAGAATATCCAAAACCACTTTCTTTACATCATGCTTTGAGCCAGAAATTGAAGTTATCTATATGGCAGTGTCTTTCCTTCCCCTTTCCATGAACAGGTAATACTTACGAAAAGGCAATGGCTTTTGCCATATGTTGAATCTTCTTCCCTAGATTTTGGAAATCAAGGATACCATTTCTAGCAAGGTCATTGGTACCCAGATGGATGATAATATTGATATTGAAGTCACTACTTTCTTCTATATTTGCATTGACTATTTGGTTGGTATTTCTACTGGGTAAGGATCCTGGAAGTTATTTAACTATTGCATCTCCATCAAAATGATTTCCCAAATTGGTTCCTCTGATGATCGAGTCTTTCAGGAGAAGAAGATTCCTTTTGTGACATTTTATAATGTTAAAAAGGTTTCTGAGTACGCTGGGTCACTTCATCCCTTTCAAACATATCAAAAGTCAACTCAGAATTCTATACTCTTACATGTACACTGTCTGCGTTTATGGGAAATTGTTGACCAATCCAGACAAGTCTTTGTGGAGATGTCTATAGGGATGGTCCACAAACTACTCTCTCTCCCTACAAAACAAATCTAACCTAAGCTCATCTAGGGAAAATGGCTAGTGCAGACCTAGGGGTCTCTACACATTTTTCTCTATGGTGAGTTGTACAGGTCAATGTGCTAGGCCCATTGGTGGAATTTTTGTGGATGTGGTGTGTGTTACAGGACTAAAAGTGCAGGAATTATATTAAGATTCTGTCCCTTCCTGTATATACACTTTAGACTTAATTCTCACATCCATATAGAAGAATTGGTTGAATGCAGTTATCAAATAATTTTAATGATAGTTTCACTGGGAGGTTGAAACTGGCCAGGTTTTTAAAAATTACATAGAAAGTCCTTGGGACTTTTTCTTATTGTGTGTCTTATAGCCAATTTAAAGGCAAGAGTGTGCATGATGTGTAGAGATGTCACTTTGGCTTTCCTCCCTCCATACTTACACCTGTCTCCCTGCCCAAATACATCTATCTAGCGATGCTGCTGACAGTATAGTATATGGCTAGCATCAGGTTCTCTAGCTGCCCTATTGAATTAATAGCCTGAATGCAGAGCTCCTTCAGTATCTGATGATTAACTATAATAGCATGAAGAGAAACTCAATAATAGCTTACAAGCATTCTGTCTACCCTCCATCCCCCACTGCATATAACAAGTTGAGCCAGAGAGCAGAACCTCCTTCTATTAGGATCCTGCCTGCTACGCAGCCTCCCTGCAACCAGAGGTCCCCATGGAACTACAATCTGCTCTCACTCTAGCCATAGTCTTCATGGGCTCATGACTCAGAGGCCATGGCCTATTTAGCCCTGCCTCTTGCAATACCTGATGCCTTGTCAAATCTGCTTGGCTCCCTGCTTGGTCCTGTTCTACCTTGCCTAGTCCTGTGATCTCTGGGCCTTCCAGCTTTGTCTTGCCTAGTCCTGTGGCTTCTGGGCCTTCTAGTTCAGGACTGTCCTGTGGCCTTTGGGCCTTCCAGCCTTGCCTTGTCTAGTCCTGTGGCCTCTGGGCCTCCCAATTCTGCTTTGCCCCATCCTGTGGCCTCTGGGCCTTCCAGCTCTGCCTTGCTTAGTCCTGTAGCCTCTGTACCTTTTAGCTCTGCCTTGCCTAGCCTACGGACTCAGAGCCTCCTAGTATCTCCCTATCAGGCCTCCAGGCCTTTTGCTTAATAGATGATAGGCCTTTTGAATCACTGCCTTCAGGCCTCTGTGTTCTTTGTTCTGGTCTATCTTGTCCTGTCTTTGTCTGTCTTGTCTAGTCTTGTCCTTGCCTGGTCTTGTCCTAACCTGCCTAATCCTGCTCCCTGTACTTCCAGTGCCTTATCTTGTCCCTTTCTGTCCAGACTGTCCAGCCTAGTTCCATGTGTGCCCAGCCTGTCTCTAGTCCTGCCTTGCCTTAGTCTCAAATCTTTCACTGCTTCTGTATACAGCCCTGCCTTGCCTTCATATCCAGTTCTTGCCTCCAGCCAGTGTCTCCAAGTTCCAGCTTGAGCCTTGATTCCAGCCTCAGCCTGTCTGCCGGCTACAGGAACCCAAGGGCTCAAACTGCAGGGGAGGTGGCTGGTCCAAACGGAAGATCTGCTCTTCCTTACCTTGAAGTCCTGAGCTGCCCCTTTGGGGGTTCATCAGTCCTTGCTGGACCCTCAGTATTGATACCTTCCCCTCTAGTATCACCCTTCCACTGGAAATGTTTTAGGTAGGTACTCTGCTATTAATAAAAGTGATGTAATTTTTCTTTTCTTATTTGCAATAGATCTATTGTGTAAATGATATTACCTAGTTGTTTCCAGTAGATTAAGATGCTATTAATAACTCACCATACATGGCTCAAGGCATCTTCAATACACCTTTGTTAAATTTTTGACAATTTCTCTTCCTCTAGCCGTAGCCTCTAGCTACGTCAGCTCCCAAGTTCACATGACCCTGTTTATTGTAACTTTGGTTTTTCTTTTATTGTTTACGTTAATGTTCCTACCCCGTGTTCTTTGTAAACCGATTTGATATGATCGAGATCATGAAAGTCAGTATAGAAAAGAGTTAAATAAATAAATAAAAATAAATAATATATGTCCCTTAGAAAGAGTTCTTCATATTTTATATTTATTTTAAATGTTTATTTGTACACTGCTTTGATTGGCATTGGCCAGAAGGTGATTTATAATGTTTTCAGACCTGTCAAAAACTGGGGTCGGGTGCTACGCCTTAGTGTCTGAAAGGGAATATAATCAGAGGCGAGGATATCAGTCCATTTACATGGACCCAAGACCTCTGTAAAAAAAAAAACCAGAGAGTTTTTTTTTATGGCATTCCCATTCAACATTAGTGTAGAGGGGCTGCCTAGGCAGTTATAAAAATATGAAAAAAAATGAGGCCCAATGCCGATATACAACATATTTCAAGAGATAGAGAGCGTAAACGAATGTGCTGCAGTGCAGACAAAAAGACTGAGGGGCTTACGAGGCAAGCTAAAGAGATAGGTCCCTCCGCTGCCGTCAGATAGCGTCACCCACATGTCATGGCTAATTCATCCTGCTTGTTGATGGAGAAAGTGCTTTTAGCTTCTTGCCCTTAGATTAAGCCGAAATCATTGCCATGACTAAGCTCAGAACACTCAGTCTGTTCAGTCAAGGAGATTTGCAATGTTAGAAGAGTGATTGCATAATTTAAAAGAGATACTGATTCTCATTCCTACTGTAATAAAGCTGATAATGTATTATATGATTCAGATAGGGGGCTGGTCTAAATCCAATGCAACAAGAAGTTTATTTGCTTTTTTTCAAGATATGCATGGGCTTTGAATATTTTGAACATTTTTTATTCCCTAAATTTGATTACTATCTAATGGGAAACTGAGATAAGTAGCTTGGAATTTATCTACCCCTTGGGATCCTGCCAGGTACTTGTGACCTGGCTTGGCCACTGTTGAAAATAGGATACTGGGATGATGGACCCTTGGTCTGACCCAGTATGGCAAGTCTTATGTCCTTATGTTCTTATGAGGTGGGTGAAAACAGTACACAACTCAGTCACAGCAGCTAACAATTCAAAGCAGCATTTATTTTAAGAATTCCAAATTAACAAAAGAAAACAAATTTGCAGCAGCAGAATAAAAGAACCAAAATAGCTTCACTTCAGCAACAAAGTTTAGAATCAAAAGAACAATTTTACCATGAGAAGAAGCCCTGCAACTCTGGTGGTAACAGAGCATCTCCAACAGGATTGAGTGCTCTAAATAAAGCAGAAAGCAGGGGCTTTTATATTGCCCTAGCTGCTCCCTAGTTAGGTGTGTGTTTTCAGCTGGCCTCTGCCAGTTTCCATCTGCAGAGGGAGAGCTTAGATGCAGCAGAAGGGCTGGAAGTTTTGCATGAATTCAGGCTGACACTTAAGTGCTGATTAACAGGCATCTCTGCACTGTTCTAATACCTTTCTGCTGGAAATATTTGTCTAAACGAGATTTGGGGCAGTTGAGCGCTACGTTTTTAATTTATAAGTGTTATGAGGAGACTTCCTGAATGACCTGTAATGAAATAGTCCAGCTATTCTGCTGCATATAGGAAAATAATACAAGAGTTAGAGACAGGAGTAAATCAGCCAACTGAACAATTTGATTGGCTGAAAACCAGCCATGCTTTATGGGGTACTTTTCAAAGAGTTCCGTGATGGTTATGCGCATACAATCAGCATGGATGCATGTACATGCAGCATATACGTACAGTACCTGAATGTAATCCACTTGGAAGTGTCTGAAAGGCAGAATATAATTAAAATAAAAGAATGAAAAAATGTGCTATTTTGGAAACATCATGAGCACATGCGTTTGTGATGTCACAAATAAATGATGAGGTAAAAAAAAAGGAGTGGTTTGGGGTGTTTCAGTGCGAGCTTTGGAAGCATGTGCACAAGTTGCTATTTTGTATTTGTATACATACATTACCAAACTTGTCTGTATGCATTTACCTCTGCTAATTAATTGGACTTGTCTTTTGTCTGCAGTTTTGGTTGCAAGGTCTGGGTTCAGTGAGGGGAGAGTCAGAGTGAAATGGGGAGGGTCTGGGTGAACTAGGGGGTTCCAAATATGCACACATGTTTGTATTTTCATAAGTGACGTACTCTCATCCTTTATAAAATACCAGCCTCTGTAAATAACTCTGGGTTATTACGTGCACAAGTTACAATTATTACTTGCATAAAATATATGATCCTACTTTTACAAAATAGATAAAGTATGTGGTTTTCTGTCTTACAAATATGCACGTGTACTGAAATATAAGTGCATAGTTTTGGGGCAGATACATGTAATATATGGTTTCTTCCACAAATTTATGAAATGCTGCAGCAAGAGTCATTCTGGAGACCTGTAGATTTGGTCTTGTAGTCTGATCTTGTGACTGTGATAAGAATGCCTAGGGAGGCTAACTTACAGTGATCCATACACAGAGACGGCACTCCCCCATGTGCCCTGCCCCCCATTCCCCCATAGGCTCCCTCTCTCCGGCACCCACACAAAAGCACCCTCACACATGCTGTCTTCCCCCTGCAAGCATCCTCACACATGCAGTCTCTCTCACAAGCCCCTAAGCACCCTCACACATGCTCTCTCACCCTTCCCCAGGCTTGCAATCTCTCTCTCTCTCTCTCTCTCACACACACAAGCAAGCTACTTCACACATGCACACATACTCAGAAGCTGCCTCTCACCCAAGCACACACACATATACACAAGCTGCCTCTCAAACTCACAAAATCTGCATCTCAATCAATCAATCTCACACAAGCACACCTAAGCTGCCTCTCAAACACACAAACTGCCTCTAACACAAGCACACTGCCTCTCACTCAAGTGGGGCCTCTCTCCGTTCTTCTGCCACTGCCAGCCTGAGGTCCAGTGGCAGCCTTGAGCCTCTCTCCAGTCTTCAACTGCCTCACTCTGCCTGCCCAAGCCACAGCAGAGGCATTTTTTTGCTGCCTCACAATTTTGCCACTTGAAGTGGGCGCCTCACCATAGAACCACCCATGCCCATACATGAATTTATTATTTTTATACACCAACATTTGATCTCAATCAAGATGTGTGATGGTAAATGGAACTTTCTCTGAAGAGAGAGCAGTTTTAAGTGGTGTACCGCAAGGATCGGTGTTGGGACCGGTCCTGTTCAATATCTTTGTGAGCGACATTGCGGACGGGATAGAAGATAAGGTTTGTCTTTTTGCGGACGACACTAAGATCTGCAACAGAGTGGACACGCCGGAAGGAGTGGAGAGAATGAGACGGGATTTAAGGAAACTGGAAGAGTGGTCGAAGATATGGCAGCTGAGATTCAATGCCAAGAAGTGCAAAGTCATGCATATAGGGAGTGGAAATCCGAATGAACTATAATCGATGGGGGGAGGGGGGGAAAGGCTGATCTGCACGGAGCCGGAGAGAGACCTTGGGGTTATAGAAATGAAATGACTGCAGAAGAAGACCAAACGGCCCATCCAGTCTGCCCAGCAAGCTACGCACTTTATCCATTTTTATTTCCCTTTTTCTCTCTCCCACCTGTTACTATTGGCTTCCAGTACCCTCCAGCCCTAATTCCCCTCCACCCCACCACCAATTTAGAGAGCAGCGCCGTATCTGCATCCAAGTGACATCCAGCTCAATTAGGGGTAGCAACTGCTGTAACAAGCAGGCCACACCCTTGCCCCATACTCTTACCCACCCCTGTTATTATTTTTTGTTTGTTTTTTTTTTTTTTTTGGAGATAGCAGCCCTCCATCCTTCTGCTCCGTGAAGGTGGAACAATAACTACTGGCCACTGGCATCCCGCTCCGTGAATGCCTCTGTGGCTACTGCCGCTCTGTGCAGTGTTTGAATGCCTCTGTGGCTACTGCCGCTCCGTGCAGTGTTTTGCTGCCTCCACTTTATTCACGCCCTCTAGACTTGATGGATCCACAGTGTTTATCCCACACCCCTTTGAAGTCCTTCACAGTTTTGGACTTCACCACTTCCTCCAGAAGGGCGTTCCAAGCATCCACCACCCTTTCTGTGAAGAAAGTGTCTAATTATAGTGTCTAATTATAGTGTCTAATGATATGAAGTGTGCGAAACAATGCGACAAGGCGATAGCAAAAGCCAGAAGAATGCTGGGCTGCATAGAGAGAGGCATATCGAGTAAGAAAAGGGAAGTGATTATCCCCTTGTACAGGTCCTTGGTGAAACCTCACCTGGAGTACTGTGTTCAGTTCTGGAGACCGTATCTTCAAAGAGACAGAGACAAGATTGAAGCGGTACAGAGAAGGGCGACCAGAAAGGTGGAGGGTCTTCATCGGATATCATACGAGGAGAGATTGAAGAATCTAAATATGTACACCCTGGAGGAAAGGAGGAGCAGGGGTGATATGATTCAGACTTTCAGATACTTGAAAAACTATAACGATCCAAAGACAATGACAAACCTTTTCCGTCAGAAAAAAATCAGCAGAACCAGAGGTCACGAGCTGAGGCTCCAAGGAGGAAGACTAAGAACCAATGTCAGGAAGTATTTCTTCACGGAGAGAGTGGTGGATGCCTGGAATGCCCTTCTGGAGGAAGTGGTGAAGTCCAAAACTGTGAAGCACTTCAAAGGGGCGTGGGATAAACACTGTGGATCCATCAGGTCTAGAGGACGCGTATAAAGAGCAGGCAGCAAAACACTGCACGGAGCGGCAGTAGCCACAGAGGCATTCATGGAGTGGGATGCCAGTGGCCAGTGGTTGGTGTTCCACCTTCACGGAGCGGAAGGATGGAGGGCTGCCATCTCCCAATTAAAAAAAACAAACAAACAAACAAAAAAACAAAACAAAACAGGGATGTGTTTATGGGCTATAGGTATTACCAATTATTAGGCTTATTCAATTACCAATTATTAGGCTTTTCAATATTTGATGATAGTTAATGTGACTTTCAAGGCATACTTCACTTTCAATACATATCCAGCAGACCAGCATAGCTCCCTGCTTCAACGGCAGGGGAGAAGAAAAACTAATACTTCACGCATATCCAGCATTGCTCTCTGCTTCAACGGCAGAGAGCTATGCTGCCGCTTACCCAACTTATCAAACTTAATATTTCACTTGGAAGCAGCTCCATCACTGCTCTCTACATTAATACTCTCTCTTTGAATGTTAAATTAATGTTAATTAATACTACTCTTTGAATGTTAAAGATAGTTATAAGATATTTGTATGTATTACGTTGTTATCCTGTAAACCGGAGTGAAGGCAAAACGCTATACTTCGGTATATAAAAAACCCCAAATAAATAAATAAATAAATAAATAAATAAATAAATAAATAATTAATTAAATAATAGTGGGGGTGAAAGGGAATAGAACCTAAGGTTACTAAGAGCCAAGAGAAACATAAGTATGAGAAAAAAAGAAGTGTGAAGCTTGCTGGGCAGACTGATTGGTCTTCTTCTGCTGTCATTTCTATATCACACCAGTTTACATTCAGATACTGTAGGTATTTCTCTATCCCTAGAGGGCTTCTAATTTAATTTTTGTACCTGAGGCAATGGAGGGTAAAGAGACATGGCCAAGGTCACAAGGAGCAACGGCAGGACTCAAACACTGGTCTCCTGGCTCATAGTCTACTGATCTAACCACTAGGCTATTCCTCCTCTGTATGTAGAAGTTACCTGCAGACTTTACCTCTGAATTTTCAAAATGGACCAATGTGCATAAATCCGCTTTTGAAATTCCAGTGTGTGCATGGAAACAGTGCCAACAGGTGTCAATGTGTGTATGTCAGATTTCCTTGCATAGCTTTGAAAATAAAAAATGTACACATAAATGATTTCCCTACCCTCAACCCTACCCTCCTCCCCCAGGAATGCCTTTTTGTAGTGCACATAAAAGTATATAAAATCACTTTTGCACATATGTAATCCCATTCTGGGGCACATAACAAAGTAGAGACTGATGCCTGTTTAGGAGCTGAGTGAGCACCAGCTTCTGAGGGTTCAAAACTGTATTTCATCAAATAGATGGTGTAGTGCACCTGGTCCAGAAGCAAGGGCTGCATTTCCAATGCTGAATTGGGAAAGTTACACCAAAACCATTCCCCTCCCCCCTCTGTGACCCATTTGACTGCTCCTCCTTTGAGTGACAGACTCCAGGCAAGAACCCACTCCTTGGGATTTAGAAAAAGTTTCACTCAAAAGGCATCTTAATTCTCGCAATTACCGCAATATTATGAGTTTGTTTAAACATGGAAGTCGTACTGGAAATATTTAGAAAAGAAAGAGAGGGGAGTAGTTTAGCATTGTGATGTATAGGCTCCCGGTGATGCACTAACCAATTGCTGTGTGTGCTCTTTTCGTCTTTAGTTATGTCTTTGCTTTTACATACTGTCTGCTTGTTGTTTAAATACAGTTTTTTTTTATTTTAAAAAAAGGTTTCTTCAAATAGAAACTTTTTATGTTTTATTATAGGGTTCCAGCAGTAGAAGTCTTAAACTTTACCAATCCATATGGGATCACAGGTTCACACAGAAGAGTGAACTGCACAGCAGCACAGAAAAACAAAAATATTTTTTCTAGCTCTTCCCTCTTCAAAATAGCATCGCACGCAGGTTCTGTTTCCTTATTGTACTGACATGGTTTTAGTCTTTTATTCCTCAAAAAAAGATGATATTTATTACTCGCTACCTCCCACAGAATTTTTCTCTGTAAGAGAGCTGACACAAGTAACCTGTGGCCCAGGGTAAAGTGGTAACCATGGTTCCCCCTAGGTGGCCTGACACCACTGCTCACTGCCTATTAAGAACAATCTAGAAGCATGGTCTCGCTGGACCTCTGCCTGATGGACTACAAAGAAGCAGAAAGAGATGCCCCACTCTCTGGCTCTACTCCCACCATAACATTTTCAAAACCAACTTATATTAAGCCAAGGCACAGGCCCCCTAGAGGATTCCTCTTACATTGTTATTTCAAGGGGAAGATACTCTGGAAATGAAAAGCATCCCCCACTGAACCAAAGATAGAGGTTAAGTGACAACCTGTAAGATTGTTTACGTTGCAATTTTCTTGTTGCAAGAGCCCGATTTAGAACCTGTGTCTCACATACACTTATGTGCACACCCTGTCAGGCCCCAGCAATTTTGCAATTTTCAAAGGGGCCATTTACACATAAATAGCTTTGAAATGTATTCCCCCCCCTCCCCCCCACCAAATATCTGTACAATGTGAACTGGATGAAGAATTATTATTTTTATTAAGTGCATATAAACTGTGGGACTAGATTCAGATATTCAGAGTCAAACCAGCAATGACTGTAGATTCTTTCAAACAAATCAAAATCAGTCATAGCTGGATTCTGGATCATTCATTCATAAGTCAGTTATATTCAAAGAAGGCCGATTTAAAGGTATCTCCATGCTAGCAAAGAAAATACCTTTTAATAATGGTGAATAAAACGGAAGATGTCATAATGCCTCTGTATCGCTCCATGGTGAGACCGCACCTTGAATACTGTGTACAATTCTGGTTGCCGCATCTCAAAAAAGATATAATTGCGATGGAGAAGGTACAGAGAAGGGCAACCAAAATGATAAGGTGAATGGAACAGCTCCCCTATGAGGAAAGACTAAAGAGGTTAGGACTTTTCAGCTTGGAGAAGAGACGGCTGAGGGGGGATATGATAGAGATGTTTAAAATCATGAGAGGTCTAGAGCGGGTAGATGTGAATCAGTTATTTACTCTTTCGGATAATAGAAAGACTAGGGGGCACTCCATGAAGTTAGCATGGGGCACATTTAGAAACTAATCGGAGAAAGTTCTTTTTTACTCAATGCACAATTAAACTCTGGAATTTGTTGCCAGAGGATGTGGTTAGTGCAGTTAGTATAGCTGTGTTTAAAAAAGGATTGGATAAGTTCTTGGAGGAAAAGTCCATTACCTGCTATTAAGTTCACTTACAGAATAGCCACTGCCATTAGCAATGGTAACATGGAATAGACTTAGTGTTTGGGCATTTGCCAGGTTCTTATGGCCTGGATTGGCCACTGTTGGAAACAGGATGCTGGGCTTGATGGCCCCTTGGTCTGACCCAGTATGGCATGTTCTTATGTTCTTATGTTCTCCTCCCTTCCCCCCTCTCCCAGGGAAAAGAGGTGGCACCAGGGTGAGCACAGGGCCATCCTAGAAAAGTATGCTCTCTATGTAGACTTCCTGTGGGGAGTTTGCATCTGAAAACTTTGCAGGTACTGATGTATCCATGGGCTCTGCCAAGTTAGAACTTTTCTCAGCCTGCAGGCTTGTATGTACCAAGCATCCTTGTGTCTGCTCCATGGGAAGTCTCAAATGTCACCTCTAAATATTAATAAAAGTGTATTGTCTTCAAATAGTTTAAAAGTTCAAATCTTTGAACATGCACATGAACTCAGACCAATCCAAGTTGATTTCCAGATTTTAAATAAATTATTTTTAAACTGGGTGGAAACTGACTGATCATCAGAGCAAGTCTGACTTGAATGTATCCAAAGATTTATACCTACATGGATCAGAGGAGATTCGATGATCCTTACAATATCCTTTTATTGGTTTGATTTATTTTTAAAGCAGATAGATTTTTTTTTATTGACTTCCCATGAAAGTTATTGGTGTTATATAACTCTGTGAAGTACTGCATCAGCGTAAACTAATCCACAGATGTGTCACTTTGTGACAACTTCAGATTCTATAATATCTGCTGGTGTATTTGTTTTCTCACCTTTTTGCAAAACATGCTGTGAACATTAATTAAATATCTATATTTAACAATAAAGTTTTGCTAACATTTTATAATAAACGTTTTATGGATTATGCTTCCATTTTCTACTTCCCTGGGAAATGCTGATTTAGAGAATACATTGTTGTAATAATCTCTCAGCAGTTATCACTGCTGATGAAAAAGAAAACTTTAGCCAAAATGTGTTGAGTGTTAAAACCTATCAGGCTCCTAAATTATCATTTTATAGTCACTCTGCCTGCCAGAGATTCATTTATTGATAACAGGGAATGATAGCACAGCCCCTAGTAGACTTCATCCATCTGTCTGTCTATTTGTCATTCTGACATCTCAGGAGTATTAATGTTCTCCATGTTCTGAAGATTTAAGTTTATAAAGGTAATAAATGAAATCATATGTTAAACTCAGATTTATCTTATATTTAATCATTTGTGGCCAATAAGTTTTAATCTTTTGCACTTGTTACATTACATATTGTATTAAATAGCATGTTCATTTGGAAACTGGCAAATGCCAGAGGATTAGGTTTAGATACATGAAACATGAACAGCATATGGTTTATGTTTCTTTGCATAAAATGTGTTAGCATATGTTATTAAAATTAAAAGACGTCACTGATTTCATCAGGAATTTTCCATGAGCTCAATCTTTTGATGAGTGCTGACCCTTTCCTGAAATGGTGCTGTTAATCTTTCTATTTTTAATCTCACATCTTGCCTGATCTGATTTGTGATGGAGTTTTAAATTCCCTGGGAGTTGGGGGATGGCCTTGATATTGCCTTTGCACTGTGCATCTGCAGTAGTTTCTCAATGATAAATAGTTAGTGGCCACTGGCCAATATTAAGTTAGCTGTTTAGTGGATAAGTTATCCAACTAAACTTAGCCAGATAACTTGTCCAGTATATTAAGCAGGATAAAGATCCTGCTGAATACACTTGTTTAATTTTGGTTGAATATGGCCAGTTAGATGTAAAGTCATCCGGCCTCGTGAGGCTGGATAATTCACTACTTACCCAGATATCTTCAGAGATATCCAGGTTTAGTAGCACACGTTACAAAAAAAGTTGCTGGCCTCCCAGCACCCTCCCCACCTAAAAGTTTTACAATTTACCTCCCCCTACAGCTACATTCTCTCCCCACCCAGAATGATACCCTCCCACCTGTTACCTTTAAACAGGGCCCCATAATCCTGCAGGGATCGCTGTGCTTAGTGATCTTGGCCGCTTCAAGCGTTACTTAGATAATAACGCTGGAAGCATACTGTTAGGTTACCCATCTAAATGGCTTTTGAATATGCACCCCCTAGTGTAAAGTGAACAGCTAGTATCTGCTAATTGTGCAGGCCAATGGCCTACCATGGGTCTCTGAGGCTCTAGAGCCAATGCTTCCATTTTCACCTGCTCTGCCCCTGTCCTCCTCATGGTAGTACTAGGGATGTGCAGAAGGAGAACATTTGTATTTTCGTGGGACCACAATTTGTTTCATTAGTTTCATAGGGGAAACTAGTTTCATAGGGGAAAAAAACAATTCATTTATTAGTTTCATTTGTTTTTGTTTGCCATTAAAGTCAATGGGGGAAGTATTTGCAGCCTATTTTTAGCTGCAGAATTGAGGTTTTCTTATCAATTCAGATGAAACTTCTGGGGAGCAATCATCAGAACGAGAAAAGAGCTCCAAGGTACTTAGACTGTGGCAAAGTGGCACCAAAGTGGCATGAATAGCCTAAGGTACTGTAAAGGGGCAAAGGGGTACCAGGAGTGGCAA